>NC_134477.1:28584692-28708682 GCF_964194025.1 Convolutriloba macropyga
CAAAATTAATAAGTATTGTTCTGGATCCAAACGAAAACAATTAGCTCCGGTGTCATTATATTCTGATTACGACTCAACAGTTGATTTTTCATTCTTCACATGCCTTAGAAAAACTCAATTAATTTTGCTCCGGTGAAAAACGAAAAGAAAAATAGTCCTGGTTTCTTAATATTTGGAATACGATGCCTCTATTTCGTTTGTCTATAAATTAGAACAAGGAGTTTGGTGGTGTTTTTGTACATTTTGGTCGCTCGCGGCTCCTTCACTGTTATAAGAACGTTTTAAACCTGTGTTAGGAAGAATGGTGGAGAGAAAGCTAACGGTTTTTTTGCACCTGTTTTTGAACTCAAATTGGCTACTTTATGACGAATGCCCGGCCTTGTTTGACGTTTTCCGGACTGTTTTTGACGATTTCCCGGCTATTTTTGACAAATTCCGGACATATAATCGATAATTATATGGATAATTTTGACATTTGCCAGACCTAAATCGACTATTTTTGGCTACTTTTGGGGTTCCCCAGCCGTGTCAAGACTTGACCAACACTTGCCCAAAACTTGCCAAGTCTTGGCCAAGACTTGCCCAAGAGGTAACAAGTCTTGACCAAGACTTCACTGAAGACTTGTCAATTTTTGGCCAATACTTGCCAAGTCTTAAGACTTGATTCAAGACGTCTCAGGTCTAAAAAGTGACATGATCAGAGCCCTGATACAGTACTGATCCAAAAACTACAATAAGACCTTTTCAGTGCTAATTAAGACTTGATGTCTAGTCCGGAAGGAGAAGCATACATATTTAGGAACATATTCAAGAAACGAAAATTTTGTTAAAATATTAAAACTCAAACTGCAATATCTGAATCAGACACCTTGAATCAAACTCATATGGATATGCACACCCGGTTTTCCCATCTCACAACTTTTCTCGGAAGCATACAAGGAGATATAAGATTTGTTGCAAAAGTCATTTAAACCAACACGAAAAAAAATCATATCAAGCTAGAGTTTACCATGCCACTTTTTAATTCAAACCTTTGAACGGAGAGAAAAAATAAAAACGGGGAAAAAAATAAAAAACAAGAAAAAATGAAAAGTATGTTTCCCCAGTAATCGTATCAGTTCATTCAAATATTTAAGCAGCCTGGAACACACTCTTCTTTTAACAGTTATTCCCCGTACCCAAACAGTGAAAAAAGACTACTCTCAATAACTCAAATAATTGAACTCACTCTTTTGGATCATGTCTACCCATTCAAAACATTCATAACACGAAAAATCAAAACAATAAAAAATCTTATACTTTCTTAACCCTACGAGTATCCAAATAGATAATTGCAAAGAAGGAGGGGCTTAAAGCGAAATACGGAACGCTCATTTTTCGTAATTGAGTGACCATCGGGGTATTAACATTAATTATTTCATTTATCATTGAGTTTGAAAGACGTGAAGTTTTCCAGTCAATTATTTTCAGCTTACAAAAAAATTTAAGTTTTCAAAACAAACACGTGTTTTAAGATAGCAAAGCATGTTTGCTTTTTTGATAAGAACTTTTTTCCAATTGTTATTCGGAGAAAAATTATATCAAACATGAAACTATTTTTCTGTACCACCCCGGTTAAGGTCCCAGACCCAAGCAACTTCTGATCAGACTCTGCTCAGACTTTGGTCTATGATCTGACAGTGCCAGACTGAAATGACCTCTGATCAGACTTTCAAGCAACCGAATTGTTTTTGGGTGACTTTTTTTGCGACCAAATTTCCCTCTTATCAGACCATCCTCTAGAACTTTTCCTCTAACCAGGCCATCCCTCGATTCATGTTAAAATCATTTGGAATTTGAATAAAAGGTACAATTCCAACCTAGAGTAATCAACCTAATTTGAACAAGATGGAATATCGTGTTAAACTTAGGACAGCAAAATTTGATGAGATTAAAAACGAAAAAACCAATTTGAAGTGCCAGTAATTCTGCTTCCGAGTCACCAAAAACAGTAGTAAAGAGACTGCAGTCCAAAAAGGTCAATTAATTCTTAGTGATCAGATTTGGGGGCAATTTATGTCCAGACTTTGGTCAAGACTTTGATTTCTGGTCAGACGTTTGTGCGACCATTGTCCAGACTATCCAGACTATCCTATAACACTTTACAGACCCTGTAATTTGTGTCGCACTATACCCCCATGTCCGTTCTGATCAGAGGCCGTCTGTGCCTGGGACCTTAACGTGGGTATGGATAGTCTTTTCTAGTAATATCGATTGCCATTCTTGTATTTATTCCCAGTTGTACCAGAAAGAATTGTTTCTATTTAATATCCCACAAGAATTGAATAGAAAAACAGTTTCCGCTACTTGCGATGAAAACGCCCAGGCCTAGACTTCGACTTATGAAAAGACTTTAAAAGTCTAGTAGGGGGCAATATTGACTATAATTACACGGTCGGGCTTCCTAGTTAAAGTCGAGCTAATTTCTTTTCATGGGTCGAGCTTAAATCTTTTCATAAAAAAGAAAGTCCAGCTAAGGTCTTTTCATGAGTCCACCATTAGTCATTTCATATCCAACAAAGTCGAGTAAAGGTCTTTTCATGGGTCCACCATTAGTCTTTTCATGAGTCTATTTTTTTCAAAATCCGATATTTTTCATTTTTTTTCTGCTTCTGTACATACAGAAGCAGAGCCGGAGCAAGACTAAATAGCTTTGCACCAGAGCAGCCGAACTTAAGAAACAGCTGGAAAACTGCCAAAAACCTTAAGATTTTCAGCAAATCTTAAGATAAAGAGATTTGGCAGTTCGTGTATATTACCACATTACTTGATTCAATGAAACCAGCTAGCTTAAGTGTATTGGTCCTAATTCCATTAGCCATAACAAAATTTCGGCGTTTTTCATTTTGTTTTCCCCTCCAAGTTTTTGAACTTTTAAAAAAAATAATGCAGGTTTTTGAGGGATTTGTGGTTGCTCTGAATCGTAAAAATGAAGTAGTATACACGCTGACTACGCTATATGCAATTTTGCACGGAAAATTTTAATGGCAAAAAAGCAGACTAATGAAAAGACCAAAGATGGACCCATGAAAAAACTTTAACTCGATTTTGTTTGCAAACATTGTGTCGAGCTTAAGTCCAGCCCAAATTTTAAGTCGAGCCAAAGTCTTTTGTAAAATTTTGGGTCCAGCTAAAGTCTTTTGCGAAAACATTGAGTCGAGCTAAAGTCCAGCTAAACTCTTTTCATAGCTCAAATGAGTCGAGTATGGTCTTTTCATAGTGCATTTTGGTCGAGCATTGTCTTTTCATAAGTCTGTACCTAGACCTGGGTCAATTCTATTTCAGCCCTAATTGAATTGTGCCTCGGGGCTATCTGCCCTCAAGGATTCTCAAATTCCAAAGACTCGGGTACTCTGGAGGTGGGAGGAATCGAAGAGACCCGATGTTTCAGACCAATCCAGCAGCCATTCAGTAACTATTACGAAATATTGAACTATTGCGAGGTTGTGAAAGAGAAACTTGACTGGTTAGATATTCTATACAAGATCAAGGTTTCAACGGTAAAATCGAAAAATTGCTGCGAATGTTTGCAAGAATTGCGGTTTACAGCGCTGAACACCTCGGGGTGCTGAGAAAACTTTACCGTCAACGACGGCAAATCTCTCAAAAACTTGAACGCATTTTCTGCAATTTTAAGTTTACCAAATCAGAGCAAATACCTAGACGAAAACTAACCTAATAGTAGAAATAGGCAAACGAGATTAAAAACTAATTTTAACAACTATTCAAACAGCACAAATGAAGAGACCGATATTGCAGTAAAGTTTAGGTGTAAGTTAAAGCATTTTGCAACGCGGGAGAACTGACAGTAGACAAATAAGTCAACATGCGCAGCGAAGCAGGTGGAAAAATATTGCTGTTAGGAAACTCATGACAAATGACTTTCGATAAAAATAAGTACAACTATATGAAAATTCACTGCGTAAATGAATATGAAATGAAAAAATATCTTTATATTATACTGAGTTATGTATGACATTATCCTTCATTCAACGGCATTTTAAAGTTTACTTGAAAACTGTACAGCATTGAATATTGTTCACACGTTAAATATTTTTACAATATATTTGCTGGTTATGAATAGTTAGTGTTATTTTTATTTGATTTGAATGTTTTAATCGCCACTACGTTTCCGACATCAACAAAAGTTTCAGAACTTGCCGAACAAATATCTTTTATCAAATCGTAGCTGATATCAAAAATAAGAGTTCACCAATGTTTATTGGTTGTAGGGCAATAATAGTCGTTTGCTGGGGGTCCGAGCGAGATATTTTTTGAGGTTGATTGATTGCTGTATTTTGAATTGCAAAACGTGGCTCTACTTTTAGTATTCAAAATGGCATGGAGCGATCGATTTTAGTCATAATAGATGAAACGCCTCTCGCGTTTTGTCTCCTTCTGTGTACCATCTTTCAAATAGATTTTGTATCCGGATTTACTCTTGTTTGAGCCTGTCGTACAGATTTACAATCTGTTTGAATGAATTGTTTCGTGGTACCAATTAGCTTTCTCTACAGCGGCCAATTTAAGGGTGAATTGGCGGAGCGGTTTAATGCTTTTATTTGTTGCTTTAGAATTAACTATTTGAGCTACAGAATTTAGGTCGAATTGGCGGAGCGAAATCGCGTTCAAATATTTGTAGAGTATTTCGCTTAGCGAAAGGTACTAAATTTTTGATGCGTCTGAATTTAGACTTTGGCGAATCAGATTCTAGTTAAAAGAGAGAGTCAACTATTTTGAATTACGAAATTGAGAAGAATGAAATTAGACAAAATTAACAAAACTGCTTAACAATTTGTTCATAAGGTAACATTACTAAATGCGGCAACTTACAATCACGAGACAAGGTGAACAGACAAAAGATCATGCATAGGATGTAAACAAAATTTACAAGTATGAAATCATAAGATTTGATCTTCAAAATTAAACTAAATGAATGAACAAAATTAAAAGTAGATGAAATGAACTAAATTAATTTAAACAGAAAATGAACCAAATTGGCTACATCAAATAATAATCTCAAACTAAAATTGTACTATTGTCCCACATTTCCCCCTTGGCGAAAATAAATAACATGTTATTTATCAGAAAATTAATAGTCATATGTACTTGTTAAAATAATTAATACTGTAATGTTTTAATCGGAGTTTTGAATGCAACAGTTTTACTTAAATACACATTAATTACTTTCACTTTCGTAATATCTCTCCGCTTCGCCAACTGTCATAGACAACTCTGGTTCTTCGTAATTGGGAGAAACTTAGAATTGAGTTGGACATGAGGTTGTTGGAGAGCATGGGCCGACTGTATAGTTAGACTCCTCTTGATTAGACTGTGCTGCAGCAGTCTGTATGGCCGAGTTTATTGATTTATTTTCAATTTGTTGTTTCTTAATGTTTTGTCGTCTTCTTTGTTTCCCAATTTCTGCAGTACTTGGGGTTGTGGGAGGGCAAGTTTGAATTGGAGTCACAGATTCGTCCGATTCTGTGGTCGATATTGCGGAGCGTTTTCTTTTTGAGGGAAGTAACGCTACTGATGCTTTTGTAGCTGCTTTTCTCTTTGGTCTGCTTGGTGGCTCCGCGATAACGATACTTGAAGTTGGTAAACCCATTGGCATCGCGAGATCGTTACTCGATTCTGTTGGTTGATTTGGCGGCGCCGTTGACTGTTGTTTCTTAGGCTTTGTTGGCATTCTTTCTCGGAGGGCACGTGTAACATTGGAGTGAATTGACGACACTGTACTGACGTCATCTGCTACTTTTCTATGTTTCATGCGTTTTCCACCTTCTAACTTTTTCCTTGATTCCTTTGCATGGTGGTTTATGAGTTCCTCAGTTGTTTTGCCCGTGGGAAGTTTCGGTCGTCGATTGGCGTATACCTGCAGTTCTGTGTCTCTCTCCGCCTTCGTCCCAAACTTTTCCAGGTCTGAGTTCCTGATTGTTACCTCTCTCTTGCCCGGTTCTTTAATTACTGATGTGTGTTCATTTGTTTTAATTACTGACGATCCTGGTGCTAGGACGTCATATAAGCCGTCGAGGCTTTTCTTTGATCTCTTTGTTCGTGGTCTCTTTTTAGCCAATTTTACCTCCAGTGATTTTTCTGTTCTGATTATTGATTGGCCGACATCTGGATGAGAAATCAATCTCGATTCCTTGTTTGGGTCCTCCTTTTGTCTTTTCATCGCCTCTTTTCCCAGTTTGTCCTTGTTTACTTCTATTTCAATGTCACTTCGCTCATCATTGTTCCAATTTTCGTCTGTGATAAGCTGGTCCCATCTGACAGTCTCCAAATCTAAATATTTGTTTAGAATGTTTTTGTAAATTAAACTTTTTGGATCTGGTTTAATCGTTATATTGCTTAAAGGTGTATTCGCTTTTCTTCCAAAATGTGCCTCAAATGGTGATATGTTAATAGTATTTTGACGACATATTCGTAACTGATAGATTATTGAATTTATTGATGCTTTCACATTAAATTGATTTTGGGCGCCGTTTTAATAGAGGCTAAGCGATTCTTGATTGTTTGAATGAGTCTTTCAACCAAACCAATTGCTCTGTGGTCGTGTATTGGCGCCTCGATTAGCTGTATGTTATTTTGACTACAAAAAGTTTTAATTTGTTGCCCCGTTTGACATCTAGCTTGATCCAATCTAATTGCGCGGGGTATACCGTGCAGCAAAACATATTCTTGAAGAAGTTTTAAAATATTATCTGCATTAGCTCTATCAAATACTTCTGCTGTTGGGAATTTCGAAAATCGATCAATACATGCAAGAAAATAAATCTCTCGATTTTTTTCATTATAGATGGGTCCTCCAAAATCAATTTGAATTTCTTCATTAGGAACTTTACATAACTTTAATGGTGCCCATTTTTTGCTGGTATAATAGGTTTTAAATTTTTACCAATCTTGACACAGGGGTTGCACTTTGCTGTTTTGGTTGCTATGTCCCTGTGCATATATGGCCACCACGCGTGTGTTGCCATGTCAGTCATTCCCCATGTGCCAGGATGAGTTGCGTGGATTGCGTCTACATAAGCTTATTTGATTGCAAGGGGAAGAGCAATTCTGTCATCTATGCAGACACACCCGTTCTTCACATGCAAGTCTTTCCAGAAGGAATGAATGTAAGGTGATATTTGTCTACATCTATCTTAATTGTCCGTCAAAATGCAGTCGCGAATCTCTTTCAAGATCGCGTCCTTGGTTGTCAGGCTGGCCATTAGAGAGCTGGAGAAGATCTTAGAGAGCGCGAAGTTGAATGAGTCCAGGTACAAATCGTCTACTGACGGCGAAGTGGCTGTTGTATCAGTAGTGGGTGTTATTGGTGTCACGGGTGCTGCTTGGACCGTAGAAGGTCCCTCTTCCGCAAAGCGTACTCTCGATGGGGTCGATTGTTTAACTGTCATCAGCGTTTCATCATCGGAAGTTGATTGGGACATCATGTAAACGTTCTTGAATTTTGTTGCGATTCGTTGAAAGTGATTTAAATTAGAGAGTGACTGTTCGGTGGGTCGGTTTAAGGCAAAAAGCGAGTGAGGAATGTTAGTTGTCTCGATTTTGGGGATGGAATTTAATTTATTGATTGTTAATTCGCTAATTGAGTCGTCAATTTGCGTGCTTGTAGAATGTTCTGGATTTCGCGGTGCGAATTCACTACATAAGTTATTAGTGGAATTTGGATTATTTACGACGCATTTTGTAGATTGATTTCGCGCTGCGAAATCGATGTAATTTTCGGCATTTAATAAGAAGCGTTTCGCACTACGTTTAATTACATCCAACTTAGCTACAATAAATTGCTCGTCATATGCGGATATATTAGCAGCTTGTTGATGCGGGTCGCGAGATATATAATCCACTAATCCCATTTTTGTGCCCGGAAGATGATCAATCGAGAAGTCAAATGGTAGTAAACGATCTACCCAACGAGTCAGTCTACTATTATATGATTTGTTAGATCTATTTTCTCTCATAAGTGAGAGAAGTGCTCTATGATCCGTTATCACAGTAAAAGGTTTGCCGTATAAGTAATACTTAAAATGTTCCACAGACCAAACAAGACCCAGAAGTTCTAGTTCGTTTATACTATGTCTGTCTTCAACAGAATTCAAAAATCGTGACGCGAATGCTACTGTATGCCACCCATTAGGTGTTCGTTGTTCCACTGCACATCCCAATCCTTTACGCGAGGCGTCAAATTTAATTGGTGTTTCTAATTCTGGGTTGAAATGTTTATTTTCAGTGGTTTCCGTAATCTGTTCTTTTATTAAAGAGAACTGTTTATTGTGCTCTTCCGTCCAAAGAAATTTTGAATTTTTCTTAAGCAATGGTCGTAGGGGGTAACATAATTGTGACAAATTCGGGATAAATTTTCCTAGATGGTGCACAGAACCCATAAAAGAGCGAAGTTTTTTAAGATTAGTGGGTGCCGATAATTTTCCAATTGCATCTGTTTTACTTGAAAGTGGGGTTACACCTGATTGTGTAATATTTTGACCGAGCCATTCAATCGTTTCTTTCGCGAAATGACATTTTGCAAGATTTATGCGTAAGTTTTCTTGATCCAATTTTATTAGACATTTTCGTACCAAGTCTATATGTTTTTCGATTCCACCTCTGCTAACGATTAAAATATCATCAGAAAGTATTTTCCAAACCGGCAAGCGTACAATCAAAAGCTTTTTGGAATTCAGCTGGCATGTCCGTTAAACCATAAAATCCAGTTTTAAATCGATATGTGCCGGTCATATCTCCACTAACAATATTAAGGTTACAATGGCGGGCCGTATCACTGTGTAGCTTCAGTTGACTATAAGCGTATTGCAAATCAAGAGTTGTGAAATAAGCAGTCTCCTGCGGCGCCGTGTTGACAGTGTTTGCAAAATTGTTTGAATTAGCGAATCTATATTGGGCATCTGATACTTGTTTTTATGAATAGCTTTGTTTAGGATTTTTGAATCGAGTGCTATTTTTATTGATTTGTCCTTTTTTACCGTAATGACAATCGGAGATATGAAGAATTGATCAGAACAGTTGTTTAACTTTTCGATATGTCCTTCATTTAACAGTTTTTCTAATTCAATTTTCACTTTCGGTTGTAGGTGTATGGGCACTTTTTGTCCTTTTTGATGTATTACTCGATAGTTTTTGTGAAATTTTGAATTGACCGTGTGTTTTTTTGATTTTCCAATTCGGGATATCAGATCAGGAAATTCCTTTGCCAGTGATTTCTTTATTGCACAAGGTGAATCTATATTGTTAACTTCTGTTTAAGGACAAGGTTTCTGAGAAATTGTGATGCCTAACTGATCAAAAAGGTCTCGTCCTAATATTGGTCGAAACCCATCGGCTACAACTGTTATTTTTGCTTTCTCAATGTTCCAATCATTACATTTTACCGGCGTTTTCAAAGTGCCAAGGGGTTGAACGATATCGTTTGAAAATGACTTCAATTCCAATGGTCTTTTCCCCGACCATTGTGATTGAGCACAATTGAGCATAATTTCTCTTGCAAGCGACATATTAATAATGGTACAACCACTACCGGAGTCGAGAAGTAAATCACAGTTTGTGTTTCCGATTGTTAATGACAAGTTTTTCAGTGCTAAATTTGGTGAACTCATATTTTCAACTGTTGCAACGTAATTATCATCCGAGTAATCATAATCTGAGTTGATTTGCTCATTATAATTGATATAATTGACGTTCTGACTTTCCTGACTAGAGTTTTGATTAGATGTTTCAGCCGTTTCTACAGTTTTAATGCGGTTGGTTTGTTGAGTGTTTCTTGTATTATTAAGTCTTCGACGACATACCTTAGCGAAATGGTTTTGCAAACCACAGTGGTTACATTTCTTACCCATTGCGGGGCAAACCTGACGATGTGTAGGTGTCCAAATTTGACCACAACCACGACATTGTCCAACGGATGCACGGTTGGTGACTGCTCTGCTTGATTGAGTTCCAATTACACCCGCGCCGCGAAATCGATTGAATTGTTGTATTGCGTTCACCGTACTACCAGTTGCTCCGTTATTAGATGAAATTCTTTGCTGATTCTGATTACCCATTTCCATGTTGACTGCAATGCTGAGTGCCCTCTCTGGTTCAACTGTATCCCGTAGAAGCTCTCGCTGAATGTCATCATCCAACATGTTAGTGATGAAAATGTCCCTGATGATGGCTTCTTCACGGTTTTCAAAGTCGCAATTTTCAGCCAATTCTTTCAAGATGCTGTAGAATTGCTCTACAGTTTCGCCCTTCTTTTGCTTCCGAGAAAAGAACACATATCTATCAAATGTGATGTTTCTTGGGCGGATAAAGGCAATCTCCATCATTTCCCAGAGTTTGAGGGTAATCAAATCGTAAATATTGTCGTGCGGGAATTTTTGTGTTAGTAATCGTCTTCCTTCAGTACCAATACTTAGGTACAGTAGAGATACGCATTTTTGATCACACAAATTCCATGGACGCTCCCCGCATAGTATTCCCGCTTCTGTTATCTTTTGACATTTTAGTTCCCATTGCAACTTCAACTGGTTGTTTCTTATTCTACGCTCTCTCTCTGCTTCCTCGGTTGTGTCTTCAATCGGTATCTCGTACTTCGGTTCCGCTGGCAGACGAACTGTCGATGGTTTGGGTTGTAGCAATGTGTCTATAGTGATATTCTCGAGAGCGAGAATCGCTAGTTTTAATTGAATTCTCCATTTCTCCCATCTGATTGGTGGGTCTGAAGTTGGTCGTTCCCAAAATGGCTCTATCGACAACGGTGTTTATCTCGATTCTCGAGCTGACTGCGCCATGTCGTACAGATTTACAATCTGTATGAATGAATTGTTTTGTGGTACCAATTAGCTTTCTCTACAGCGGTCAATTTAAGGGTGAATTGGCGGAGCGGATTAATGCTTTTATTTGTTGCTTTAGAATTAACTATTTGAGCTACAGAATTTAGGTCGAATTGGCGGAGCGATATCGCGTTCAAATATTTGTAGAGTATTTCGCTCAGCGAAAGGTACTAAATTTTTGATGCGTCTGAATTTAGACTTTGGCGAATCAGATTCTAGTTAAAAGAGAGAGTCAACTATTTTGAATTACGAAATTGAGAAGAATGAAATTAGACAAAATTAACAAAACTGCTTAACAATTTGTTCATAAGGTAACATTACTAAATGCGGCAACTTACAATCACGAGACAAGGTGAACAGACAAAAGATCATGCATAGGATGTAAACAAAATTTACAAGTATGAAATCATAAGATTTGATCTTCAAAATTAAACTAAATGAATGAACAAAATTAAAAGTAGATGAAATGAACTAAATTAATTTAAACAGAAAATGAACCAAATTGGCTACACCAAATAATAATCTCAAACTAAAAATGTACTATTGTACCACAGAGCCTTTGTAGTTTTTTTTGCTTGCAAAATGAATTGCGTTTTTTATGTTCATGTTTGTTCTTCCTTCAGACCATGTCTTGAAGTTTTCCAGATCGATATCTCCTTCAGTGGCGTCTAATTTTTACGACTCATTTGGATGTGCGTGAGTCTGCTTTGATAATAACTCATCAGGGTGTCACTACCTCCAACAAACCGTCACAGATCATTTTGGAATACTTCTGAAGGGCGCCTTTAAGGGCCAATACATGTTTTGTTTACGATGTGTTTCTCAGGAAATTTTGGGCAAAAACTATTCCTTGATTTCAAATGTTTTTTTAAAAATATTTTGTAACCCATGCCTTTATATGTATATGTGGGAAGTACGTATATTTGTCTGTAGGATATTGTCTCGACGGGTGAAACTTGAATACTTTTGTTTTGTTTACAAATTCTGACTTATAACATTTTTGATTTCAGTGCTATTTTTCAGTTGATGAGTTTCGTTTTTTGATCTGCTACTTTAAAACATGCAAAAGAGGTCGCTCTAATAAAGAGATTGCACGATGGTCTATAAATCGTGCTTCATTTAGTTCATTTTTTTAATTTTTACTGTGGATTTTTACCTCTTGTCCTCTAATTCATCAAGACTTTAGTTAATTTTAGTTTAATTAAAGTAAGATTTCAATGAATTTTTTTGTGGAAATTTTAATACTTCAGGACTGTTTGCGTTACCAAACTTTTCAGTAGTATGTTTTTTTAGTATTAGAATTTTATTTAGAGATGGATAAAATAATCATGGTAAAAAATGGGGCTCGCGGAGTCTATCTGGCCACTTTGATTTGGTACAATGCATTTTTTGGTTGAAAACGCCCGGCAGTTGTAATTAGGCTTTAGTATCTTACCAATTGCTGTGCACTATTGACATTCACCATAAACCGGACGCGCAGTGCTCGATTCATATACAGCCTCCACCAGCATTACAAATCACGCCCCATTTTCTGCGAAGACTTGCCAGGAGAGCCTCTGCTAATGCGTCTTCCATGGTGTATACTTTGGCCACATTCAAACTTGAGGGCTTAGATGTGACCCAATATCAGATTTGTTTTGGAGTAGCACATTTTTAATTTTCTGTTAAATATGCATAGTTATCTGTCACTTTCGAGTACACATTCTTATTTTGGTATTGATCTTGTGGGGCGAGTGTGATTGACGTTTTATCTAATATTGGTTCTCGATTTTGGAAATCATTTTGAAAGGCTACACGTAGTTACTTAATTAAGCGGAGACACATTTTTTTGAGAAAAGCGTACGCAAGTGTCGGAATTAGTGATATTGTAAATTGAATCAACTGTTAATTTTTGTAATTTTAGATTTTTCGGGCATGTATATGAGTTTGATAAACTTTATTTTATCGATTTGCATTAATTGGTGTGATATTTTGTTATGTATAGGCTGCTGTCGAAATTCGCAAAAAAGTGGCAATTAAAAGCACTTCATCACGCGCGGATATGTTTTTGATGGTTGATAGGACTTTTAGGGTTTTGTAGTCGAAAAGGCCTTATTTTGCGAACGGCAAATGTGTAATTTTATATTGAACTTGTACCAGATGATCTACCAAATCTGGAAAATCCGTACAATCTGCCTATAAGCAATTTCTTACGTCCTATATAGTTTATATAGGGCTATAAATCTATTCTTAGGTGTTATATGTACGTTGAGAGTGGAAATTTTTTCTCTGCAATCAGCTATGACAGCAACTCTTTCTCCGTTTGAGTAGTTTTCGAAATATTGAAAAACCAGACAACTCCAAGTAACTCGAGTTCATTAATTCGATAACATTTTTTTTATAGACATAGGAAGTCAAACGATAGGAGTTTTAACGCACCAACAATTAAGTGCTTCAGCGTAGAATCAGTTCGGGAAATGGATAGTGGTTTGAAGCAATGTAAAAAAAGCAGATTTGTGTAAAAACTACCTCTAAATTTATTTCAGTTCTTAAAATATTGCAATGGATCTGAATTAACCACTGAGAGGTGAGTGCTGTTTGCTGTAAAAAAAATTCACAAAGAAATGTGATCGATTTTTCTGTAAAACCTCAATCTGCATAAAATTAAATTCACTGCAATCCAATTTCCGTTGGAATCAATTTTCTTCGTGCTTATCGTTTTCAGGATCAGAGTTTTTAATTGTTCATAAACGCAATTTAAGCGTTCATAAACGCAATTTAAGCGCACATGATCGCTTGGGAACATAAATAAGATATCGGAGCAGCAAATGCAACTAGGAGTTAACATTTCAATGCTATAGATAAACACACACACACACACACACACACACACACACACACACACACACACACACACACACACACACACACACACACACACACACACACACACACACACACACACACACACACACACACACACACACACACACACACACACACACACACACACACACACACACACACACACACACACACACACACACACACACACACACACACACACACACACACACACACACACACACACACACACACACACACACACACACACACACACACACACACACACACACACACACACACACACACACACACACACACACACACACACATACACACACACACACACACTTATATATATATATATATATATATATATATATATATATATATATATGTGTGTGTGTATGTGTGTGTGTGTGTGTTGTTTAGAGATTCCTACAAAACCGCAACGCATAGGTTTTCCATAAGTTTTTTTGAATCTGATTTAAATACAAAATATTTATCATAGAAGTAAGTAACTGATGGTGGCGTTGGATAAGAAGTTGTTGACATGCAGTAAGTGAGAAGTTCAAACCCATGTAAGGCAGTTTCTCTTTTATAAGACTTCTGTTGGATGCGGAGAAAATAAAAATTTTTAAAAACCACACTCGTACAAAAATTCTCCGCTAAAAGTAGCAAATCTCACAAAATACCACTGCTTTTCGCGCATTCATCGCTAAATGATGTGGACTGTTAGCGGTGGAAATTATTTGTTTTCACAACTGTTCACCGCATCTCTTAGATCAGTTTTCCAGCAAAACCTCGACCTCCGGAATTAGTTTCATTTATTTCCGAGTTAGTTTCTTATTGCGGGTTGAAGTTTCTTTGATTTTAAACAAAGATCATACATTTTAATGCATGATCCTTGCATGAAGTCAAAGATCTCATATATGATCGTATAAGGAAACACGATGAATAGACAGAATATCAGAGTTGCTTTGGTTTAGCACTCTTTGACTTTCTGCTAAATATGCATAGTTATCTGTTGCTTTCGAGTACACATTCCTATTTTGGTATTGAACTTGTGGGTCAAGTGTGATTGACGTTTTATCTGATGTAAGTTTTCGACATTGGAAATCATTTTGTATTCAGAAACAAGATTGTATAGTTATATCTAGTCTTAGTATGGAAAAAGTCTGAGGATGATACAAAAATTTTGTAAAGACAATACTGCATTTCTGACCACATTATTCAAGAAATACTCTAGCTCAGACGCTTTTCAAGGAATTATGGTCATAGTTTAAATCCTAGAAAACATACTTAATCCTATAAAAACACCTAAGTGGTGATAATTGATCGTCAAATAAAATAAATAAAAATATAGGACCCTAGTTTGACTTGGAACAAGAATTGTAAGTTAAAATTTTAAAACCTAAAAGAAGTTTGCTCCACTCTTACTAACAATTTGTGTTCAAATTTAAGTGCATCGTTTATGAAGAAAATGAATGAGAGAATTTAAATGTTTCTTAGTTTTTTTTAAAGTTTAGCAGCAGAAAATCAAGCTTTAGTCTTTGGCTTCCTATGCAGAAAGAAATATTAATTGCTTCATATTTTGCGAACGTATCCCTTTTCTTTGTAAGGTCCTCGTATGATTAGCCAGAAAAAAATAGGAGTTCAGTTAGCCAAAAATTTGTTTGCTAATAAACTTTTCGTGATTTTATTGGTTTCAATTTTTTGAGCCGAACCATTCTGTTATAGGTTTCTGTATGTTTCCTGGTATAAACGCTACGAAATTAAACATGTCTTTTTTCAAATTTAGAATTGAGTTACTTTAGCCAGTTGGTTTAGGTTCACCAGTCAGACATATTATTTACAAATTATTTCTAAATTGCAAAATTTTAAACAATAAATAAGGGTTCTGTGTTCAACTAAACACAAAAACAAACTTCTGAAGTAATTTCTGCTTTGTTTTCACACGTTCGAATTTTAAATTATTTGATCAGTTTCTGTTTCAAAATTCTTTCAAATAATTTTGAGATTTTTGCTGTTCTTCAGTTGGAAAAAATCTTGTTTCAGAACGCTTCATTTAGAGAACAGTTCCCCGTCTTTAGTATGATCATTTGTTCTGTTCTGTAAAATTTGATTTAACTTATACATTGCATTCAGTAAAAAGAAAACTAGCAGTACGGCTTGGTGTTCAGCAAAAATATCACTTCGAAAAATCCCAACAATCAATTGAGTTATTAGCAATTCTGCTTGTTAAATGTCAGCTTTAATTAAGAAAAATCTTCAGCTTTAAATTTTTTTCCTATGCAATATAATTAGATTCCACAAACTAACTCTCGGTTTTTCCGTCGTATTGATGAGTTTTAAGACTTGGAAAAAAGGAATAACAAAAGTTCAATGGCTATGGCATTAAGTATCTAAGAAACGTCAAGTGTGTTTCAAGTGGATTGCGATGAAGCATAATGTGTAAATGTCGTACGGCAACTGCCATCTTTGAAATAATTTTTTTAAGTTGATTTCGAAAGCTCATTTTTGAACAAATACAAATTCACAACAGTATCTGCAGTTTTCACTGCTTTTTATTTGTACTACGATACGTTTTATCGAGATCGCAAAATCAATTATCCCTGCAGTTGCTGTTCTAGTGCGAAAAACTGAGTGATATCAAAACCGTTGCTTTAAGATTACAGTGGATGACTTTTGTCCGTTTTAAAACAGTCTCTGAATCTTCCCGCATTGCCGAAAATCACAAAGCAACATTTCCCACGACCTATTAGTTGCCGTTTATAATTTCTCTCTGAAAAAATATTATGTTTGGAATTCTAAAACTTTATAACATAATAGTAGGATCGGCAGAATTTTTTTAAGTATTATTGTCGTGTTTAACCTTTGATTTCCTATGCAGAAATTTTATTTGCTTCATAAATTGCGAGCGTATCCCTTCTCTTTGTAAGGTCCTCGTACAATTAGCAAGAAAAAAAATAGTTCAATTAGCTAAAATTTTGTTTTTTTAATATAAGTTTTCGTGATTTAATTGGTTTCGATTTTTTGAGCTGAACCTTTCTGTTATAGGTTTCTGTATGTTTCTTGGTATGAATGCGACGAATTTAAACATTTATTTTTCCAATTTTAGAATTGAGTTACTTTAGCCAGTCGGTTTAGGTTGACCAGTCAGACATAATATTTACAAATTATTTCTAAATTACAAAACTTTAAACCATAATTGAGGGTTCTGTGTTCAACTAAACACAAAAAAAAATGTCTGAACTAGTTTCTGTTTTTTTTCACACGTTCCAATTTTAAATTATTTGATCAGTTTCTGTTCAAAATTCTCTCAAAATGTTTTGAGATTTTTGCTGTTTTTCAGGTTGGAAAAAAATCTTGTTATAGCACGCTTCTTTTAAAGAACCATTCCTCGTCTTTAGCATGATCTTTTATTCTGTTCTGTAAAATTTGATTTAACTTATACATTGCATTCAGTAAAAAGAAAATTAGCAGTACGGATTGGTGTTCAGCAAATTAAATCCCAGCAATCAATTGAGTTAATAGCAATTCTGCTGGTTAAATGTCAGGTTTAATTAAGCGAAATCTTCAGCTTTAATTTTTTTCCTATGCAATTTAATTAGATTCCATCAACTAACCGCTTGTTTTTCCGTTGTATTGATGAATTTTAAGACTTGGAATAAAAGAATAACAAAAATTCAACGGCTAACGCATTAAGAATCTAAGAAACGTCAAGTGTGTTTCAAGTGGATTGCGATGACGCATAATGTGTAAATGTCGTACGACAACTGCCATCTATAAAAAAATATTTTAGGTTGATTTCGACAGCTCATTTTTGAATAAATACAAATTCCCACCAGTATCTGCAGTTTTCACTGCTTTTTTTGAACTACGATACATTTTATCGAGATCGCAAAATCAGTTATCCCTGCAGTTGCTATTCTCGTGCAGGAAATTGGGTGATATCAAAACCGTTGCTTTAGGATTACAGTGGTTGAGTTTTTTCCGTTTGAAAAAAGTCTCTGAATCTTCCCGCATTGCCGAAAATCACAGAGCAACTTTTCCCACGACTAATTAGTTGCCGTTTTCAATTTCTCTCTAATAAATATTATGTTTGGATTTCTAAAATTTTATAACAAAATAGTAGGATCGGCAGAATTATTTTTTAAAATATTTTTGTCGTGTTGTTTCGGGTTTTATTTTTTCGGGCTTAACATTTGATACCTTTCTGGAAAAGGTTTTTTTTGTATGTTTCCTTGTATGAACGCTACGAAATCAAACGTGTATTTATTTTTTTTGGAATTTAGAATAGAATTACTTTACCAGTTGTTTAAAGTTCACCAGTCAGATATATTATATACAAATATTTATGAATTAAAAATCTCTAAATCATAACAAAGGTTTCGTATTCAGCTAAACAAAAAAACTTCTGAATTAATTTTGGTTTTGTTTTCAGACGGTCCAGTTTTTAATTACTTGATCACTTTCGGTTTGAACATTCTTCAAAATTTATTTTGTTATTTTTTTCCGTATTTCAGCTGAAAAAAAGTTTCAGGTGGTTGTTTGTATACAAAACAGTAGTTGCCTGTCTTTAATATGATCAATCGTTCTGTTCAGTAATGTTTGATTTAACTTAAACATTGCTCTCAGTAAAAAAGCAAAAGCAGTAAGAAATAGTGTTCAGCAAAAGTTCCCTGAATGCTTTAAGAATCTAAGAAACCTCGAGTGTATTTCAAATGGATTGTAATGACGTATAATGTATATATGTCGTATGGCCGCTGCCATCTTTGAAATAACTTTTTTCGGTCATTTTGAACGAATACATATTCCCATGTATCTGCAGCGTTTTTTTACGATGCATTTTATTAAGGTCGCCAATTTAGTTAATCATAAAGTTGTTGCTTTAGAGCAGAAAATTGAGTGGTATCAAAACCGTTGCTTCAGGAACACAATAGTTGAACATTGTGCATTCAGAAACACTCTCTGAATCTTCTTGCATTGACAAAAGTCAGAGAGCAAAATCTCCGCTCTCTTAAAAAATTAGGGTTGAAATTCTAAATGTTTCTAAAAGACATCCATTTTTTGACCAGGTCTCAGCTAGCATTTCTGTCCTTTTTTTCTACAGGTCAAAAAGCATTCGTATAAAATCGAACTTTTTATTCAGATCTTCAACATTTAATAGACATATGTTTATTGTACTAACATTTTTGTCCATTGCTCTCAAAAACAACTGATTCTCGTTTGCGCAAAGAATGAGAGCCAGGAAATGTTTGAAAATTTAAGGAGCAGGAGCATAGATTTTTGTAGAATTTTTGTTTGCAAAAAAAGAGAGATCAGCTGCAGAAATGGTAACTAATTTTTTTACAATTTAAGTCCTATATTGTATTGTTTGACAACGACCTAGCGTAATGAATATCCTTGTTTGGCAATTGCAAAAACACATCAATTTTTAGCACGAAAAATTTTCATTACTCTTATTTCACCCAAAAAAAAGTCCGTCAAAAAACTGAAGGAATTGATTAAAAACGCTAATTTGTTGTAGTTGATAATTGTTTTGTGAGAAATTGAGGTTGCTCTAATAAAACCTTCTCAATTATTTGACAACGTTTTGTGTACCTTTTCGGTTTAAATGGACACCACCATTTTTCGGAATATCTTTCGTAGAAATTATGCATGTCAAGACCTCTGCCTTCGTCTATTTGACAGTCCAGATATTTTCTGTTTCCATTTTGCCTAGTTATTTGTCCAATTTCAATAGCTTTTGAATTGCACAGATAATGACATTTTTAAATACTTCTCAGTTTTTTGCTATTGTCAGTTTCACATAATTGACTGGTGGCGACAGCTCCCAGTTCTCCTTTGCAATGCTGCTGTGACCTGCATGGATAAAAGAAGAAAGACATTTTGCCACTAAAAAATACTCACAAATGATTATAACTAAGAATCAGAAATAACGTAGAATATTTTCTAAGAATTTTGAATAATTGTTTACACGGGTTTTGTTTTAGGAAAGTTAAGATACGCGTGTTCCAACCAAAAACTAAAAATGAAATCTCTGTAATGCGTCAATGGCTGGACTATAACGTCGACAATTTTTACATAGACACTCATTTTATGTGGCTTGGTTTTGTCAGACCCCGCAACTGTAACGGGACTGGACGATATGATCACTGGGTTGGTGAATGGTCTCAAGACTGTCAAACTGTGACCATGGATATGGGCATATTCTCAAAGGGTCAACCTCAAGATAGCGAAGAGTGGTGTAGCCTAAGCACCAAAGATAATGGAGTTCACGATTATCCTTGTACTTTTGATCAGGGTGCATACGCAGTGTGTGAAGTTGATCTGACCGCTTAAACTTTCAGTTTAATTGATGATCAATCTTGGCTTCATATTTAAAAAATAATATTGAAAAATTGTTTTTGTTATAATTTGATTAGCTCAGATAATGTCTCAAGAGGCTAACACCAAAATAAAAAACTGATAATAGTGGTGTACAACATTAAGGCATTTTGTTCTTCTCCAAAACAAAACTTTTTCGATACCGACAATAAATTGCATTGTACGTTTCTTTTGAACTAAACGAGGACCAAAGTGACTGCATCTCAGGTTGAGGTCCCAGATGGAAAATGCCTCTGTCAAGACCGTCCCAGACGGAAAATGCCTATGTCCAGACCGTCCCAGACGGAAAATGCCTATGTCCAGACCGTCCCAGACGGAAAATGCCTATGTCCAGACCGTCCCAGACGGAAAATGCCTATGTCCAGACCGTCCCAGACGGAAAATGCCTATGTCCAGACCGTCCCAGACGGAAAATGCCTATGTCCAGACCGTCCCAGACGAAAAATGCATATGACCAGACCGTCCCAGACGGAAAATGCCTATGTCCAGACCGTCCCAGACGGAAAATGCCTATGTCCAGACCGTCCCAGACGGAAAATGCCTATGACCAGACCGTCCCAGATGAAAAAAGCCTCGTTCAAGACCGTCCCAGACGTTAAATGCCTATGTCCAGACCGTCCCAGACGGAAAATGCCTATGTCCAGACCGTCCCAGACGGAAAATGCCTATGTCCAGACCGTCCCAGACGGAAAATGCCTATGTCCAGACCGTCCCAGACGGAAAATGCATATGACCAGACCGTCCCAGACGGAAAATGCCTATGTCCAGACCGTCCCAGACGGAAAATGCCTATGTCCAGACCGTCCCAGACGGAAAATGCTTATGACCAGACCGTCCCATATAGAAAATGCCTCTGTCAAGACCGTCCCAGACGGCAAATGCCTATGTCCAGACCGTCCCAGACGGAAAGTGCCTATGTCCAGACCGTCCCAGATGGAAAATGCCTATGTCCAGACCGTCCCAGAGGGAAAATGCATATGACCAGACCGTCCCAGACGGAAAATGCCTATGTCCAGACCGTCCCAGACGGAAAATGCCTATGTCCAGACCGTCCCAGACGGAAAATGGAAAATGCATATGACCAGACCGTCCCAGATGGAAAATGCCTATGCCCAGACCGTCCCAGACGGAAAATGCCTATGTCCAGACCGTCCCAGACGGAAAATGCCTATGACCAGACCGTCCCAGACGGAAAATGCCTATGATCAGACCGTCCCAGACAAAAAATGCCTATGACCAGACCGTCTCAGACAAAAAATGCCTATGTCAAGACCGTTCCAGATGGAAAATGCATATGACCAGACCGTCCCAGAAGGAAAATGCCTCTGTCCAGACCGTCCCAGACCGAAAGTGCCTATGTCCAGACTTTCGCTCGTTTTTCAGACTATGTAAATTTGAACGCACGACATCCCCGTCGTGCGTTCATCTGGTTCTGGATAACTGTTTTGATTTCTCTTCATGTCTTGAAGAAAATTGATATGATAAAAATAATAATATTTGAAATTGAATTTTCTATATTCTTCAAAGTAAAAACTTGCTTGCATTATATATTCAATTTCCGACAAATTAAATCTAGTTTTGTGATGGTTAAAATCTTGAAAATGACAGAAATTATTATCATAAAAGATAATTTTTCCCAAATATATCAAACATAGCCATACCATCTGCGGAGAAATTAAAACAGAGGCAAACATGGACAAGTTAGAACACTGCAGAATTCTTCAATAATTTCGTTTCTCAAATATTTTGGTGAGAAATGAAGCTTAAAATTTTTTCAGTCTTTCTGAAACTTTCACGATTCTTCTCAGATGATTTCAACTGACATCCCATTGAAACTATTAGTGAGTTCTTTATAACTAAGCCATTTCATACTAACAGCATAAAAGCTATATCAACTAGACTGAAAAGACCAAAACTAGGGGGCAAACCCGACCAATCAGATATGATCTAGACAGCAGGCGTAACCAAAAAACTTGAATCCGCTAATAACAACCCAATTTTGTCTGGCTCATAACAGTATTAGGTGGACGGCCTTTCCTAGTGAGTGATCATTACTCTTCTAACTGGGTAATACCCAGGAGCTTAGTTGCAAATTTTACTAGAATTTATACTTATAATTGATACGATATCTTGTCGTTGAATTGTCATTTAAATTACTTTCATAAGCGGTCGGTTAAAATTTACGAGTCTACTAGTCTTTTATTCGAACAAGTCTTTTTAAAACGTAATTGAATTATGCACTGGGTTCAAATGCCCTCAAGGCTTTTCAAACTCTTGGTTCCTTTACTCTGGAAGTGAGAGGATACCATATGTCAGAACCATCCAGCATCCATTCACTAACTAATACGAGATGATGAACTGCTGTGAGGCTTTACAGTTTAGATGATTTTTCTGACTCAACATTTCGACGCTTAAAATGTAATATGTAAATGGTGAAAAAGCGTGATGAAAAATCACAGCAATAACGTTCCACAAAATTTATACAGGATTGTAACGAAGAATCTTAAAAAAATTCGCGCCCACAGTTTTTGAAACCTAAAAACTCAATTATGGTCCTAATACGAAACATAGGAGACGATATATAATCATAAAAGAGAATGAATACTTCGTAACTTTTTTGAAGCTTAAAATTTTTTCAGTCTTTCTGAAACTTTCACGCTTCTTCTCAGATGATTTCAACTGACATCCCATTGAAACTATTAGTGAGTTCTTTATAACTAAGCCATTTCATACTAACAGCATAAATGCTATATCAACTAGACTGAAAAGACCAAAACTAGGGGGCAAACCCGACCAATCAGATATGATCTAGACAGCAGGCGTAACCAAAAAACTTGAATCCGCTAATAACCACCCAATTTTGTCTGGCTCATAACAGTATTAGGTGGACGCCCTTTCCTAGTGAGTGATCATTACTCTTCTAACTGGGTAATACCCAGGAGCTTAGTTGCAAATTTTACTAGAATTTATACTTATAATTGATACGATATCTTGTCGTTGAATTGTCATTTAAATTACTTTCATAAGCGGTCGGTTAAAATTTGCGAGTCTACTAGTCTTTTATTCGAACAAGTTTTTTTTCAAACGTAATTGAATTATGCACTGGGTTCAAATGCCCTCAAGGCTTTTCAAACTCTTGGTTCCTTTACTCTGGAAGTGAGAGGATACCATATGTCAGACCCATCCAGCATCCATTCACTAACTAATACGAGATGATGAACTGCTGTGAGGCTTTACAGTTTAGATGATTTTTCTGGCTCAACATTTCGACGCTTAAAATGTAATATGTAAATGGTGAAAAAGCGTGATGAAAAATCACAGCAATAACGTTCCACAAAATTTATACACGATTGTAACGAAGAATCTTAAAAAAATTCGCGCCCACAGTTTTTGAAACCTAAAAACTCAATTATGGTCCTAATACGAAACATAGGAGACGATATATAATCATAAAAGAGAATGAATACTTCGTAACTTTTTTTTGCCGACATTCATTCACAAAATTCATGAAATTTATCAACCAATTCGTTGCCTATTCTAGTACAATAAATATTTAGTGTCATATAATAGTACAATTGTGCAGAACCCAAAGTGAAAAGAGAGTGATTGTATGGTTTGATGTTAGTTGCGTTGTTTCTAGCTTCGTGAAGGCCCTGAAAATTGTCAATATCTGGCGCGGCACCTATTTTTCCATTTTTCCAGGGAAATTTTTTCGTTATAAATCACGTATTTTTCCCCTTTTGTTGCACATTTCTCTTTTTTTAAGAAATCTTTTTTGTGCTACTGTTATTGGCTTTCAGTGCTCAAGTTAGAGTTGGACTGTGCATTCTGCAGTCTTTTGGCATTATATTTGTATGTTTGAACCAGAGGTTCTCGTCATATTTTTATTTGAAAAACAACAATTTTTGAGACATTCCATCAAATTGCAAAATCTTACTTTATACTTCATCATGACGCACATGAGTTAACTCATGAAGTAAGCACATGAGTTAACTCATGAAAATAGAGAACGAAAACTTACACAAGACATCAAAATCCCAACTACAAGTCATCAAGGGCTTTTCATTAAATACCAAGGAGGCGAAGTCTGTATCAGTATCCTAATTGGTCTGCCTGAGTCTTTTGATAACAGAAACGAGCCAAAGTCAGGATCCTATCGCTTGTTGTTCTCAGCGGGGCTGTTCATAAGTATTTTTGAATGAGTAGATAAACGCGCTGAAATTTTACGTCAGAGTCTGGATCATAGGTGATTTCGCTCTGCCTTCTTTTTTTTTCATAAGTGAAAATGGTCCAGATTGGTATTTTCATAATTTTTTTGTACTAGGACCTCATCCTAGGTGTCATACTTCTTAATCAAATATTAATTTAGCGCAGTAAGTTTAATTTGATGTTTTATTTTAGTTCAATTTCATTTTCTCCTCATTTTGTTAAGTGTTGATGTTATTCGTGACAAAAGTAGCGTGAAAAAAATTAAAAATCTAAACGAAAAAGGGCGCTGCTTGGGCATTTATTAACTACTATTAATCATTTCAAATTAAGAGTTAAATGCAAGCTTTTTTACACTACAAAATGTATGGATTGTATTGGAGCGTTGCCTTGTTGTTAAGATATGTTCGCACAATTTTTCATAAATTGATATACAGTGCGCATTGAAGCACACTTTCTTGAGCGGTAAATTACTTGTTACTGTGTCTTGTTTCTGTAGATCATATTAGTGATTGTACAGTTTTAACTTTACTTTGACTTGTTGAAAAGAGAATTAACTTTGATATTCTCAATCTTCCTTTTCTGAGGAACAAAGTTCCTAAGTAAGAGAAACTTTGTGCAAAGCACATAGTCAGTTGCTCTTACTGGCTTTAACGAGGACTAGCCCAGTTTGAAATTGGTGTTATTGAGGCCAATTGAGAAACAAAAAGTGTTCATTAAATTAACTCAGAATATTCAAATCTGAGGTGAAAATTGTTGAGTTTTTTCTCGAAGATCATTTAACCAATTCAGTTCCTTTATTTTTCGTTTGATTACTTGTATGACAGTGTAGTGCACTGCCAAGTTTGCTCAAATTTGAATCATTACTTACAGAGTTATTCAACAATGAAGTTTTCGCCCATGTATTATGATTGGGTATAAAATATAAAAGGTAGCCCCACCAACGCATTTTACCCAGAGTTGTTTACTTTTACATCAGATAGTAGGCCTATCTGATTTTCATCATCCTGTGAAATTTTATCTCACTGGCATTCGTGGTTAAGGAGATATCATTGAAAAACCTCTAATTTGAGACTAATTGGTTATTTGAATTTGGATTTTCACTTAATTGAAGAGAAGTTATTTGTTATTCAGCAAAGCTGAAAAGGTAGTTTGAAATTATTGAGTGTTAAGTAAGGCAACGGCATTCTAGAGTATAGCGGATAATACAGTTCACAAAAGTTAACTGCAAAAATACAATATCCGGACAGATTTGAAACCGCTGAAACGAACTGGGCGGTGTAAAGTTTTCCTTGACTTTGATAGGAGAGCAGCCGTTACATTTGGTCCGCCGACCCGGACAGTGGAAGGCAAACTGCTGTCCAACCTGATGAAGAGATTGCCGAACGCAACCCCAAAAGAGAATCAAACAAATCAACAGCAAAAGGCCAGTGAGGCGAACAGAAGAGCGCAATTCACAAAACACGTTGAAGAATTGACCTCGTTTAAACGGAACAAGCAAAGCAAACAGCAATCAAGCAATTCGAGCACAACCAGCAGAGAGGAGCTTCAACCAACAGCTCACAGGTACGACAAGAGACTCCGAGACTTAGTGGAAGAAGTTAACACTAAAAGAGGGATTGGCTACAAAATAATTGAAGATTCAGATCGACCCAACAAACTAAGGGTCCTCTACCAAGAGACTGTTCACCTATTAGAGGAAGAAATACCCAAGCAACTGCAGCGTCGATTGCAGCCTACCCAACAAGTTTCGTTGAAGAACATCTGAAAGAAGCAAGGAAGTGCAAAGCAAGTTTGGACTATCATTGGCTTGCCTATATAAGCAAAGGCACGCAACCAGCAATGAATGTAGAGCAAAGCAACGCAACCCTAGCAGTGAAGGACAGCGAGAGCAATAACAACTACCCAACGGACAACCAGTTGCTCAAACAGTGCAAAATTGAGCAACAGCAAGTGGCCAAGAGACGGAGAATGTTTCGGAAACATCTTCAGCAAAGCAAAGGCGAGAGGAAAGGATGAAGAAATTCGATATCGAATTCGAAACCAAGATGCGACTGGATCAGGCACGGTTCGAGCGAAGGAAGCTAGAGCTGGAAATGCAACTGAAGGAACTGGAAACCAAATATCAACTGCTGGAGGAAGAGCGTGAGCTAGAGCGCAAAGTGAAGAGAACAGCATTAGAGAACGATGATGCTCATTCCCTATCAACTGGTGCTCGCGACAAATCACCCTTCAACTGGACCCCAAAGACGAGAGATGTCTCAGACTGGGCGAGCAGGATCGGCAACCTTCTAACACCACAACGATCAACAGCTCGCTTCGAAGTAACCCCTTAAGTGAACAGGCATAGTCACTTCTCATAATATCGCAGTTCCCGAGACCAATCCCCAAGTGTTGAAGACCGGGACGTTTCCCCCAGAGCTGGTCTACTACGATACAACAGTGGGTATGCAGGTAGCAATAACCTACCAAAGCTGAAGTTGAACAACTTCGACGGAAACCCTCTCGAATGGCCGGAGTGGTCTAGTATGTTCATTGCTACAGTGGATCAACGACCAATACCGGACTCAGAGAAGATGAGCCATCTGAAGACTCTACTGACAGGCATGGCAAGGTCAGCAATCTCTGGAATGGGCTATTCTGGACAGTTCTATGGTGCTGCATGGAGTTTTCTGGAGAGGAAATTTGGAAGACCTCATGTGATCATTGATGCATAGCTGGAGAGTCTTCGCAAAGCAAGTCAGGTGAAACTTCATGACTCAACAGGTATAATCTGTTTCTCAGTTATTGTTTCGAACTTTGTGAATGTGCTCAAAGAGTACAAGCAGATTGGTGATCTGCAATCAAGCTCGACACTGTATATGGCAGTAGATAAACTACCGCAAGTTCTCAAAGAGAAGTGGTGGTTTTATGTTGATGATAAAGTTGAAGATTGGCCTGATCTGATAATGTTTGAAAAGTGGCTATCTAGAATAGCATTCGTGCACGAAGGGTTTTCAGCTTTCAAGGGAGAGCGCAGAGAAGAAGACCAAAGAGGCACAAATAGAGACAAACGGTTCTCGAAAACATCGAACTTCAGTGCAATTTCGAACGTGAAAGAAACAAAGCAAACGCAAAGTGATCACTGTCTGCTAGCTGATGGCACTCATAAAATATGGAACTGTCCACTATTCAGGAACATGAGTGTGAATGATCGGTGAGCAGCAGTGAGAAAGCAACGCTTATGTTACGGATGTCTAGGCAAAGGGCATGCAATCAAAGATTGTAAAGTCAATGCGTGCGGCATCAATGGATGCATAAAGAAGCACAACCGATTGCTACACTAAGAAAACCAAATGGACGAGGGCAATCACGCAGTCAACGTAAGCGCAGCAACAATCAACCAGAGTAACGAAGTTACTAGCTTTCTTCAGATAGTTCCTATCTCAATACAGAGCGGTGGCAACAGGCTGAACACATATGCTTTCCTCGATAGTGGCTCAACGGTTTCATTCATCGATCAAAGTGTGCAAGAGAAGTTACGGGCCCAAGGCAACGATGTGACGCTCAACATAGCTGGCATACACGGAACGAAGGATCTGAAGACAGAAAGAGTTCCTCTCAAAATAAAGGGACTACATTCAAAGGGAAATTCAATCGAAGCGTTCGCACACCCGTCAATCTCCTTGGGAAACACAAACTACAATTACAATAAGCTGAAGCAAAGCTTCAACCACTTGAGTGTTCTACCCAACAAAAGCTTCAATTTGATGGAAGTTGGCATCATCCTTGGTCAAGATGCTTATGAGCTACAACGCCCATTGGACTACAAGATAGGAACACGAAGTGAACCTTTCGCCGTTCTAACGGAGCTAGGATGGGTAGTCAGCGGATCCATGACGGGCAAAAGAAGACAAAATGTTTGTCATTTTGCCTGCACTGAAGATGTGAAAGTGGCTGAGAATATCCAAACCTGGTGGGACATAGAAACCTACGCTTCCAAAATCAACGTCGTCAGTCAGTCAAAGAAGGAACTGCAGGCGCAGAAGATGCTAGAGAGTTTGACAAAGTTCACAGGCGAGCGGTACGAAGTGGGAATGGTGTGGAGTGAACCAGAGCCAAACCTAACGAACAACTACAGCTCAGCCCTGGATCAGCTTTACTCACTGTAGCGAAGATTCCAAAGGGACCCAAACCTGAAGAGTTTGTATCAACAGTCAATAGATACAGATGTAGAAAAAGGATTCGTAAAGATATTGAAAGGCACCTTCGGGAAAGAATGGTATTTGCCCCACCATCCAGTGCTAAACCCGAACAAGCCTGGCAAAGTAAGACGTGTTTGCAATGCTGCATCAAAGTACAAAGAAGTATGCCTAAATGATAAGCTACTAGCAGGACCTGATCTGCTACATGGCTTGATTGGAACAATATTTAGATTCCGTGAAGGACCAATAGCCCTAACAGCTGACATCGAATCGATGTTTCTACAAGTGCAAGTTCCCGAACAAGATAGAAGTTGCTTGAGGTTCTTATGGCGTCCAAGAACAAATGAACTTGTTCAGATATACGAATATCAGCGTCATGCATTTGGAGCTAAGAGTCCTCAAGCTTGTGCAAACTATGCTCTCAAGCGAGTGGGACTGGACAACGAAGAAGAGTATCCAATAGCAACAAAGGCAATACAAAACAACTTCTACATGGACGATTTCATCAAATCAGTAGAAACCCCCGAAGAAGCAGTTGAAATCTTCAATCAACTACAACCTCTTCTTTCACAGCATGGATTTGAATTGAAGAAGTGGATAAGCAACGACGATGCAGTTACCAAAGCAATCCCAGAAGACTTGAAGTCAATCAGCAACACGAAGCAAGTTGAAGTGGAACCCAGTACGGAGGGATCCTCAGTGCTAGGACTACAATGGACCGTCACTAATGATAGCCTTCAAGTGTGAAGAGGTACCAAAAAGGAAGTGGAAACTCCTAAAACCCAGAGGAAGATTCTGTCACTGGTATCCTCAGTATTCGACGCAATCGGATTGTTTGCTCCGTTCAGTGTTCACATGAGACGACTTCTGAAAGGCATCTGGACTAAGAATGGACAACATTGGGACAACGAAGTGGAGCCTAGTGAAGAAGAAGAATTCCTGAGATGGAAGGATCAACTTCCAATAGTGGCTGAAACAAGCATCGATAGAAGGTACTTCAACAGTGAGAGGGATAAAGCCGAACTTCATGTGTTTGCTGACGCATCCGAAGACACGATGTGTGCAGTGGCTTACCTACGCTCATAACCAAAAGAATACTCAGCTGATTTAGCATTTGCAGAGTGGCATTTGCAGAGCAGGTGAAAATGCAGAGTGGCACCGATGAGGCATCTTTCAATACCGCGATTGGAAGTGCAAGCGGCAGTCATGGCAGTGAGGTTGAAAGAACAGATAGTCAAGGAACATGAAATGAAGATAAATAGTTGCAGTTTTTGGTCAGACTCAACTACGGTATTGCAGTGGATACACAGTTCCCATCGTAAACAACAAGTCTTTGTGGCCAATCGAGTAGCTGAGATACTAGATACAACCGATGTTTCACAGTGGAAACATGTGAGCGGTATCAACAACCCAGCGGACATTGGCACCAGAGCAATCAACATTGTGGAACTCAAGAGAAGTGAGTGGCTCACTGGGCCGGCCTGGTTAAAACGACCAGAAAATGAATGGCCAGAGCAAGTGAACCTAATCTTTGCATCAGATGAAGAGAATATACCCTCATCAGTCTTCATGATACAGGCTGAAGAGAAGAAAGCTGTTATCCAGTGGGAACGATTCAGTAACTTTAACAGACTAGTAAATACAGTGGCATACGTACAGCGAGCATTGAACAAACACAAACCAGCAACCCTCATAGTCAGCATCGAAGAAAGAAGAAAAGCAAAAGCAACAATCTTCAAGATACTACAACAAGAACAGTTTGGTGAAGAGATAAAATCTCTTAAAGCTGAAAAGGAAATTCCATAAGGCAGCAAAATTCTACAGTTCTCAACTTTCCTAGATGAAGAAGGACTTATTCGAGCCAAAGGCAGAATAGGCAGAAGTCAACTGGACTTTAATGCAAAGTATCCAATTTTGCTACATTGGAAACATCATGCGGTTGAATTATTCTTGCGAAAGGATCACAAGGACAATCAGCACGAAGGCACTGAGCATGTCAGAAACATTGTTCAGCAGAAGATGTGGATCCTAGGCATACGAAACGCCTTAAGATCAATTAAGAACAAGTGCGTTACCTGCAGAAAGGGCAGAGCGCAAACGATAGCACCAGTAATGGCAGATCTACCCGAAGAGCGGTTAGATGCTTCAACAGCCTTTACGAATGTTGGAGTTGACTACTTTGGCCCTTTCATGGTGAAGATTGGGCGGAGAAACGAAAAGCGATGGTGTTGTCTTTTCACATGTCTAACTATGAGAGCGGAGCATGTAGAAGTGGTACCTAAGTTAGACACAAATAGTTGACTCAATGCAATAATGAGATTTATTTCGCGAAGTACAGTCATCAGTGACAACGGGACAAACTTTGTTAGAGGTGAAAGAGAGTTTGCAGATTACGTCGCGGCATGGAACAAAGAAGGGATCGAAGAACATCTAACTCAACGAGGGATCAGATCGAAGTTCAACCCACCCGCAGCACCTCACTTTTGAGGAGTAGTGGAACGGTTGGTGAGAAGTTGCAAGAAAGCAATGTATGCAGTATTGGGGAGCAGATCAGTCACTGAGGACGTTCTTTCAACAATGATGTGTATCGTGGAGCAGACGTTGAAGACCTTTGACTCCACTCAGTTCAGATTCTAATGACTTAGAGGCATTGACCCCCAATCACTTCTTGCTTGGCAATAAGAACGTTTGCTTACCCTATCTACCATGCGTAGAAGAAATTGTTGATCATCGAAAGTTCTTTCGACAAACTCAAGCATATGCAAATCTCATATGGGACAGATTTCGGAAAGAAAATCTGCCAACTCTGAGTAATCGGCAAAAATGGCGATCTACAGCAAATGAAACCCTTAAAGAAGGCGATCTCGTTTGGTTGATCAAAGACAGCGATAAGCGTGGATATTACATTCTAGTTCAAGTTACGGAGACCATCGATGGGTCTGACGGTGTGATTCGATCGGCGATAGTTCGAACAAACGACGGAGTGTACAAGAGACCAGTAGTAAAACTCGCCCCAGTACTACCTGGAAAAGATGTTTTCGCAATGGAAAACAGGGCCGGTGATGTGGCGGCTGAGCCTAATAACTCAGAAATCAAATTGAATAGCGCTCCAAGGTCTTTTCAAGCCCTAAAGCTAGAATAGCGTGATAAAATTTAATGCTACATTCTACTGAAGCCATACGGATTTGTTCACTTTGTTCAATATTTATATCTAGCAACTAATATTAGTACCCAATCGTCATTCATAAAGTCAAACTATAACTCAAACTCGAACTACCTCAACCACCAGCGAAACAATACTACGACTTAACAGTATTGCATCAGATTCTTTGCGATTGGATTGCGAATCAACCTGTTACTGATACAGAATGTTTGACAAAATTTCTACATGGCTAACAAACTTCCCATGACATCAAATTTACACTGAAAAAGTGACGTTATGGAAAATTGTTCACATTTTGTCAAAATTATTATCTACAACCAATCAACAATTCAATTTGACATGTAAATCCACGTGACTAGCAGCATAAAAGGAGCTTGAAAAACTACCAAGAAATAGTTGAAACTTGTAAATTTTGTTATATTAAATTGACATACCCTGCGTATTTAAGCAAACGTTCTTGAGCGGTAAATTACTTGTTACTCTGTCTTGTTTCTGTAGATCATATTAGTGATTGTACAGTTTTAACTTTACTTTGACTTGTTGAAAAGAGAATTAACTTTGATATTCTCAATCTTCCTTTTCTGATGAACAAAGTTCCTAAGTAAGAGAAACTTGGTGCAAAGCACATAGTCAGTTGCTCATACTGGCTTTAACGAGGCCTAGACTAGTTTGAAATTGGTGTTATTGAAGCCAATTGAGAAACAAAAAGTGTTCATTAAATTAACTCAGAATATTCTGAGGTGAAAATTGTTGAGTTATTTCTCGAAGATCATTTAACCTATTCAGATCTTTTCTTTTTCGTTTGATTACTTGTATGACAGTGTAGTGCAATGCCAAGTTTGCTCAATTTTGAATCATTACTTACAGAATTATTCAACATTGAAGTTTTCGCCCATGTATTAAGATTGGGTATAAAATATAAAAGGTAGCCCCACCAACGCAGTTTACCCAGAGTTGTTTACTTTTACATCAGATAGTAGGCCTACCTAACCTTCATCATCCTGTGAAATTTTATCTCATTGGCATTTGTGGTTAAGGAGATATCATTGAAAAACCTCTAATTTGAGACTAATTGGTTATTTGAAATTTTGGATTTTCACTTAATTGAAGAGAAGTTATTTGTTATTCAGCAAAGCTGAAAAGTAGTTTGAAATTATTGAGTGTTAAGTAATGCAACGGCATTCTAGAGTATAGCGGATAATACAGTTCACAAAAGTTAACTGCAAAAATCCATATCCGGACAGATTTGAAACCGCTGAAACGAACTGGGCGGTGTAAAGCTTTCCTTGACTTTGATTCTCGTCAAATATTTCTCGTCACTTATTTCTCGTCAATTATTTCTCGATACATTTCTCGTCAACGATTATTCAAATTACAGTAGTCTTTTTATTCATACTGAGTTAGGAAATTGGGTAAAAAAGCGAGTAAGTTTGAGGCGTGATTTGAACAATTCTTGGCAAGTAATAAGACTTGAAATAAGACTTGATCATTACTTAGCCAACCCAGGTTGAGGTCCTCGCTCAAAATGATCTATGAAAATACCCATCCAGACTATTTTTGCTTATGAAAATACCCAGGCAGACCAAAAATGCCTATGATCCAGACTTTGCCCTGTTCAAAACTTTGGTGCGTTTATGTGCTCGTTCAAAAACGCTTATGAAAAGACTTGTACAGACAAAAGTGCGATATGATACAGACTTTGGCTCGTTCCATTTATGAAAAGACTCAGAAAGACCAAAAAACTTTATGATCCAGACTTTGGATCGTTCAATTTATGAAAAGACTGGAGCTAAGAAATACCGACAAAAATGGCGTACGAAACGTCGGTATTTGTCTGTTTTTGTCGGTTTCATCGGTTTTGCATGTATGAAGCGTCGGTTTTTTCGCTATTCTAGAAATAATCCGTATTGGTTGTGAGAAGTGTCGGATTAACGAAAATTGCAAGTTTCAAGTCAGGAAGCTTCAGTTTACGTAATAGAGTCATCGTCCTATCACCGTAAATTAGTCTTAGTAGTAGTAGTAGTAGTAGTAGGAGTAGTAGTAGTAGTAGTAGTAGTAGTAGTAGTAGTAGTAGTAGTAGTAGTAGTAGTAGTAGTAGTAGTAGTAGTAGTAGTAGTAGTAGTAGTAGTAGTAGTAGTAGTAGTAGTAGTAGTAGTAGTAGTAGTAGTAGTAGTAGTAGTAGTAGTAGTAGTAGTAGTAGTAGTAGTAGTAGTAGTAGTAGTAGTAGTAGTAGTAGTAGTAGTAGTAGTAGTAGTAGTAGTAGTAGTAGTAGTAGTAGTAGTAGTAGTAGCCTTTTCTGAATTTGGGCAATTTCTTCGACCATTTTCAGAATAGCCGTGAAAAACATTTTACCCAAATTAAGAAGACCATTTTACGAAAAACTTCCGCCTCCCAAATTCAGAAGAGGGTTGCCCAAATTCAGAAATGGATTTTTTGACCAATTTCGGAATTGGCCCGGTGCCCATTTTCCTACTCCACTCCTACTACTCCTTGGAATTTGGGTAAGTGTTATGGGGATGATGGCCGAATCAGAAATTGGGCTAAAAAGGGTTGTGAAACTACGACAAAAGCAAGACACTTCTCATTTTCAAGACTTTCAAAAGTTTAATGATTAAAATGCAAAAATTCGACCAGAAATTTAACAAACAACAAACACGAAAAAAAATTCGCCCAAATTTATGTGGCAGTGTAGGTCAATTGTTAAACATAACAGGCATAATTTTGACAAACAGCTATAACAAACATGTCTTTCCTCTATTTAAATCGAAGCAGTCGGCAGCAGTTGTGAAGCTAGGAAATGACTTCCTCGTGATGTATCTGTCCACGTAGGGCAAATTCTAAGATTATGTTGGGCATTCTCTCGAGCAAGCTTCTCATCGTGTTTTGGTCTTTCAGATTGTGCTAATGATGTTTTCATGGGTTATTTGGCGTGTTTTGCGTTTATTTTCAAATCAGTGAAGTCGTTTCCTAAAGATGAACGCATTCAGATCTTGCTAGAACATTTTGAGATGATTCAAAACTTGCAAGATACTTGCTGCAATCTTGCAAGATATCAACGCAAGAAAACAAGTAAAATAAATTTAAAAACACTCTAGAAAACTTTTTTGAGACACAATATCGCTAATAAAAACAAGTTACCAAATTGATAATCAAGAGAAATTTTTTTAATCCAGATTCAAAATCTTGCGAGAATCTGGCAACAATCTTGAGAATTTTTAATTTCTGGCAAACTTTTTTTGATTATTTTGGGCACCTAATTGAAAATCAGCTGAACTGTTTTTCAAGAGCATATCGAAATGCAGAACTCATTCTAATTGACTTTTCCTAAATACCGTTCAAACATGAAGATTATGAAAAATTGGGTATATTTGAGGAATTTGTTAATATCTCTAAAGTACTGTTTCAAAAGTGTTCAGCATAGTCGCATTTTTATGATACTGAGCTGTTCTTTTTTACCCGGCTGGCTGCTTCCTTCATTCGTTGTAATAGAAAAGTTATTTACGGCCAAACTTGATAAAAAAATCTTCCAGATTGTGATATTAAATATTTTATTCGAATTTTTGTTCTGCAGAAAGCATTTTCTGAGAGTCCCTTAATTTTAAATTATCATTAGGTAGCAAGTACTACAAAAAACAATTGTCAGTAATTAATTGAGAGGACAAATCAAATAGTTGCTGCGAAATACTCAATCATACGTTTTGTGTTGCGATAACATCATTTTTCTCTGATGAAATAGATACCTGCCGAAAATCCTAAATGGTGGAAAGTCTCAACGTTCTAATCCCTTTGAAACTCTTTCTGTAACCAAATAGGACTTCTTTTGAGTTTTAGACAAGTTTGAGGTGAGAATTAAGTCTCAAAATTTTACGAAAATTGAAAAAATTCGAAAACTTTTTGATTTTTAGAAGTTGTAAAAAAGTTAGGGTAAAATGGATCACGGATAGTTTTTGATACTTTTTCATGATTGTTTCAATAATTTTTGTCTGTTCATAACAAAACTGAGTGAAGTGGCAGGTAGTACAAAGATCGAACAAAAGCATCCAGTGTGTTCCAGATTGTGATTTTAAATATTTTTTTCGACTTTTTGTTCTGTAGAAAGCATTTTCTGAGAGTCCCTTTATCTTAAATTGTTATTAGATAGCAAGTACTACAAACAAATTGTCAGTAGTTAGTTGAGCGAGAAAAATCAAAAAGTTGCGGCAAATTTGTCAATCATACTTTTTTTGTTGCTATAACATTATTTTTCTCTGATGAAATAGATACCTGGCAAAACTCCTAATTGGTCAAATGCCCCCCAACGTTCTAATCCCTTTTAAACTCATTCTGCAGCAGAATTGGGCCTCCGTTGAACCCTACACAAGTTTGAAGTGAGAACTAAGGCTCAAAAAGTTGGAAAAATTGAATAAAATTGAAAACTTTTTGATTTTTAGAAGTTGTAAAAAAGTTAGGGTAAAGTGGATCAAGGATAGTTTTTGCTACTTTTTCATTAGACCTTTGCTCTTCATTGGTTACACAATCGACAAAAATTCAACAGTGCACATATTTTAAAGTATAAAACTTCATTTCATTGATTTTTAAGATTATAAAAGTGAAAAGTTTTCAACTAACATTTTTTCATCCTTAATAAGTCAAAGGAAAGTTTTTGTGTTGCAAGTGAACTCAAACTCTCAATTTCCACTTCAGCATAGTCCTCATAACGTTTATAAACGTTCTACAACTTCCCTTGTGGAACGAACGCTGCGCTATGACTGTGCTGCACTTTAACAACTAGAAAAGTTAATTAAAGTCTCTAATAAATTTTCTTACATGCTTTTCAATTGTTTGACTCTCTTTAGTTTTTTGGCGCCTCTTTCAAGTGCTAATGTTTGTTTCATCAAATGTCATTCACTAGCTTCTTGAAATTTTTCTCTTAGCTATTGGTAATTAAGAACAACAACATTTTTCTCTTGAAATGAAAATTAATCAAACTTTTTGTCTGATAAAAGTAAAACACTCTTTTGAAAGCAATGGTTTGGCAGTTAGAAATTTCTCTCAATTGTATCTTTTTGATCATTTACGTTGTTCCAAGCCTATAAAAAGATAATACCCGGGTTATTTGAAGTACTTACGGTGGATAATCAAGTAGAGTCTGCAAATGCTGAGGAACGAAGTTTATTTCGTCGCATAAAATAGGCAATTAGTTTTTGTACTTTCTTCTTATTTCTCTGTCAATTACTAATCAAATTACGTAATTTAGGTTGCATTCTCTTCCCTTTAAGAGTATCTTTAATGGGGTTATTAGTTTCTCCCTAAAAAAATTTGTGAATGTTTAATTTTACAGTGAATACTGAAAAACATAACATTTCTCAAATTTTAATCGCTTAGTGGTGTTTTGCGCAAAGAACAGGTTTTTCAGCGTGCAGTATGTGTTTTCTAGTCTCCATTCATGTCCCTGGAGCTACTTGTATAAAAGGATGAGGTTATTTCAACAATTTTTCTTTTTTCACGATTTCATCAAATTTCTGTGGATGTTGTTTTGTGTCCAAACACACAAAACATCATAACCTTCATGGCGAGGTGGGAAATTGTTTCCCACCTTGTCATGAAGGTTTGCCGTGACCTAGAACGTGGAAGTGGACCAGAATTAAACCCACAAATACGCCGGGCACGCGTTTTCACGTTGTTTTACGTCGGTTCCGGAGATCTTGGGCTTCGATTTTAGCCAAAAAAATGGGGTACAGAACAGTGTTTTGTTAATATCTGCTAAAGTACTGGACCAAATTAAACGAGAGTGGTCGCATTTTGTTAGCACTGAACCCCTCTTGCTTGCAGTGTTTAGTTGGTTTCCCAAATCGGCCTAATCAAAAAGTTATAAATGTTCAAATTTGAAATAGTTCGAATTTTCGGGCTATTATGGGTGACCCAAATTTCGGTACTACAAAACACGCGATTTACCCAATAAATGTTAGTGTTTTAGAATCCTCAGTTAGCGAGGAGTATCCCCATATATAGTTTATATAGTATTTTATGTAGTTGACATGGTCAATTTTGACTCTGCAGAGCGGTCACCTCGCTTTTTTTGGCATTTGGTACGGTACCTTATAATTGCTATAACTCCTCGAAGATCGTACCGATTGTGCTCATTTTTTAATATGATGCGTATCTCGAGCAGTGCTACAAACAGGGCGTACTAAGGGCGTTTATTTTGGTTCGACCGTTTTAGAGAAATTAGCCAGTAAGCTTGCCCTCGATTTAAGCCCCAGAAGCGGTTGACACCAGCGGGTGACCCCGTTGACACCAGTGAAACCTTGAAGCTTTGAACTATATTATGAAAGTTGGGTGTTTTGAAATCCTCAGTTAGTGGGGAGTCTCCCCATATATATTTCGTATACAGTTTTATGTAGTCCAGATGGTGAATTTTAGCGAAACATGAGCCGTACTTGGTCAATTTTGACATTTTGTACGGTACCTTTATGTTGGAATATCTCCTCGTATAGTGAACCGATTTTTGATTTGTTTGTTGAATTGAACTCAACTTGAGCCGTACTTGAATCCCTGTAAATGGCGTTTTGTTTCTTTCAGCCGTTTATTCCAGGCGTATTACGGAAAGACAGCCGTATTTCGTTCTGACGTGGAGAGCCGTGAAAAAAAATATTGTTCCTATTAAAAAAAACAATGTTTTTTGCGTTGTTTTGGAAGTTCTGGCTGCAATTGGACTAGTCTGTTATTTGTGAGTTTCAAGTGTTTTGTTACATTAGCGTTTCATGCATTTGGCGATTTGTAAAGTTACTCTTTTCACAAAAGTTTTCGAAAAATTTTTCAATGAGATCCTTTTTTGAAGAACTGTTTGCACGATATCACTGTTTTATCTCAAACATTTTGGCTTTCCAGGAAAAGAAATGGCCTTGAGAGAAGATGTGCCAACCGCCAGTTTCCTCCAAATGTCAAATTTTTGCACCGAAACTCAGTTTCACTTGATAAATTGCCTACTTTTAGAAAAAAAATTATTTGCAAAAAACATAAAAAAAAATCCCCAGTGGGCCATTTGGCCCACTGGCGATTTTTTTTGACCCCTCATCCCAAACTTCTTTTGCGTGCGTCATTTTGCGCTAATAAAAAATTCCAGGCGTATTACGGAAAGACAGCCGTATTTCATTCTGACGTGGAGAGACGTGAAAAAAAATATTGTTCCTATTAAAAAAAACAATGTTTTTTGCGTTGTTTTGGAAGTTCTGGCTGCAATTGGACCAGTCTGTTATTTGTGAGTTTCAAGTGTTTTGTTACATTAGCGTTTCATGCATTTGGCGATTTGTAAAGTTACTCTTTTCACAAAAGTTTTCGAAAAATTTTTCAATGAGATCCTTTTTTAAGAACTGTTTGCACGATATCACTGTTTTATCTCAAACATTTTGGCTTTCCAGGAAAAGAAATGGCCTTGAGAGAAGATGTCCTAACCGCCAGTTTCCTCCAAATGTCAAATTTTTGCACCGAAACTCAGTTTCACTTGATAAATTGCCTACTTTTAGAAAAAAAATTATTTGCAAAAAACATAAAAAAAAATCCCCAGTGGGCCATTTGGCCCACTGGGGATTTTTTTTTGACCCCTCATCCCAAACCTCTTTTGCTTGCGTCATTTTGCGCTAATAAAAAATTCCAGGCGTATTACGGAAAGACAGCCGTATTTCGTTCTGACGTGGAGAGCCGTGAAAAAAAATATTGTTCCTATTAAAAAAAAACAATGTTTTTTGCGTTGTTTTGGAAGTTCTGGCTGCAATTGGACTAGTCTGTTATTTGTGAGTTTCAAGTGTTTTGTTACATTAGCGTTTCATGCATTTGGCGATTTGTAAAGTTACTCTTTTCACAAAAGTTTTCGAAAAATTTTTCAATGAGATCCTTTTTTGAAGAACTGTTTGCACGATATCACTGTTTTATCTCAAACATTTGGCTTTCCAGGAAAAGAAATGGCCTTGAGAGAAGATGTGGTAACCGCCAGTTTCCTCCAAATGTCAAGTTTTTGCACCGAAACTCAGTTTCACTTGATAAATTGCCTACTTTTAGAAAAAAAATTATTTGCAAAAAACATAAAAAAAATCCCCAGTGGGCCATTTGGCCCACTGGGGACTTTTTTTTGACCCCTCATCCCAAACCTCTTTTGCGTGCGTCATTTTGCGCTAATAGAAAATTCCAGGCGTATTACGGAAAGACAGCCGTATTTCGTTTTGACGTGGAGAGCCGTGAAAAAAAATATTGTTCCTATTAAAAAAACAACTAAAAAACAACGTTTTTTGCGTTTTTTTGGAAGTTCCGGCTGCAATTGGATTAGTCTGTTATTTGTGAGTTTCAAGTGTTTTGTTACATTAGCGTTTCATGCATTTGGCGATTTGTAAAAACACTCTTTTCACAAAAGTTTTCGAAAAATTTTTCAATGAGATCCTTTTTTGAAGAACTGTTTGCACGATATCACTGTTTTATCTCAAACATTTTGGCTTTCCAGGAAAACAAATTGCCTTGCAAAAATATTTGCTAACCACCAATTTCCTTCAAGTGTCAAATTTTTGCACCGAAACTCAGTTTCAATTGATAAATTGCCTATTTTTAGAAAAAAATTATTTGCAAAAAACATAAAAAAAAATCCCCAGTGGGCCATTTGGCCCACTGGGGATTTTTTTTGAACGCTCATCACAAACCTCTTTTGCGTGCGTCCTTTTGCGCTAATAAAAAATTCCAGGCTTTTTGCGGAAAAACATTGCTTTAGGGAGAAAAATACCTGGAGAAACGAATTTCAAGGATTCTATGTATTCTGTCATCCTGTGGTGTATAAATAGGCGTCCAATGAGTTAAAAATTGTATTTTTGAACTTCTTCAATGTGGGAGATTATATCAAAACAATAAATTTGCACTTTCTTTCTCTAAACTTTTGCTCTAGGAAGCAAAAATACCTGGAGAAACGAAATATTTTCAAGTTTTCTATCTATTCTGTCACCCTGAGGGTATTTTTGACCAATTTTAAGATCGACATTATTGCAGTATGTAAATTTTTGAAGTTTTTTTGTATTGAAAATTGGGCGAAGATAATAAAACAGGCATTTTTTGGCCGCTTTGAACATGAAACGCCTCTTTGAACGCTTAGGTCCAAAAAAGGCAAGATAGAACTAGTGATTGTTTTTTTTGAAAAGGTAACAAATATTGTTTTACATTGCTTCATATATAGCTCATTTTAAAGCTCATAAAATAGGACTTGCAGCCATTTTTTTTACTTTTATGAATAAAAGCCTCAAGGGTACCTAAATTGGCATCAAACATAAAAAAAAGTCGAGTCGTTTATGACTTGGTAAATATTGGCTAAGTCTACCCATTTTTTTTAATAGTACAATAGCTCTATATAAAGTTTCGAAAAGATCTTGTTTAGAAAATTGCTAGATGATAATATAACATGCGTTTTTGACCGCTTTGACCATGAAACGACCCTTTGAACGCTTAGGCCCAAAATAGACAAGATTCGATGTTTGTTTGTTTTACTCAGAACGTAACAAATATTAGCTCAATTTGCGTTCTTTATAGCTCATTTTAATGCACTTTAGATAGGCTTTGCAGTTGGTTGTTTTATTTTTTGTAAACGATTGCTTCAAGGGTACCTAAAGTGGCTTCAAAGATAAAAGAAAAATCGAAGCTATTATGACTTGGTAAATAGTGGCTGAGTCCGCCCACTTTTAAGACTGGTACAATGACCCTATATAAAGTTTTGAAAAGCTCTTGTGAAGACAATTGCGCAAGGAAAAAGAAACGGGTACTTTTTGACCGTTTAAGTGCGTTTATGTCTCCTAGAAGCACTGGTCAGCGAGTTGAAATTTCGATTTGTATATGCTGTAAAATTTCTCAACGAATAATCACTCAAGTGAATTGATATATAGTCCACTTTGAAGACAAGAATCCCTTTGTTGCAGCCATTAGCTAATTGGGATCGTAAGAGGGCTGTAAGTATCACTTTTTTTCAAAACTGTCATTTTTCGTGCTGATTTCTAAAAATTTTTGTAAAAAGTAAAGATATTGGATGTTAATTGAAAAACTAACCAAATGAAACACATATCGTTGCAAAGCTCCTACATTGTAGTTGACGTGGACATATTTGTTTGTGTCCAATTTTTGCGTAGAAGATCTCAAGTACAGGATTGATTAGAGAAAAGCAAATTGAAATATTTTTGATTTATAGATTTGCAGTAAATGCGAATACTTATATAAAAGCAGAACCATTGGTTCATGTTTTTTTTTCAATGCCATTTGCAGACAAATCTGCTAAGATTATAAAAATTGCGCTTTTGGACCATTTAGGTACGTTTAGAGTACCTAGAGTATTTTTATATAAGCGGATTGGAATTGGAATAATTTTCCATACCCAAATTCAGAAAAATTTCGCTGATGCAATCAAAAGCTCTAAATATCACCAAAAACGTTTTTTACAGATTTTTTTTACTTTAGCCTCATCCCGGTAAAAATAAATACCTGATCGCTGCAAAAAAACGAGGCGTAGAGCGAATTAAGTCAGTGTCAGTGATCATTCAAAAATTAAAAATTCTAGGACTTCCTTGCAGAAAAATTGTTTCAATTTGCCCCCTTCTAGAACTTGTAGGTCTGTTTTTTTAAGGAGACCATCACTGCACTACAGCAGCAATCAAAGGCAGCTTTTTTTAAAAGTTAAATAACTATTGCTTTGAAATGGCCTCAAGTTTTCTGATGAACGGTCTGATTTCGAAATTGACATCAACACAACTTCTTAAAAAAAAACTGTCACTGGCATTTTTTTATGGCCGCATTTTTCTCCGGCATGTGCCTAAAATCTCGACTTTCAAATGAGTTGTTTTAGTGGCAAATTCTTATGGGTTCAGGAGAAATGCTGAAGTGGCCAGACTAAGGGAAACTTCCGCCTCCCAAATTAAGAACGCTTTTTTTTCAACCCTTTTTTCTCAAAATCAATAAGCTCATTTGATTCAAAACTTTGCATATGAGTTAATTGTACTAAAGGGAAGGCACATGCAAAATTTCAGGTTTCTATGATGATTTTCGCCAAATCACTTATTTTTGGATCCTTGGGTTTTGCAGGTGAGGTCTACTAGTACAAACCTGAATCAAAAGCTGAAAAAACGGTCGTTTCTAAAAAGACTACGCACTATCTTGCAAATACCAAATATGCTTCAAAGTACTCCGACAGGACACATATCAAAAAATTTTTGCAAAAGAACGTGTTTTTGCGGAGAAAATACATTTTCTGGATTTCGCAGTTTTTGTGGTGTTTGGCCGCTTTTGGTACCCTACTCCGCTCGGTTCATAAATCCTCGAATATTCAATTTAAAACCATCAATCAATTTGCTTAGGATTGTGCGTGAGCCGTACTTTATTCAGAATGCAATTTTTTTGGAAAAATTGTGAGAAAAAGTCTAAAAAAACACCAAAATTTGCAAAAAAGAAAAAAATTTGAAAAATTTTCGATCAACTTAAAAATGGTCCTATGAACTGTTTTTTCGGGGCTTTTTTCGATTTTTGAGCTACAAATACGTTGACCTATCACGTTATGGCATGTGTTTTGGACCCGGAACGCGTTTTCATTGTTCGCGGGGGTATGCTAAATCCGTGGATTTGGTGGTCCAAATTCAGAAATGCCGTAGTAGTAGTAGTAGTAGTAGTAGTAGTAGTAGTAGTAGTAGTAGTAGTAGTAGTAGTAGTAGTAGTAGTAGTAGTGGTAGTAGTAGTAGTAGTAGTAGTAGCCTTTTCTGAATTTGGGCAATTTCTTCGACCATTTTCAGAATAGCCGTGAAAAAAATTTTACCCAAATTAAGAAGACCATTTTACGAAAAACTTCCGCCTCCCAAATTCAGAAGAGGGTTGCCCAAATTCAGAAATGGATTTTTTGACCAATTTCGGAATTGGCCCGGTGCCCATTTTCCTACTCCACTCCTACTACTCCTTGGAATTTGGGTAAGTGTTATGGGGATGATGGCCGAATCAGAAATTGGGCTAAAAAGGGTTGTGAAACTACGACAAAAGAAAGACACTTCTCATTTTCAAGACTTTCAAAAGTTTAATGATTAAAATGCAAAATTTCGACCAGAAATTAAACAAACACCAAACACGAAAAAAAATTCGCCCAAATTTATGTGGCAGTGGTGCAGGTCAATTGTTAAACATAACAAGCATAACTTTGACAAACAGCTATAACAAACATGTCTTTCCTCTATTTAAATCGAAGCAGTCGGCAGCAGTTGTGAAGCTAGGAAATGACTTCCTCGTGATGTATCTGTCCACGTAGGGCGAATTCTAAGATTATGTTAAGCATTCTCTCGAGCAAGCTTCTCATCGTGTTTTGGTCTTTCAGATTGTGCTAATGATGTTTTCATGGGTTATTTGGCGTGTTTTGCGTTTATTTTCAAATCAGTGAAGTCGTTTCCTAAAGATGAACGCATTCAGATCTTGCTAGAATATTTTGAGATGATTCAAAACTTGCAAGATACTTGCTGCAATCTTGCAAGATATCAACGCAAGAAAACAAGTAAAATAAATTTAAAAACACTCAAGAAAACTTTTTTGAGAAACAATATCGCTAATAAAAACAAGTTACCAAATTGATAATCAAGAGAAATTTTTTTAATCCAGATTCAAAATCTTGCAAGAATCTGGCAACAATCTTGAGAATTTTTAATTTCTGGCAAACTTTTTTTGATTATTTTGGGCACCTAATTGAAAATCAGCTGAACTGTTTTTCAAGAGCATATCGAAATGCAGAACTCATTCTAATTGACTTTTCCTAAATACCGTTCAAACATGAAGATTATGAAAAATTGGGTATATTTGAGGAATTTGTTAATATCTCTAAAGTACTGTTTCAAAAGTGTTCAGCATAGTCGCATTTTTATGATACTGAGCTGTTCTTTTTTACCCGGCTGGCTGCTTCCTTCATTCGTTGTAATAGAAAAGTTATTTACGGCCAAACTTGATAAAAAAATCTTCCAGATTGTGATATTAAATATTTTATTCGAATTTTTGTTCTGCAGAAAGCATTTTCTGAGAGTCCCTTAATTTTAAATTATCATTAGGTAGCAAGTACTACAAAAAACAATTGTCAGTAATTAATTGAGAGGACAAATCAAATAGTTGCTGCGAAATACTCAATCATACGTTTTGTGTTGCGATAACATCATTTTTCTCTGATGAAATAGATACCTGCCGAAAATCCTAAATGGTGGAAAGTCTCAACGTTCTAATCCCTTTGAAACTCTTTCTGTAACCAAATAGGACTTCTTTTGAGTTTTAGACAAGTTTGAGGTGAGAATTAAGTCTCAAAATTTTACGAAAATTGAAAAAATTCGAAAACTTTTTGATTTTTAGAAGTTGTAAAAAAGTTAGGGTAAAATGGATCACGGATAGTTTTTGATACTTTTTCATGATTGTTTCAATAATTTTTTCTGTTCATAACAAAACTGAGTGAAGTGGCAGGTAGTACAAAGATCGAACAAAAGCATCCAGTGTGTTCCAGATTGTGATTTTAAATATTTTATTCGACTTTTTGTTCTGTAGAAAGCATTTTCTGAGAGTCCCTTTATCTTAAATTGTTATTAGATAGCAAGTACTACAAACAAATTGTCAGTAGTTAGTTGAGCGAGAAAATTCAAAAAGTTGCGGCAAATTTGTCAATCATACGTTTTTTGTTGCGATAACATTATTTTTCTCTGATGAAATAGATACCTGGCAAAACTCCTAATTGGTCAAATGCCCCCCCAACGTTCTAATCCCTTTTAAACTCATTCTGCAGCAGAATTGGGCCTCCGTTGAACCCTACACAAGTTTGAAGTGAGAACTAAGGCTCAAAAAGTTGGGAAAATTGAATAAAATTGAAAACTTTTTGATTTTTAGAAGTTGTAAAAAAGTTAGGGTAAAGTGGATCAAGGATAGTTTTTGCTACTTTTTCATTAGACCTTTGCTCTTCATTGGTTACACAATCGACAAAAATTCAACAGTGCATATATTTTAAAGTATAAAACTTCATTTCATTGATTTCTAAGATTATAAAAGTGAAAAGTTTTCAACTAACATTTTTTCATCCTTAATAAGTCAAAGGAAAGTTTTTGTGTTGCAAGTGAACTCAAACTCTCAATTTCCACTTCAGCATAGTCCTCATAACGTTTATAAACGTTCTACAACTTCCCTTGTGGAAAGAACGCAGCGCTATGACTTTGCTGCACTTTAACAACTAGAAAAGTTAATTAAAGTCTCTAATAAATTTTCTTACATGCTTTTCAATTGTTTGACTCTCTTTAGTTTTTTGGCGCCTCTTTCAAGTGCTAATGTTTGTTTCATCAAATTTCATTCACTAGCTTCTTGAAATTTTTCCTTTAGCTATTGGTAATTAAGAACAACAACATTTTTCTCTTGAAATGAAAATTAATCAAACTTTTTGTCTGATAAAAGTAAAACACTCTTTTGAAAGCAATGGTTTGGCAGTTAGAAATTTCTCTCAATTGTATCTTTTTGATCATTTACGTTGTTCCAAGCCTATAAAAAGATAATACTCGGGTTATTTGAAGTACTTACGGTGGATAATCAAGTAGAGTCTGCAAATGCTGAGGAACGAAGTTTATTTCGTCGCATAAAATAGGCAATTAGTTTTTGTACTTTCTTCTTATTTCTCTGTCAATTACTAATCAAATTACGTAATTTAGGTTGCATTCTCTTCCCTTTAAGCGTATCTTTAATGGGGTTATTAGTTTCTCCCTAAAAAATTTTGTGAATGTTTAATTTTACAGTGAATACTGAAAAACATAACATTTCTCAAATTTTAATCGCTTAGTGGTGTTTTGCGCAAAGAACAGGTTTTTCAGCGTGCAGTATGTGTTTTCTAGTCTCCATTCATGTCCCTGGAGCTACTTGTATGAAAGGATGAGGTTATTTCAACAATTTTTCTTTTTTCACGATTTCATCAAATTTCTGTGGATGTTGTTTTGTGTCCAAACACACAAAACATCATAACCTTCATGGCGAGGTGGGAAATTTTTTCCCACCTTGTCATGAAGGTTTGCCGTGACCTAGAACGTGGAAGTGGACCAGAATTACACCCACAAATACGCCGGGCACGCGTTTTCACGTTGTTTTACGTCGGTTCCGGAGATCTTGGGCTTCGATTTTAGCCAAAAAAATGGGGTACAGAACAGTATTTTGTTAATATCTGCTAAAGTACTGGATCAAATTAAACGAGAGTGGTCGCATATTGTTAGCACTGAACCCCTCTTGCTTGCAGTGTTTGGTTGGTTTCCCAAATCGGCCTAATCAAAAAGTTATGAATGTTCAAAGTTGAAATAGTTCGAATTTTCGGGCTATTATGGGTGACCCAAATTTCGGTACTACAAAACACGCGATTTACCCAATAAATGTTAGTGTTTTAGAATCCTCAGTTAGCGAGGAGTATCCCCATATATAGTTTATATAGTATTTTATGTAGTTGACATGGTCAATTTTGACTCTGCAGAGCGGTCACCTCGCTTTTTTTGGCATTTGGTACGGTACCTTATAATTGCTATAACTCCTCGAAGATCGTACCGATTGTGCTCATTTTTTAATATGATGCGTATCTCGAGCAGTGCTACAAACAGTACTAAGGGCGTTTATTTTGGTTCGACCGTTTTAGAGAAATTAGCCAGTAAACTTGCCCTCGATTCAAGCCCCAGAAGCGGTTGACACCAGCGGGTGACCCCGTTGACACCAGTGAAACCTTGAAGCTTTGAACTATATTATGAAAATTGGGTGTTTTGAAATCCTCAGTTAGTGGGGAGTCTCCCCATATATATTTCGTATGCAGTTTTATGTAGTCCAGATGGTGAATTTTAGCGAAACATGAGCCGTACTTGGTCAATTTTGACATTTGGTACGGTACATTTATGTTGGAATATCTCCTCGTATAGTGAACCGATTTTTGATTTGTTTGTTGAATTGAACTCAGCTTGAGCCGTACTTGAATCCCTTTAAATGGCGTTTTGTTTCTTTCAGCCGTTTTTGAGAAATTGGCCAGGACACATACCTCCATTTTCACCAATTCGTGTCCGGTACTTTTCGTGTATGTACATGTTACACCATCAAAATTCGCTGTTTTAGACTCGATAGTTAGTTCGTTAGATTTGTTTTGTAATGGGGATTGTCCCCATATATATTTTACAGGCCATTTTATGAAGTTCTGAAGGTCAATTTTAGCTCTGAATGTGCTGTATCTCTGCTCTGGGGTCATTTGGTACGGTACCTTATATTTGCTATAACTCCTCGAAAAATGTACCGATTGGGCTCATTTTTTAATATGATGCGTATCTCAAGCAGTGCTACGAACGGTACTAAGGGTGTTTGTTTTTCTTCAGCCGTTTTTGAGAAATTGACCGGGAAATTTGACCCCAGATTGACCCCTGAGGAGGGGAAACACTACATTGATGACCATTTTACTGACATGTAAATCTCACCTTTAGAGTTGTCTGAGTTCCATGGCATTGATCCAGAACTCATGCCAAAATTTGCGTCATTGTGAGCTAATAAAAAATTCCAGGCGTATTACGGAAAGACAGCCGTATTTCGTTCTGACGTGGAGAGCCGTGAAAAAAAATATTGTTCCTATTAAAAAAAAACAATGTTTTTTGCGTTGTTTAGGAAGTTCTGGCTGCAATTGGACTAGTCTGTTATTTGTGAGTTTCAAGTGTTTTGTTACATTAGCGTTTCATGCATTTGGCGATTTGTAAAGTTACTCTTTTCACAAAAGTTTTCGAAAAATTTTTCAATGAGATCCTTTTTTGAAGAACTGTTTGCACAATATCACTGTTTTATCTCAAACATTTTGGCTTTCCAGGAAAACAAATTGCCTTGCAAAAATATTTGCTAACCACCAATTTCCTTCAAGTGTCAAATTTTTGCACCGAAACTCAGTTTCAATTGATAAATTGCCTATTTTTAGAAAAAAATTATTTGCAAAAAACATAAAAAAAAATGGCCAAATGGCCCACTGGGGATTTTTTTTTCGACCCCTCATCACGAACCTCTTTTGCGTGCGTCATTTTGCGCTAATAAAAAATTCCAGGCTTTTTGCGGAAAAACATTGCTTTAGGGAGAAAAATACCTGGAGAAACGAATTTCAAGGACTCTATGTATTCTGTCATCCTGTGGTGTATAAATAGGCGTCCAATGAGTTAAAAATTGTATTTTTGAACTTCTTCAATGTGGGAGATTATATTAAAACAAAAAATTTGCACTTTCTTTCTCTAAACTTTTGCTCTAGGAAGCAAAAATACCTGGAGAAACGAAATATTTTCAAGTTTTCTATCTATTCTGTCATCCTGAGGGTATTTTTGACCAATTTTAAGATCGACATTATTGCAGTATATAAATTTTTGAAGTTTTTTTGTATTGAAAATTGGGCGAAGATAATAAAACAGGCATTTTTTGGCCGCTTTGAACATGAAACGCCTCTTTGAACGCTTAGGTCCAAAAAAGGCAAGATAGAACTAGTGATTGTTTTTTTTGAAAAGGTAACAAATATTGTTTTACATTGCTTCATATATAGCGCATTTTAAAGCTCATAAAATAGGACTTGCGGCCATTTTTTTACTTTTATGAATAAAAGCCTCAAGGGTACCTAAATTGGCATCAAACATAAAAGAAAAATCGAGTCGTTTATGACTTGGTAAATATTGGCTAATTTTACCCATTTTTTTTAATAGTACAATAGCTCTATATAAAGTTTCGAAAAGATCTTGTTTATAAAATTGCGCGATGATAATATAACATGCGTTTTTTGACCGCTTTGACCATGAAACGACCCTTTGAACGCTTAGGCCCAAAATAGACAAGATTCGATGTTTGTTTGTTTTACTCAGAACGTAACAAATATTAGCTCAATTTGCGTTCTTTATAGCTCATTTTAATGCATTTTAGATAGGCTTTGCAGTCGTATGTTTTATTTTTTGTAAACGATTGCTTCAAGGGGACGTAAAGTGGCTTCAAAGATAAAAGAAAAATCGAAGCTATTATGACTTGGTAAATAGTGGCTGAGTCCGCCCACTTTTAAGACTGGTACAATGACCCTATATAAAGTTTTGAAAAGCTCTTGTGTAGACAATTGCGCAAGGAAAAAAAAACGGGCACTTTTTGACCGTTTAGGTGCGTTTATGTCTCCTAGAAGCACTGGTCAGCGAGTTGAAATTTCGATTTGTATATGATGTAAAATTTCTCAACGAATAATCACTCAAGTGAATTGATATATAGTCCACTTTGAAGACAAGAATCCCTTTGTTGCAGCCATTAGCTAATTGGGATCGTAAGAGGGCTGTAAGTATCACTTTTTTTCAAAACTGTCATTTTTCGTGCTGATTTCTAAAAATTTTTGTAAAAAGTAAAGATATTGGATGTTAATTGAATAACTAACCAAATGAAACACATATCGTTGCAAAGCTCCTACATTGTAGTTGACGTGGACATATTTGTTTGTGTCCAATTTTTGCGTAGAAGATCTCAAGTACAGGATTGATTAGAGAAAAGCAAATTGAGATATTTTTGATTTATAGATTTGCAGTAAATGCGAATACTTATATAAAAGCAGAACCATTGGTTCATGTTTTTTTTTCAATGCCATTTGCAGACAAATCTGCTAAGATTATAAAAATTGCGCTTTTGGACCATTTAGGTACGTTTAGAGTACCTAGAGTATTTTTATATAAGCGGATTGGAATTGGAATAATTTTCCATACCCAAATTCAGAAAAATTTCGCTGATGCAATCAAAAGCTCTAAATATCACCAAAAACGTTTTTTACAGATTTTTTTTAATTTAGCCTCATCCCGGTAAAAATAAATACCTGATCGCTGCAAAAAAAACGAGGCGTAGAACGAATTAAGTCAGTGTCAGTGATCATTCAAAAATGAAAAATTCTAGGACTTCCTTGCAGAAAAATTGTTTCAATTTGCCCCCTTCTAGAACTTGTAGGTCTGTTTTTTTAAGGAGACCATCACTGCATTACAGCAGCAATCAAAGGCAGCTTTTTTTAAAAGTTAAATAACTTTTGCTTTGAAATGGCCTCAAGTTTTCTGATGAACGGTCTGATTTCGAAATTGACATCAACACAACTTCTTAAAAAAAAAATGTCACTGGCATTTTTTTTATGGCCGCATTTGTCTCCGGCATGTGCCTAAAATCTCGACTTTCAAATGAGTTGTTTTAGTGGCAAATTCTCATGGGTTCAGGAGAAATGCTGAAGTGGCCAGACTAAGGGAAACTTCCGCCTCCCAAATTAAGAAAGCTTTTTTTCAACCCTTTTTTCTCAAAATCAATAAGATCATTTGTTTCAAAACTTTGCATATGAGTTTGTTGTACTAAAGGGAAGGCACATGCAAAATTTCATGTTTTTATGATGATTTTTGCCAAATCACTTATTTTTGGATCCTTGGGTTTAGCAGGTGAGGTCTACTAGTACAAACCTGAATCAAAAGCTGAAAAAACGGTCGTTTCTAAAAAGACTACGCACTATCTTGCAAATACCAAATATGCTTTAAAGTACTCCGACAGGACACATATCAAAAAATTTTTGCAAAAGAACGTGTATTTGCGGAGAAAATGTATTTTCTGGATTTCGCAGTTTTTGTGGTGTTTGGCCGCTTTTGGTACCCTACTCCGCTCGGTTCATAAATCCTCGAATATTCAATTTAAAACCATCAATCGATTTGCTACGGATTGTGCGTGAGCCGTACTTTATTCAGAATGCAATTTTTTGGAAAAATTGTGAGAAAACGTCTAAAAAAATACCAAAATTTGCAAAAAAAAAAATTTGAAAAATTTTCGATCAACTTAAAAATGGTCCTATGAACTGTTTTTTCGGGGCTTTTTTCGATTTTTGAGCTACAAATACGTTGACCTATCACGTTATGGCATGTGTTTTGGACCCGGAACGCGTTTTCATTGTTCGCGGGGGTATGCTAAATCCGTGGATTTGGTGGTCCAAATTCAGAAATGCCGTAGTAGTAGTAGTAGCACTCGTTTTATCAGCCGTGCTGTACAGCTCAGAGACTTGGACTCTTTCGAAATTAATGGAGAGAAAACTTGAGAGTTTCCACTTTGGTTGTCTTCGGAGAATTCTACGTGTGTCATATCTGGAGAAAGCAACGAACGAAGAAATTATGTCAAGATCACGAATGCCCCAACTATCCATGATGATTATGCTCAAACGGATAAAATGGTACGGACACATCCAGAGAATGGAACCAGGAAGATTAGCCCGCAGTGCCTTCGATTGGGACCCGCCCGATCAATACGTCCATGCTAGACGCGCTCCTGGGGGGCAACGGAAAACGTGGATGAGTCAAATCGAAGGAGACTGTGTGCGAAACAAAGTATCGTTCACCAGATTGCAGGAGAAAGCAGCAACCGGGTCAAAGAATGCCTTCAACAATTTCGTCGTACAGCACTTCACAGAATAACCAAACAAATAACTCTTCTTGTTTTGTTTGTATTTGTTGCCAACCGTGCCCTTATTTCATATTTGGAATTAAAGTGTTGAAACAGTAGTAGTAGTAGTAGTAGTAGTAGTAGTAGTAGTAGTAGTAGTAGTAGTAGTAGTAGTAGTAGTAGTAGTAGTAGTAGTAGTAGTAGTAGTAGTAGTTGTAGTAGTAGTAGTAGTAGTAGCAGTAGTAGTAGTAGTAGTAGTAGTAGTAGTAGTAGTAGTAGTAGTAGTAGTAGTAGTAGTAGTAGTAGTAGTAGTAGTAGTAGTTGTAGTAGCAGTAGTAGTAGTAGTAGTAGTATTAGTAGTAGTAGTAGTAGTAGTAGTATTAGTAGTAGTAGTAGTAGTAGTAGTAGTAGTAGTAGTAGTAGTAGTAGTAGTAGTAGTAGTAGTAGTAGTAGTAGTAGTAGTAGTAGTAGTAGTAGTAGTAGCACTCGTTTTATCAGCCGTGCTGTACAGCTCAGAGACTTGGACTCTTTCGAAATTAATGGAGAGAAAACTTGAGAGTTTCCACTTTGGTTGTCTTCGGAGAATTCTACGTGTGTCATATCTGGAGAAAGCAACGAACGAAGAAATTATGTCAAGATCACGAATGCCCCAACTATCCATGATGATTATGCTCAAACGGATAAAATGGTACGGACACATCCAGAGAATGGAACCAGGAAGATTAGCCCGCAGTGCCTTCGATTGGGACCCGCCCGATCAATACGTCCATGCTAGACGCGCTCCTGGGGGGCAACGGAAAACGTGGATGAGTCAAATCGAAGGAGACTGTGTACGAAACAAAGTATCGTTCACCAGATTGCAGGAGAAAGCAGCAACCGGGTCAAAGAATGCCTTCAACAATTTCGTCGTACAGCACTTCACAGAATAACCAAACAAATAACTCTTCTTGTTTTGTTTGTATTTGTTGCCAACCGTGCCTTTATTTCATATTTGGAATTAAAGTGTTGAAACAGTAGTAGTAGTAGTAGTAGTAGTAGTAGTAGTAGTAGTAGTAGTAGTAGTAGTAGTAGTAGTAGTAGTAGTAGTAGTAGTAGTAGTAGTAGTAGTAGTAGTAGTAGTAGTAGTAGTAGTAGTAGTAGTAGTAGTAGTAGTAGTAGTAGTAGTAGTAGTAGTAGTAGTAGTAGTAGTAGTAGTAGTAGTAGTAGTAGTAGTAGTAGTAGTAGTAGTAGTAGTAGTAGTAGTAGTAGTAGTAGTAGTGGGGGACAAAATCCAACCTCACCTCCACGTGGTGTCCCCTGGGGGTAGGTCATGTGCTGCGGCTCTACGCTCACATGGTCGAGCTAACGAGGCACTGGTCTTCTAGTTTGTGGCGCAACTAGTCGTATCTCAGCCTTCAAACACCAAAGCAATGAGTACAATCAACCATGGCCCCGAGTCCCGGGTAAGGGGTGCTAAGAATCTCCCGAGGAACCAACTCAGAATTGCAACTTTAAACGTCAGAACACTGACCCAAGCCGGATCTCTAGAGGCTTTGAAAATGGATCTGGCGCGATACAAGTTGGATATTCTGGGAGTGCAGGAGACGAGATTGCAGGAGCAAGAAATTGATCTCGGAGACCACAAGCTCTACCTGTCTGACTCGTGGTTGTCTGGTGTAAAGTCGAGACAAGGAGGAGTGGGCGTTGCTGTAAAGAAGTCATTGATAAACAGCATCGTAGAACAAGTGGCTCTAAGTGAACGTATTTGCTACGTCAAGTTCGCGGCTCAGAGGAGAGCCAATCTAGCTGTTGTTGTCTGCTACGCACCTACGAATGAAGCTAGTCTCCAAGAGAAGGATTTGTTTTGGAGTCAACTTTCAGACCTAGTTTCCAGTTTCAAACATAGGGAGCTTATTTGTGTCATCGGTGACCTCAATGCAGAGCCTGGACACCAGTTGAATGACACCATGAGCTGCAGAGGCCCGTTTGGAATGGGTGAAGAAAATGAAAACTCTGAAAAGTTGTTATCATTTTGCACTTCACACAAATTGCTCGTAGGTGGTACATGGTTCCAGCATCGACAAGTGCATCGGTACACCTTCAACCCTCCCGATCCGAGTTGTCGAAAAAAGATGCTGGATCACATTCTGTTTGCAGAGAGATACAGAGGATGTCTGACGAATGTGAGGTCCAGAAGAGGGAAAACCACAATTACCGATCACGAACTGGTCATTGCGGAAGTATCTATGAAACTTTTGTCTAAAAGGTCATGCTTCACGCCCAGAATCAGTTCTGCAAAGCTGCAAGATGAAACAACGCGTGACTTATTCACGCAGGAGGTCAAGTTACATCTTGATAAGAGCGGCGATTTCGAGAATACAGAGCAGTCTTGGGACAATTTTCGAAAAGCCCTGAACCAAGCAGCAGTGAAATGCCTCCTTCCGGACAAGCGAGTGAACAAACCTTGGATTTCTCCAGATTCTCTGGAACTTATCCGGAAACGAGCCGATCTACAGTTAAAGAAACACAGCAGCGCGGAGGCGCTGTTAGAGTTCACAAACTGCTGTAAGGAAGTCAGAAAAGCTCTACGTGCAGACAAACGGGCATGGCTTGAACGCAAAGGCCAAGAAGTGCAGAGCTTCGCGGACAGAGGCAACTTAAAGGAGGTTTTTGAGGCATCACAGCAGATTTGCCGAAACTGGAGGCCCCAGTTGACCAAATTAGTTTCAAGCACTGGCGTCAACTTACGGACGAAAGAGGAACGACTTGAACGCTGGACGGAACATTTTAGTCAACTCCTGAATCCCTCAACATTCAGTTGCAGTACGAGATTGGATCCCGAAGAAGCAGCTGAAAGCTTGCCGATTGACCTGAGCCCAATTCGATTTGAAGAAGTGCTTGAAGCTGTCCGCAGGTTGAAGAATGGCAAGGCAAGTGGACCCGATAACATTTCCTGTGAGATGTTGAAAGCACACAAGGGTATTTTCGAGTGGCTCTGGGACATCATAGATAAATGTTGGTCGACGGAAGTTCTGCCCGATGACTGGAAGGTAGCAGAAATTGTCCCATTATACAAGAGTAAAGGAAAGAGGTCAGAGTGTTCGAACCACCGAGGGATCTCTCTATTGTCAGTACCAGGCAAAAGTGTTCGCTTCCGTTACTCTCAATCGATGCAAAGATTCAGTGGATCGCGTCTTAAGGGAAGAGCAGTGCGGCTTCAGAAAAAGCAGAGGATGCGCCGATCAACTCTTTGCCCTGCGTCAAATAATAGAGAAATCAATGGCGTTTCAATTGGATATTAGCTTTTGTTTCATAGACTTTCGAGCGGCATTCGATTCTGTCGATCGTGAGCAGATGTACCAGATAATGAAACACTATGGTCTGCCGCAAAAAGTGATAAACATCATAAGAAACAGCTATGATGGATTCAAATGTCGAGTCAAAGCCGAAGGTGAGAAGGGACGCTTATTTGATGTCAGAACAGGCGTTAGGCAGGTTGATGTGTGGTCCCCAATCCTATTCGGCCTTGTCATCAACTACATTTTAGCTAACTCGGTGCATGGAGGATTAGACATTGGGAGATTGGTGGCTGACTTAGATTTTGCTGATGATGTTGCTCTCGTGGGGGTCTCAGACAGTGAGGTGCAAGAAAACCTACATCGAATCGAGGCCCTAGCGGAAGCCGCTGGTCTGAAGATTAATGTGGCCAAAACAAAGAATATGGGCGTAAAATGCGACAGCCCAAATGTTGTTGCAGTGCCTAGTATCCAACAGAACGTGGAGATACTCACTGGAACACATAAAGGCAAACTAGGACTCCTGGCAGAGACATCTAGCCAGTCACGACTAACCATCGGCACGGAGGTGCTGCTGGGAACGAAAAAGAAAGCGGGCTGGTTCGAAACACAAGATGGCCGGAAGCTCAGATTGAAAAGCTTAGCGGAGGCTAAGCCAGCGTTGGTAGCTTCACAACAACAATCTGCAGTAGCGGATTTAGAGTCGCTAGAAAATGAGAGTGGGTCAGCGGTGGCTGATCAAGAGTCTTTAAGATGTCAGAACTGTCAGCGGCAATTCAGTACAGTTACCGGACGCAAAGTGCACCAAACAAGATTCTGCAAAGCCGGTTTGTCAAAGAATGTCGTCGACAAGTCAAAGTTCGAGCAACTAGAGGCGAGCCTCACCTGTGACAAGTGTGAAAGGAAGTTCAAAACAGTCAATGGCCGAAAAGTTCACCAATCGAGATACTGTGGCAAACCTAAAGCAGCTGCCACACGCGTGTTTTCCTGCAAAGTACAAGATGTTATCGGAAACGAGTTTGAAAACATAGAAGCGTTCAAGTATCTCGGATCATATGTCAGCCTCAAGCATGGAGACCTCCAGGAAGTCAATTGCAAAATTGCAGAAGGTAGACAACGGTTTGCTAACTTCCAAAATCTCTGGAAGAGCAAGCAGCTCAGCGTGCACCTCAAGTGCAATTTGTACAAAGCACTCGTTTTATCAGCCGTGCTGTACAGCTCAGAGACTTGGACTCTTTCGAAATTAATGGAGAGAAAACTTGAGAGTTTCCACTGTGGTTGTCTTCGGAGAATTCTACGTGTGTCATATCTGGAGAAAGCAACGAACGATGAAATTATGTCAAGATCGCGAATGCCCCAACTATCCACGATGATCATGCTCAAACGGATAAAATGGTACGGTCACATCCAGAGAATGGAACCAGGAAGATTAGCCCGCAGTGCCTTCGATTGGGACCCGCCCGATCAATACGCCCATGCCAGACGCGCTCCTGGGGGGCAACGGAAAACGTGGATGAGTCAAATCGAAGGAGACTGTGTACGAAACAAAGTATCGTTCACCAGATTGCAGGAGAAAGCAGCCACCGGGTCAAAGAATGCCTTCAACAATTTCGTCGTACAGCACTTCACAGAATAACCAAACAAATAACTCTTCTTGTTTTGTTTGTATTTGTATTTGTATTTGTATTTGTTGCCAACCGTGCCTTTATTTCATATCTGGAATTAAAGTGTTGAAACAGTAGTAGTAGTAGTAGTAGTAGTAGTAGTAGTAGTAGTAGTAGTAGTAGTAGTAGTAGTAGTAGTAGTAGTAGTAGTAGTAGTAGTAGTAGTAGTAGTAGTAGTAGTAGTAGTAGTAGTAGTAGTAGTAGTAGTAGTAGTAGTAGTAGTAGTAGTAGTAGTAGTAGTAGTAGTAGTAGTAGTAGTAGTAGTAGTAGTAGTAGTAGTAGTAGTAGTAGTAGTAGTAGTAGTAGTAGTAGTAGTAGTAGTAGTAGTAGTAGTAGTAGTAGTAGTATTAGTAGTAGTAGTAGTAGTAGTAGTAGTAGTATTAGTAGTAGTAGTAGTAGTAGTAGTAGTAGTAGTAGTAGTAGTAGTAGTAGTAGTAGTAGTAGTAGTAGTAGTAGTAGTAGTAGTAGTAGTAGTAGTAGTAGTAGTAGTAGTAGTAGTAGTAGTAGTAGTAGTAGTAGCAGTAGTAGTAGTAGTAGTAGTAGTAGTAGTAGTAGTAGTAGTAGTAGTAGTAGTAGTAGTAGTAGTAGTAGTAGTAGTAGTTGTAGTAGTAGTAGTAGTAGTAGTAGCAGTAGCAGCAGCAGTAGTAGTAGTAGTAGTAGTAGTAGTAGTAGTAGTAGTAGTAGTAGTAGTAGTAGTAGTAGTAGTAGTAGTAGTAGTAGTAGTAGTAGTAGTAGTAGTAGTGGTCTGCAATCATCCTGAATAGAACCATAATTGGCAGTCATGGAACCATAATTTGTTGTTCAACCTTCGTTCTTTTCTTACGCTTATGTCGCCTTCTAACAGGTCTAGATCAATTTTAATTTCCCATCATTGATCCCGTTAGGCAATTAGTATTGCATATACAATATTGAGGTGGACTGGGTGAAAAAACAGCATGTCTTTTTTGTGAAAAACACTGTTTTAATACATTTTTTTCACTCAGAAACAAGAATTGTTGATTTTTTTAAATTTCACAAGCGCAATTTCTTGCCCGAGAGACTTTATATGAGACAAGTTTACAACCTTAACACAAACTCCATCTTTTTGGGAGCTTTGTAGAACATTCGAAAGATATGATGGTGATAATGGGTTTAGTCCGCTCACTATTCGAACATAGACTCAACATTTTTTTTGTTGGGTGGGGTTTAGGGGGCCACTTTGAGCCTGAGGCACAAGCTTCGGGCTCAAAGTGGCCCCCTATTTTTTTGGCCCTTCTGCAAACGAGCGATTACGATCGTCATTTTGGTGCAGTTTTTTGGCGACTGTGGACTTTGTCATGGAACCAAAATTTGTTCAACCTTCGTTCTTTTCTTACGCTTATGTCGCCTTCTAACAGGTCTAGATCAATTTTAATTTCCCATCATTGATCCCGTTAGGCAATTAGTATTGCATATACAATATTGAGGTGGACTGGGTGAAAAAACAGCATGTCTTTTTTGTGAAAAACACTGTTTTAATACATTTTTTTCACTCAGAAACAAGAATTTTTGATTTTTTTAAATTTCACAAGCGCAATTTCTTGCCCGAGAGACTTTATATGAGACAAGTTTACAACCTTAACCCAAATTCCATCTTTTTGGGAGCTTTGTAGAACATTCGAAAGATATGATGGTGATAATGGGTTTAGTCCGCTCACTATTCGAATACAGACTCAACATTTTTTTTTGTTGGGTGGGGTTTAGGGGGCCACTTTGAGCCTGAGGCACAAGCTTCGGGCTCAAAGTGGCCCCCTATTTTTTTTGGCCCTTCTGCAAACGAGCGATTACGATCGTCATTTTGGTGCAGTTTTTTGGCGACTGTGGACTTTGTCATGGAACCAAAATTTGTTCAACCTTCGTTCTTTTCTTACGCTTATGTCGCCTTCTAACAGGTCTAGATCAATTTTAATTTCCCATCATTGATCCCGTTAGGCAATTAGTATTGCATATACAATATTGAGGTGGACTGGGTGAAAAAACAGCATGTCTTTTTTGTGAAAAACACTGTTTTAATACATTTTTTTCACTCAGAAACAAGAATTTTTGATTTTTTAAATTTCACAAGCGCAATTTCTTGCCCGAGAGACTTTATATGAGACAAGTTTACAACCTTAACCCAAATTCCATCTTTTTGGGAGCTTTGTAGAACATTCGAAAGATATGATGGTGATAATGGGTTTAGTCCGCTCACTATTCGAATATAGACTCAACATTTTTTTTTGTTGGGTGGGGTTTAGGGGGCCACTTTGAGCCTGAGGCACAAGCTTCGGGCTCAAAGTGGCCCCCTATTTTTTTTGGCCCTTCTGCAAACGAGCGATTACGATCGTCATTTTGGTGCAGTTTTTTGGCGACTGTGGACTTTGTCATGGAACCATAATTTGTTCAACCTTCGTTCTTTTCTTACGCTTATGTCGTCTTCTAACAGGTCTAGATCAATTTTAATTTCCCATCATTGATCCCGTTAGGCAATTAGTATTGCATATACAATATTGAGGTGGACTGGGTGAAAAAACAGCATGTCTTTTTTGTGAAAAACACTGTTTTAATACATTTTTTTCACTCAGAAACAAGAATTTTTGATTTTTTTAAATTTCACAAGCGCAATTTCTTGCCCGAGAGACTTTATATGAGACAAGTTTACAACCTTAACCCAAATTCCATCTTTTTGGGAGCTTTGTAGAACATTCGAAAGATATGATGGTGATAATGGGTTTAGTCCGCTCACTATTCGAATATAGACTCAACATTTTTTTTTGTTGGGTGGGGTTTAGGGGGCCACTTTGAGCCTGAGGCACAAGCTTCGGGCTCAAAGTGGCCACCTATTTTTTTGGCCCTTCTGCAAACGAGCGATTACGATCGTCATTTTGGTGCAGTTTTTTGGCGACTGTGGACTTTGTCATGGAACCATAATTTGTTCAACCTTCGTTCTTTTCTTACGCTTATGTCGCCTTCTAACAGGTCTAGATCAATTTTAATTTCCCATCATTGATCCCGTTAGGCAATTAGTATTGCATATACAAAATTGAGGTGGACTGGGTGAAAAAACAGCATGTCTTTTTTGTGAAAAACACTGTTTTAATACATTTTTTTCACTCAGAAACAAGAATTTTTGATTTTTTTAAATTTCACAAGCGCAATTTCTTGCCCGAGAGACTTTATATGAGACAAGTTTACAACCTTAACCCAAATTCCATCTTTTTGGGAGCTTTGTAGAACATTCGAAAGATATGATGGTGATAATGGGTTTAGTCCGCTCACTATTCGAATATAGACTCAACATTTTTTTTTGTTGGGTGGGGTTTAGGGGGCCACTTTGAGCCTGAGGCACAAGCTTCGGGCTCAAAGTGGCCCCCTATTTTTTTTTGGCCCTTCTGCAAACGAGCGATTACGATCGTCATTTTGGTGCAGTTTTTTGGCGACTGTGGACTTTGTCATGGAACCAAAATTTGTTCAACCTTCGTTCTTTTCTTACGCTTATGTCGCCTTCTAACAGGTCTAGATCAATTTTAATTTCCCATCATTGATCCCGTTAGGCAACTAGTATTGCATATACAATATTGAGGCGGACTGGGTGAAAAAACAGCATGTCTTTTTTGTGAAAAACACTGTTTTAATACATTTTTTTCACTCAGAAACAAGAATTTTTGATTTTTTTAAATTTCACAAGCGCAATTTCTTGCCCGAGAGACTTTATATGAGACAAGTTTACAACCTTAACCCAAATTACATCTTTTTGGGAGCTTTGTAGAACATTCGAAAGATATGATGGTGATAATGGGTTTAGTCCGCTCACTATTCGAATATAGACTCAACATTTTTTTTTGTTGGGTGGGGTTTAGGGGGCCACTTTGAGCCTGAGGCACAAGCTTCGGGCTCAAAGTGGCCCCCTATTTTTTTTGGCCCTTCTGCAAACGAGCGATTACGATCGTCATTTTGGTGCAGTTTTTTGGCGACTGTGGACTTTGTCATGGAACCAAAATTTGTTCAACCTTCGTTCTTTTCTTACGCTTATGTCGCCTTCTAACAGGTCTAGATCAATTTTAATTTCCCATCATTGATCCCGTTAGGCAATTAGTATTGCATATACAATATTGAGGTGGACTGGGTGAAAAAACAGCATGTCTTTTTTGTGAAAAACACTGTTTTAATACATTTTTTTCACTCAGAAACAAGAATTTTTGATTTTTTTAAATTTCACAAGCGCAATTTCTTGCCCGAGAGACTTTATATGAGACAAGTTTACAACCTTAACCCAAATTCCATCTTTTTGGGAGCTTTGTAGAACATTCGAAAGATATGATGGTGATAATGGGTTTAGTCCGCTCACTATTCGAATATAGACTCAACATTTTTTTTTGTTGGGTGGGGTTTAGGGGGCCACTTTGAGCCTGAGGCACAAGCTTCGGGCTCAAAGTGGCCCCCTATTTTTTTGGCCCTTCTGCAAACGAGCGATTACGATCGTCATTTTGGTGCAGTTTTTTGGCGACTGTGGACTTTGTCATGGAACCATAATTTGTTCAACCTTCGTTCTTTTCTTACGCTTATGTCGCCTTCTAACAGGTCTAGATCAATTTTAATTTCCCATCATTGATCCCGTTAGGCAATTAGTATTGCATATACAATATTGAGGTGGACTGGGTGAAAAAACAGCATGTCTTTTTTGTGAAAAACACTGTTTTAATACATTTTTTTCACTCAGAAACAAGAATTTTTGATTTTTTTAAATTTCACAAGCGCAATTTCTTGCCCGAGAGACTTTATATGAGACAAGTTTACAACCTTAACCCAAATTCCATCTTTTTGGGAGCTTTTTAGAACATTCGAAAGATATGATGGTGATAATGGGTTTAGTCCGCTCACTATTCGAATATAGACTCAACATTTTTTTTTGTTGGGTGGGGTTTAGGGGGCCACTTTGAGCCTGAGGCACAAGCTTCGGGCTCAAAGTGGCCCCCTATTTTTTTGGCCCTTCTGCAAACGAGCGATAACGATCGTCATTTTGGTGCAGTTTTTTGGCGACTGTGGACTTTGTCATGGAACCAAAATTTGTTCAACCTTCGTTCTTTTCTTACGCTTATGTCGCCTTCTAACAGATCTAGATCAATTTTAATTTCCCATCATTGATCCCGTTAGGCAATTAGTATTGCATATACAATATTGAGGTGGACTGGGTGAAAAAACAGCATGTCTTTCTTGTGAAAAACACTGTTTTAATACATTTTTTTCACTCAGAAACAAGAATTTTTGATTTTTTTAAATTTCACAAGCGCAATTTCTTGCCCGAGAGACTTTATATGAGACAAGTTTACAACCTTAACCCAAATTCCATCTTTTTGGGAGCTTTTTAGAACATTCGAAAGATATGATGGTGATAATGGCTTTAGTCCGCTCACTATTCGAATATAGACTCAACATTTTTTTTTGTTGGGTGGGGTTTAGGGGGCCACTTTGAGCCTGAGGCACAAGCTTCGGGCTCAAAGTGTCCCCCTATTTTTTTTGGCCCTTCTGCAAACGAGCGATTACGATCGTCATTTTGGTGCAGTTTTTTGGCGACTGTGGACTTTGTCATGGAACCAAATTTTGTTCAACCTTCGTTCTTTTCTTACGCTTATGTCGCCTTCTAACAGGTCTAGATCAATTTTAATTTCCCATCATTGATCCCGTTAGGCAATTAGTAATGCATTTACACTATTGAGGTGGACTGGGTGAAAAAACAGCATGTCTTTTTTGTGAAAAGCACTGTTTTAATACATTTTTTTCACTCAGAAACAAGAATTTTTGATTTTTTTAAATTTCACAAGCGCAATTTCTTGCCCGAGAGACTTTATATGAGACAAGTTTACAACCTTAACCCAAATTCAATCTTTTTGGGAGCTTTTTAGAACATTCGAAAGATATGATGGTGATAATGGCTTTAGTCCGCTCACTATTCGAATATAGACTCAACATTTTTTTTTGTTGGGTGGGGTTTAGGGGGCCACTTTGAGCCTGAGGCACAAGCTTCGGGCTCAAAGTGGCCCCCTATTTTTTTTTGGCCCTTCTGCAAACGAGCGATTACGATCGTCATTTTGGTGCAGTTTTTTGGCGACTGTGGACTTTGTCATGGAACCAAAATTTGTTCAACCTTCGTTCTTTTCTTACGCCTATGTCGCCTTCTAACAGATCTAGATCAATTTTAATTTCCCATCATTGATCCCGTTAGGCAATTAGTATTGCATATACAATATTGAGGTGGACTGGGTGAAAAAACAGCATGTCTTTCTTGTGAAAAACACTGTTTTAATACATTTTTTTCACTCAGAAACAAGAATTTTTGATTTTTTTAAATTTCACAAGCGCAATTTCTTGCCCGAGAGACTTTATATGAGACAAGTTTACAACCTTAACCCAAATTCCATCTTTTTGTGAGCTTTTTAGAACATTCGAAAGATATGATGGTGATAATGGCTTTAGTCCGCTCACTATTCGAATATAGACTCAACATTTTTTTTGTTGGGTGGGGTTTAGGGGGCCACTTTGAGCCTGAGGCACAAGCTTCGGGCTCAAAGTGTCCCCCTATTTTTTTTTGGCCCTTCTGCAAACGAGCGATTACGATCGTCATTTTGGTGCAGTTTTTTGGCGACTGTGGACTTTGTCATGGAACCAAAATTTGTTCAACCTTCGTTCTTTTCTTAGGCTTATGTCGCCTTCTAACAGGTCTAGATCAATTTTAATTTCCCATCATTGATCCCGTTAGGCAATTAGTATTGCATATACAATATTGAGGTGGACTGGGTGAAAAAACAGCATGTCTTTTTTGTGAAAAACACTGTTTTAATACATTTTTTTCACTCAGAAACAAGAATTTTTGATTTTTTTAAATTTCACAAGCGCAATTTCTTGCCCGAGAGACTTTATATGAGACAAGTTTACAACCTTAACCCAAATTCCATCTTTTTGGGAGCTTTTTAGAACATTCGAAAGATATGATGGTGATAATGGCTTTAGTCCGCTCACTATTCGAATATAGACTCAACATTTTTTTTTTGTTGGGTGGGGTTTAGGGGGCCACTTTGAGCCTGAGGCACAAGCTTCGGGCTCAAAGTGGCCCCCTGTTTTTTTTGGCCCTTCTGCAAACGAGCGATTACGATCGTCATTTTGGTGCAGTTTTTTGGCGACTGTGGACTTTGTCATGGAACCAAATTTTGTTCAACCTTCGTTCTTTTCTTACGCTTATGTCGCCTTCTAACAGGTCTAGATCAATTTTAATTTCCCATCATTGATCCCGTTAGGCAATTAGTAATGCATTTACACTATTGAGGTGGACTGGGTGAAAAAACAGCATGTCTTTTTTGTGAAAAACACTGTTTTAATACAATTTTTTCACTCAGAAACAAGAATTTTTGATTTTTTTTAAATTTCACATGCGCAATTTCTTGCCCCAGAGACTTTATATGAGACAAGTTTACAACCTTAACCCAAATTCCATCTTTTTGGGAGCTTTTTAGAACATTCGAAAGATATGATGGTGATAATGGGTTTAGTCCGCTCACTATTCGAATATAGACTCAACATTTTTTTTTTGTTGGGTGGGGTTTAGGGGGCCACTTTGAGCCTGAGGCACAAGCTTCGCGCTCAAAGTGGCCCCCTATTTTTTTTGGCCCTTCTGCAAACGAGCGATTACGATCGTCATTTTGGTGCAGTTTTTTGGCGACTGTGGACTTTGTCATGGAACCAAAATTTGTTCAACCTTCGTTCTTTTCTTACGCTTATGTCGCCTTCTAACAGGTCTAGATCAATTTTAATTTCCCATCATTGATCCCGTTAGGCAATTAGTATTGCATATACAATATTGAGGTGGACTGGGTGAAAAAACAGCATGTCTTTTTTGTGAAAAACACTGTTTTAATACATTTTTCTCACTCAGAAACAAGAATTTTTGATTTTTTTAAATTTCACAAGCGCAATTTCTTGCCCGAGAGACTTTATATGAGACAAGTTTACAACCTTAACCCAAATTCAATCTTTTTGGGAGCTTTTTAGAACATTCGAAAGATATGATGGTGATAATGGCTTTAGTCCGCTCACTATTCGAATATAGACTCAACATTTTTTTTTGTTGGGTGGGGTTTAGGGGGCCACTTTGAGCCTGAGGCACAAGCTTCGGGCTCAAAGTGGCCCCCTATTTTTTTTGGCCCTTCTGCAAACGAGCGATTACGATCGTCATTTTGGTGCAGTTTTTTGGCGACTGTGGACTTTGTCATGGAACCAAAATTTGTTCAACCTTCGTTCTTTTCTTAGGCTTATGTCGCCTTCTAACAGGTCTAGATCAATTTTAATTTCCCATCATTGATCCCGTTAGGCAATTAGTAATGCATTTACACTATTGAGGTGGACTGGGTGAAAAAACAGCATGTCTTTTTTGTGAAAAACACTGTTTTAATACATTTTTTTCACTCAGAAACAAGAATTTTTGATTTTTTTTTAAATTTCACAAGCGCAATTTCTTGCCCGAGAGACTTTATATGAGACAAGTTTACAACCTTAACCCAAATTCCATCTTTTTGGGAGCTTTTTAGAACATTCGAAAGATATGATGGTGATAATGGGTTTAGTCCGCTCACTATTCGAATATAGACTCAACATTTTTTTTTGTTGGGTGGGGTTTAGGGGGCCACTTTGAGCCTGAGGCACAAGCTTCGGGCTCAAAGTGGCCCCCTATTTTTTTTTGGCCCTTCTGCAAACGAGCGACTACGATCGTCATTTTGGTGCAGTTTTTTGGCGACTGTGGACTTTGTCATGGAACCAAAATTTGTTCAACCTTCGTTCTTTTCTTACGCTTATGTCGCCTTCTAACAGGTCTAGATCAATTTTAATTTCCCATCATTGATCCCGTTAGGCAATTAGTATTGCATATACAATATTGAGGTGGACTGGGTGAAAAAACAGCATGTCTTTTTTGTGAAAAACACTGTTTTAATACATTTTTCTCACTCAGAAACAAGAATTTTTGATTTTTTTAAATTTCACAAGCGCAATTTCTTGCCCGAGAGACTTTATATGAGACAAGTTTACAACCTTAACCCAAATTCCATCTTTTTGGGAGCTTTTTAGAACATTCGAAAGATATGATGGTGATAATGGGTTTAGTCCGCTCACTATTCGAATATAGACTCAACATTTTTTTTTTGTTGGGTGGGGTTTAGGGGGCCACTTTGAGCCTGAGGCACAAGCTTCGCGCTCAAAGTGGCCCCCTATTTTTTTTGGCCCTTCTGCAAACGAGCGATTACGATCGTCATTTTGGTGCAGTTTTTTGGCGACTGTGGACTTTGTCATGGAACCAAAATTTGTTCAACCTTCGTTCTTTTCTTACGCTTATGTCGCCTTCTAACAGGTCTAGATCAATTTTAATTTCCCATCATTGATCCCGTTAGGCAATTAGTATTGCATATACAATATTGAGGTGGACTGGGTGAAAAAACAGCATGTCTTTTTTGTGAAAAACACTGTTTTAATACATTTTTCTCACTCAGAAACAAGAATTTTTGATTTTTTTAAATTTCACAAGCGCAATTTCTTGCCCGAGAGACTTTATATGAGACAAGTTTACAACCTTAACCCAAATTCCATCTTTTTGGGAGCTTTTTAGAACATTCGAAAGATATGATGGTGATAATGGCTTTAGTCCGCTCACTATTCGAATATAGACTCAACATTTTTTTTTGTTGGGTGGGGTTTAGGGGGCCACTTTGAGCCTGAGGCACAAGCTTCGGGCTCAAAGTGGCCCCCTATTTTTTTTGGCCCTTCTGCAAACGAGCGATTACGATCGTCATTTTGGTGCAGTTTTTTGGCGACTGTGGACTTTGTCATGGAACCAAAATTTGTTCAACCTTCGTTCTTTTCTTAGGCTTATGTCGCCTTCTAACAGGTCTAGATCAATTTTAATTTCCCATCATTGATCCCGTTAGGCAATTAGTAATGCATTTACACTATTGAGGTGGACTGGGTGAAAAAACAGCATGTCTTTTTTGTGAAAAACACTGTTTTAATACATTTTTTTCACTCAGAAACAAGAATTTTTGATTTTTTTTTAAATTTCACAAGCGCAATTTCTTGCCCGAGAGACTTTATATGAGACAAGTTTACAACCTTAACCCAAATTCCATCTTTTTGGGAGCTTTTTAGAACATTCGAAAGATATGATGGTGATAATGGGTTTAGTCCGCTCACTATTCGAATATAGACTCAACATTTTTTTTTGTTGGGTGGGGTTTAGGGGGCCACTTTGAGCCTGAGGCACAAGCTTCGGGCTCAAAGTGGCCCCCTATTTTTTTTTGGCCCTTCTGCAAACGAGCGACTACGATCGTCATTTTGGTGCAGTTTTTTGGCGACTGTGGACTTTGTCATGGAACCAAAATTTGTTCAACCTTCGTTCTTTTCTTACGCTTATGTCGCCTTCTAACAGGTCTAGATCAATTTTAATTTCCCATCATTGATCCCGTTAGGCAATTAGTATTGCATATACAATATTGAGGTGGACTGGGTGAAAAAACAGCATGTCTTTTTTGTGAAAAACACTGTTTTAATACATTTTTCTCACTCAGAAACAAGAATTTTTGATTTTTTTAAATTTCACAAGCGCAATTTCTTGCCCGAGAGACTTTATATGAGACAAGTTTACAACCTTAACCCAAATTCCATCTTTTTGGGAGCTTTTTAGAACATTCGAAAGATATGATGGTGATAATGGCTTTAGTCCGCTCACTATTCGAATATAGACTCAACATTTTTTTTTGTTGGGTGGGGTTTAGGGGGCCACTTTGAGCCTGAGGCACAAGCTTCGGGCTCAAAGTGGCCCCCTATTTTTTTTTGGCCCTTCTGCAAACGAGCGATTACGATCGTCATTTTGGTGCAGTTTTTTGGCGACTGTGGACTTTGTCATGGAACCAAAATTTGTTCAACCTTCGTTCTTTTCTTACGCTTATGTCGCCTTCTAACAGGTCTAGATCAATTTTAATTTCCCATCATTGATCCCGTTAGGCAATTAGTATTGCATATACAATATTGAGGTGGACTGGGTGAAAAAACAGCATGTCTTTTTTGTGAAAAACACTGTTTTAATACATTTTTTTCACTCAGAAACAAGAATTTTTGATTTTTTTAAATTTCACAAGCGCAATTTCTTGCCCGAGAGACTTTATATGAGACAAATTTACAACCTTATCCCAAATTCCATCTTTTTGGGAGCTTTTTAGAACATTCGAAAGATATGATGGTGATAATGGCTTTAGTCCGCTCACTATTCGAATATAGACTCAACATTTTTTTTTGTTGGGTGGGGTTTAGGGGGCCACTTTGAGCCTGAGGCACAAGCTTCGGGCTCAAAGTGGCCCCCTATTTTTTTTTGGCCCTTCTGCAAACGAGCGATTACGATCGTCATTTTGGTGCAGTTTTTTGGCGACTGTGGACTTTGTCATGGAACCAAAATTTGTTCAACCTTCGTTCCTTTCTTACGCTTATGTCGCCTTCTAACAGGTCTAGATCAATTTTAATTTCCCATCATTGATCCCGTTAGGCAATTAGTATTGCATATACAATATTGAGGTGGACTGGGTGAAAAAACAGCATGTCTTTTTTGTGAAAAACACTGTTTTAATACATTTTTTTCACTCAGAAACAAGAATTTTTGATTTTTTTAAATTTCACAAGCGCAATTTCTTGCCCGAGAGACTTTATATGAGACAAGTTTACAACCTTAACCCAAATTCCATCTTTTTGGGAGCTTCTGAGAACATTCGAAAGATATGATGGTGATAATGGCTTTAGTCCGCTCACTATTCGAATATAGACTCAACATTTTTTTTTGTTGGGTGGGGTTTAGGGGGCCACTTTGAGCCTGAGGCACAAGCTTCGGGCTCAAAGTGGCCCCCTATTTTTTTTGGCCCTTCTGCAAACGAGCGATTACGATCGTCATTTTGGTGCAGTTTTTTGGCGACTGTGGACTTTGTCATGGAACCAAAATTTGTTCAACCTTCGTTCTTTTCTTACGCTTATGTCGCCTTCTAACAGGTCTAGATCAATTTTAATTTCCCATCATTGATCCCGTTAGGCAATTAGTATTGCATATACAATATTGAGGTGGACTGGGTGAAAAAACAGCATGTCTTTTTTGTGAAAAACACTGTTTTAATACATTTTTTTCACTCAGAAACAAGAATTTTTGATTTTTTTAAATTTCACAAGCGCAATTTCTTGCCCGAGAGACTTTATATGAGACAAGTTTACAACCTTAACCCAAATTCCATCTTTTTGGGAGCTTTTTAGAACATTCGAAAGATATGATGGTGATAATGGCTTTAGTCCGCTCACTATTCGAATATAGACTCAACATTTTTTTTTTGTTGGGTGGGGTTTAGGGGGCCACTTTGAGCCTAAGGCACAAGCTTCGGGCTCAAAGTGGCCCCCTATTTTTTTTTGGCCCTTCTGCAAACGAGCGATTACGATCGTCATTTTGGTGCAGTTTTTTGGCGACTGTGGACTTTGTCATGGAACCAAAATTTGTTCAACCTTCGTTCTTTTCTTACGCTTATGTCGCCTTCTAACAGGTCTAGATCAATTTTAATTTCCCATCATTGATCCCGTTAGGCAATTAGTATTGCATATACAATATTGAGGTGGACTGGGTGAAAAAACAGCATGTCTTTTTTGTGAAAAACACTGTTTTAATACATTTTTTCACTCAGGAACAAGAATTTTTGATTTTTTTAAATTTCACAAGCGCAATTTCTTGCCCGAGAGACTTTATATGAGACAAGTGTACAACCTTAAACCAAATTCCATCTTTTTGGGAGCTTTTTAGAACATTCGAAAGATATGATGGTGATAATGGGTTTAGTCCGCTCACTATTCGAATATAGACTCAACATTTTTTTTTGTTGGGTGGGGTTTAGGGGGCCACTTTGAGCCTGAGGCACAAGCTTCGGGCTCAAAGTGGCCCCCTATTTTTTTTTGGCCCTTCTGCAAACGAGCGATTACGATCGTCATTTTGGTGCAGTTTTTTGGCGACTGTGGACTTTGTCATGGAACCAAAATTTGTTCAACCTTCGTTCTTTTCTTACGCTTATGTCGCCTTCTAACAGGTCTAGATCAATTTTAATTTCCCATCATTGATATCCCGTTAGGCAATAAGTATTGCATATACAATATTGAGGTGGACTGGGTGAAAAAACAGCATGTCTTTTTTGTGAAAAACACTGTTTTAATACATTTTTTTCACTCAGAAACAAGAATTTTTGATTTTTTTTAAATTTCACAAGCGCAATTTCTTGCCCGAGAGACTTTATATGAGACAAGTTTACAACCTTAACCCAAATTCAATCTTTTTGGGAGCTTTTTAGAACATTCGAAAGATATGATGGTGATAATGGCTTTAGTCCGCTCACTATTCGAATATAGACTCAACATTTTTTTTTGTTGGGTGGGGTTTAGGGGGCCACTTTGAGCCTGAGGCACAAGCTTCGGGCTCAAAGTGGCCCCCTATTTTTTTTGGCCCTTCTGCAAACGAGCGATTACGATCGTCATTTTGGTGCAGTTTTTTGGCGACTGTGGACTTTGTCATGGAACCAAAATTTGTTCAACCTTCGTTCTTTTCTTACGCTTATGTCGCCTTCTAACAGGTCTAGATCAATTTTAATTTCCCATCATTGATCCCGTTAGGCAATTAGTATTGCATATACAATATTGAGGTGGACTGGGTGAAAAAACAGCATGTCTTTTTTGTGAAAAACACTGTTTTAATACATTTTTTTCACTCAGAAACAAGAATTTTTGATTTTTTTAAATTTCACAAGCGCAATTTCTTGCCCGAGAGACTTTATATGAGACAAGTTTACAACCTTAACCCAAATTCAATCTTTTTGGGAGCTTTTTAGAACATTCGAAAGATATGATGGTGATAATGGCTTTAGTCCGCTCACTATTCGAATATAGACTCAACATTTTTTTTTGTTGGGTGGGGTTTAGGGGGCCACTTTGAGCCTGAGGCACAAGCTTCGGGCTCAAAGTGGCCCCCTATTTTTTTGGCCCTTCTGCAAACGAGCGATTACGATCGTCATTTTGGTGCAGTTTTTTGGCGACTGTGGACTTTGTCATGGAACCAAAATTTGTTCAACCTTCGTTCTTTTCTTACGCTTATGTCGCCTTCTAACAGGTCTAGATCAATTTTAATTTCCCATCATTGATCCCGTTAGGCAATTAGTATTGTATATACAATATTGAGGTGGACTGGGTGAAAAAACAGCATGTCTTTTTTGTGAAAAACACTGTTTTAATACATTTTTTTCACTCAGAAACAAGAATTTTTGATTTTTTTAAATTTCACAAGCGCAATTTCTTGCCCGAGAGACTTTATATGAGACAAGTTTACAACCTTAACCCAAATTCAATCTTTTTGGGAGCTTTTTAGAACATTCGAAAGATATGATGGTGATAATGGCTTTAGTCCGCTCACTATTCGAATATAGACTCAACATTTTTTTTTGTTGGGTGGGGTTTAGGGGGCCACTTTGAGCCTGAGGCACAAGCTTCGGGCTCAAAGTGGCCCCCTATTTTTTTTTGGCCCTTCTGCAAACGAGCGATTACGATCGTCATTTTGGTGCAGTTTTTTGGCGACTGTGGACTTTGTCATGGAACCAAAATTTGTTCAACCTTCGTTCTTTTCTTACGCTTATGTCGCCTTCTAACAGGTCTAGATCAATTTTAATTTCCCATCATTGATCCCGTTAGGCAATTAGTATTGCATATACAATATTGAGGTGGACTGGGTGAAGAAACAGCATGTCTTTTTTGTGAAAAACACTGTTTTAATACATTTTTTTCACTCAGAAACAAGAATTTTTGATTTTTTTAAATTTCACAAGCGCAATTTCTTGCCCGAGAGACTTTATATGAGACAAATTTACAACCTTATCCCAAATTCCATCTTTTTGGGAGCTTTTTAGAACATTCGAAAGATATGATGGTGATAATGGCTTTAGTCCGCTCACTATTCGAATATAGACTCAACATTTTTTTTGTTGGGTGGGGTTTAGGGGGCCACTTTGAGCCTGAGGCACAAGCTTCGGGCTCAAAGTGGCCCCCTATTTTTTTGGCCCTTCTGCAAACGAGCGATTACGATCGTCATTTTGGTGCAGTTTTTTGGCGACTGTGGACTTTGTCATGGAACCAAAATTTGTTCAACCTTCGTTCTTTTCTTACGCTTATGTCGCCTTCTAACAGGTCTAGATCAATTTTAATTTCCCATCATTGATCCCGTTAGGCAATTAGTATTGCATATACAATATTGAGGTGGACTGGGTGAAAAAACAGCATGTCTTTTTTGTGAAAAACACTGTTTTAATACATTTTTTTCACTCAGAAACAAAAAATTTTGATTTCTTTAAATTTCACAAGCGCAATTTCTTGCCCGAGAGACTTTATATGTGACAAGCTCACAATCTTAGTCCGAATTCCGTTTATTTGGGAGCTTGTTAGAGCACTGGAAAGATATGATCGTGATAATGTGTTTAGTCCGCTCACTATTCGAATATAGACTCAACATTTTTTAGTGGGTGGGGTTCAGGGGGCCACTTTGAGCCTGAGGCACAAGCTTCGGGCTCAAAGTGGCCCCCTATTTTTTTGGCCCTTTTGCAAAAGAGCAATTACGATCGTCATTTTGGTGCAGTTTTTCGGCGACTGTGGACTTTGTCATGGAACCAAAACTCGTTCAAAGTTGTTTTTTTTCTTACGCTTATGTCGCTTTCTAACAGGTCTAAATCAAATTTTATTGCCCATCATTGATCCAGTTAGGCAAAAGGTAATGCGTTTAAACTACTCAAGTAGACTGCGTGAAAACCAGCTCGTCTTTTTTTGAAAAACACACTTTTAGTACTTTCTTTTTACTCAGATACAAAAAATTTTGACTTCTTTAAATTTCACAAGCGCAATTTCTTGCCCGAGAGACTTTATATGTTACAAGTTCACAACCGTAGCCCTAACACAGTCAAATAGGCAGCATTGTAGAACACTCTAACGGCATATTGGTGATATCGCTTCAATTTTTTTGATTAACAATTCAAAAGGACTTTATTTGATTTCAGTTTACGTTTTCCTTTCCCAATTTCCATTTTTTGCCGAAAAACAAAACTTGATAATTTTTGCGATCAAAAACTCCTGCCGTGGTTCTTCTCAGGGCTTTGAGTTCCACTTTGACAACTTTTGAACCTACTGGTAAAAGAAAAGTGGTTCAAAAGTTTTCACAACAGTGACAATATATCAGCAATTTTGAGGAAAATATGAGTGACAACTCGTAATGAATGCAAAAAAAACCATTTAAATTTTTAAATTTGAAATTTTTTGATTATATATGCTGGTGTATATTTATTATGGATTGATTGCTTTTAAAATTTGGCTCTAAATTGTTGCAGAAATTGTTTTTTGTTAGTTTCTTTTAATTGTCTCAAGTACCTTTTTCGTGGAATTAGGTTTTTGTATGAAATTTTTCATTTTCAGGTTACTTTGGCGATGGCCAACTAGCCGCGGCGTGATTTCACAAAAACCAGGACCTAAAAATGCATCAATTGTAGTTTAGTATTGTTGGCAACTAAAAAAATAATGAATTGGCCAAATGTAAGTCAAATTCACTTGCCCAATTTCCAAAATTTAAAAAAAGTATTTGAAACGTCTGTTTGAAGGATATTCTTGAAATTCTGTTAAATTGCTCTTAAACTACGTAATTCATAGCATTAGGACAACTATTAAAATGAGCGTAAACGCAGTTGGATTGTGCCAAAGTATTTGGCTGAAAAAGTCAGACCTTTTTTGTTCCAGTCTCATAAAGAATTTCAACGCATTTATGTTAACCCAGAAATCTACATACCTTTCTAGGAAGATGCATTGCACAGATAATTTATTGAACTTAAAAATTGCCACCATTTTTAAACTTTTGGGACTCTTTTTGAATCAATTAAAACCCATTAGAAACCTGAAAGTGCAGAATTTGACTACAAAGCCAATTTTTCTGCCCAATTTCCATTTTTACGCACAAATTTTTTTGAAACCAAAAAATTTAAGTTTTGTAAAACTGAGGAGATCAAAAAATTGAAAAATGGTTACCAAAAACGTTCTCAGGCCTCAATAACTAAGCTGAAAGACAAACAAACGTTTGCTGAAGTTTCTATGCGACAATGAAATTTAGCTTGATTCCGGAAAATTTTCACATTCACCCAAACATTTTTCATTCTCCTCGTCCTTAATTGGACACCAAAACACCGAGATCTCCCCATTATTATATAAGTTTTTGGAAACTGTTTTTTTTTTACTCTGGGTTAAGCCAAAACAAAATGGCCAATGTTTTCTTCTTTCCTGACTTTTTTCAGCTTTTGTTACATTTTTTCGGACTTTAAGAAAAATGTTCAATTGCTCAATAAAGTAATGGCCCTATTGCCTCTCTCCCGGAACTTGATTTCGGGGATCCGAAAAACTAAAAAAAGTAACAAAATGTTAAAAAACAAAAAAGTTATGATTAATTGGCCAAAAATTATTTAAAAAGCATGCCCAATTTCCATAGAGCATTTTCAGAGACCGTTTTTTCTCCGTTTTTTTCAACTATCCTGACCTTAAATTTTGTGAGCTGCCTTGTATGACTATTTTGTAGCCGCATGCAAAAAATTAGGGTTGTAGGTTCATTTTTAGAATTTGACCTCATCTTGAACATCAGGAGGTCCAGACGCACTCGATGAGGTCAACATCATTTACTGAATCAAAATTTTGATGGGTGATATTTATGTCTGCGATTGTTTTCATACAGCCAGAAACGTCAAAGATTAGTCATACAGCGACGAATCAAAAAAAAATTAAAAAAAGTTAATTTTTCGAAGAGATTTTCATATTTCAATTTTACGTGCACCTTGGCCAAAAAAAGCGTCCAATTCCGCTCGGACAATAACTCAACAAATTTTGCCCTTAGAGCAACAAAAAAAATTGTTCCACAAACTAGAGGTTAAACCCTATCTGCTCGTGTAAAAAACAAGGGTTTTTTGCCATTAAAAAACAGAAAAAAATAAAGTTTTTTGCAAAAATTCTCATTTTTTTTGAATTAGAATATCTCTGTCAATTTTTATTTTTTTTGTGGCCATTTTGACTGTTCGGTAGAAAAACATTTTTTCTTACCTTCCATAATCTCACTTTTCATTTAAAATGAAAAATGAGCGGGAGCGGACAATTCCCGGAAACCGCGGACGCCCTACCCCAATTTCCATATGGCCGCAGTAGTAGTAGTAGTAGTAGTAGTGGTAGTAGTAGTAGTGGTAGTAGTAGTAGTAGTAGTAGTAGTAGTAGTAGTAGTAGTAGTAGTAGTAGTAGTAGTAGTAGTAGTAGTAGTAGTAAGAGTAGTAGTGCTCATTTATTTGCAAAAATTTGAAAAAAACTCTCAAATTACTGAAAAAAAAATCGAACTCCATTAAAAACGTTCGTTAATAAATTTTTGAAAAAGACGAGTTAGAAAATTCATGCTACCTCATCTCAGTGCTGTGGTAAATTACATTCGAATTGTTTTAGAAATAACTGCCAAGGGGGTCATTTATATACAAAAATTTTATAAAACTCTTAAACTGCTGATAAAAAAAATTGAATTCCATGAAAAACGTTTGTTAATAACGTTTTGAAATAGAACAGTTAGAAAGTGAATGATAGCTCATTTTAAAGCTCAAAGAATTTATTTTTTGAATTTTGGTAAAAAAACTGCCATTATGCTCATTTTTATACAAAAAATTGCTATATAATAATTATATATAATAATTGCATTTATATACAAAATTTTTATACGATATGGCAGAGATGCAATAATTCAATTTTAGGATAAAATATGTCACTTCAGGCAGAAAGTTCGAGGGATACCCACAAACACCTAACCCCCATCCTACTAATACTCTTCGTCTTACCAAACTAACACCCCCAACCCTAATCACAGATGATAAACGCCTGATAAACACAGATGATTGATTTTCTTGAAAGGTATTACAAATGGTTGTCGGTCTAGTGTAACAGGTACTTTGTTATAAAACATATACATTTTTCGTAAATGAGCCAAACGCCAAACAATATTTTAAGGGGTTGCCCAAATTGCATCTATATAGGACTGAGCGAGGGGGACGTGAGCATAAAAGACGCCACATTGTTTGTCGCAATTTGACAAACTTGTGTTTAAAATGTAAGCGGTTTCCAAATAAGCGGCAAATTTGGAATAAGCAACAAAATGCTAATCTGTATTTTATTTGCGTGATTTTGGATAATTGTAATCGAAAAATCCCATTTTTACTGAGAAACAATACCTTTAGTATTCTGAGGACCAAGAACTTTTTAAAATTAACTATATCAAGCGTTTTATCAGTTCAGAATGGTCGCAGTTTTAGTCTATAGCACAGTGGTTGATGTGCGCTCTTTTCTGTATTCCCGGATCAAAGTAACATTGTAAATCAGCAATGAATGATAGCGTTTGTCAGTCTAATTTTTACTATGGCCGAATTATGACTTGTCATTTTTATCACTGCCCAGACAAAAATCAGTCTCAAATGATCTCAAATGCTTTCCGGATATAAATTTTCAAATTTTATGGGTTGAGTTGAGCATACAAAAAACGGAATAAGTACTAAGTTTATCATATTGTCCCGAAAAAACTTGTAAAGATGTTTTTGGAAAGATTGATCCTGGGAATGGATCTTGCTATGGCTGAAAGAAAATCTGTCAAACTTTCTGGAGACTACAACTTAAACTATTTTGCAAAGTGCGACAAAAGTCTGCTGCAATCTGTAATTTCTCCATATTATCGTAAACCATCGAATATTGATACAGCTACAAGAGTGACTAACCCTTCTTCAAATTATATCGATCACATCATAACTGGCGATTACGAAACAGGCACAGTAGCGGATACAATTTTGAATGCTGATTATTTTGCAACAATCACAGTTCCTAAATCTAAAAACAACATTGCCTCTTTTACCATTCTTAAACAACTTAAACAACTTAAACTATTTTGCAAACCGCAACAAAAGTCTGCTGCAATCTCTAATTTCTCCATATGATCTTAAACCATCGAATATTGATACAGCTACAAGAGTGACTAACGCTTCTTCAACTTAAAGGGATTACATCATACCAGGCGATTACGAAACAGGCATAATAGCGGATACAATTTTGAAAGCTGACCATTTTGCAACAATCACAGTTCCTAAATCTAAAAACAACATTTCCTCTTTTACCTTTCGCATTTTATTCCTATATTGATCAGAGGAGATTAACAATGTTCTTTTTTATTGTTTTTCCCGGAAGGTATTACAAATATGGTTGTCGGTCTAGTGTAACAGGGACTTTGTTATAAAATATATAACTTTTCGTAAATGAGTCAAAAGCAAAACAATAATTTTAGGGGTTGCCTAATTTGCATCAATATAGGACTGGGGGAGGATGACGTAAACATTAAAGACACCACATATTTGTTGCAATTTGCCAAACTTGTGGTTAAAATGTAAGCGTTCTCCATAGAAGTGGCAAATTTGGAATAAGCAAAAAAATGCTGCTCTGTATCTTATTTACGTCATTTTAGCTAATTGTAATAGAAAAATCAAATTTTTATTGAGAAATAAGAACTTTATTATTTTGAGGACATAGATCTTTTCAAAATTAACTGTATCAGGAGTTTTTTACTTCAGAATGGTCTTAGTTTTAGTCTAAAGCAGTGTTTGACGTACGGTCTTTTTTGTATGCCTGGATCAAAGTAACATTGTAAATCAGCGCTGACTCATAGTAAATCAACGCTGGGTCAAAGTAACATTGTAAATCAGCGCTGACTCATAATCAGCGGTGACTCAAATGATCTCAAATGCTTTCCGGATACAAATTTTCAAAGGTTATGGGTTGAGTTGAGCATACAAAAAAGGAAATAAGTACTAAGTTTATCATATTGTCCCGAAAAGAACTTGTGAAGATTTTTTTTGGAAAAATTAATCCTGGGAATGGATCTTGCTATGGCTGAAAGAAAATCTGTCAAACTTTCTGGAGACTACAACCTAAACTTTTTGCAAACCGCAACAAAAGTCTGCTGCAATCTCTAATTTCTCCATATGATCGTAAACTATCGAATATTGATACAGCTACAAGAGTGACTAACGCTTCTTCAACTTATAGGGATTACATCATACCAGGCGATTACGAAACAGGCATAATAGCGGATACAATTTTGAAAGCTGACCATTTTGCAACAATCACAGTTCCTAAATCTAAAAACAACATTTCCTCTTTTACCTTTCGCATTTTATTCCTATATTGATCAGAGGAGATTAACAATGTTCTTTTTTATTGTTTTTCCCGGAAGGTATTACAAATATGGTTGTCGGTCTAGTGTAACAGGGACTTTGTTATAAAATATATAACTTTTCGTAAATGAGTCAAAAGCAAAACAATAATTTTAGGGGTTGCCTAATTTGCATCAATATAGCACTGGGGGAGGATGACGTAAACATTAAAGACACCACATTTTTGTTGCAATTTGCCAAACTTGTGGTTAAAATGTAAGCGTTCTCCATAGAAGTGGCAAATTTGGAATAAGCAACAAAATGCTGCTCTGTATCTTATTTACGTCATTTTAGCTAATTGTAATAGAAAAATCAAATTTTTATTGAGAAATAAGAACTTTATTATTTTGAGGACATAGATCTTTTCAAAATTAACTGTATCAGGAGTTTTTTACTTCAGAATGGTCTTAGTTTTAGTCTAAAGCAGTGTTTGACGTACGGTCTTTTTTGTATGCCTGGATCAAAGTAACATTGTAAATCAGCGCTGACTCATAGTAAATCAACGCTGGGTCAAAGTAACATTGTAAATCAGCGCTGACTCATAATCAGCGGTGACTCAAATGATCTCAAATGCTTTCCGGATACAAATTTTCAAAGGTTATGGGTTGAGTTGAGCATACAAAAAAGGAAATAAGTACTAAGTTTATCATATTGTCCCGAAAAGAACTTGTGAAGATTTTTTTTGGAAAAATTGATCCTGGGAATGGATCTTGCTATGGCTGAAAGAAAATCTGTCAAACTTTCTGGAGACTACAACCTAAACTTTTTGCAAAGCGCGACAAAAGTCTGCTGCAATCTGTAAATTCTCCATATGATCGTAAACTATCGAATATTGATACAGCTGACCCTTCTTCAAATTATATCGATCACATCATAACAGGCAATTACGAAACAGGCATACTAGCGGATACAATTTTGAAAGCCGATCATTTTGCAACAATCACAGTTCCTAAATCTAAAAACAACATTGCCTCTTTTACCATTCGCATTTTAATCCTATATGGATTAGAGGAGATTAACAATATTCTTTTTTATTAATTTTCCCGAAAGGTATTACAAATATGGTTGTCGGTCAATTGTAACAAGGACTTTGTTATAAAATATATAATTTTTCGTAAATGAGTCAAAGGCCAAACAATAATTTTAGGGTTGCCTAAATTGCACCAAAATAAGACTGGGGGAGGATTTCGTTAGCATAAATGACACCACTTTTTCTGTTGCATTTTGACAAACTTGTGGTTAAAATGTAAGTGGTTTCCATAGAAGTGGCAAATTTGGAATAAGCAACAAAATGCTGCTCTGTATCTTATTTACGACATTTTAGCTAATTGTAATAGAAAGATCAAATTTTTATTTCGAAATAAGGACTTTATTATTTTGAGGACAGATATCTTTTCAAAATGAACTGTATCAGGAGTTTTTTTACTTCAGAATGGTCGTAGTTTTAGTCTAAAGCAGTGTTTGACGTACGGTCTTTTTTGTATGCCTGGATCAAAGTAACATTGTAAATCAGCGCTGACTCATAGTAAATCAACGCTGGATCAAAGTAACATTGTAAATCAGCGCTGACTCATAATCAGCGCTGACTCAAATGATCTCAGATGCTTTCCGGATACAAATTTTCAAAGGTTTTGGGTTGAGTTGAGCATACAAAAAAGAAATAAGTACTAAGTTTATCATATTGTCCCGAAAAAAACTTGTGAAGATTTTTTTTTGGAAAAATTGATCCTGGGAATGGATCTTGCTATGGCTGAAAGAAAATCTGTCAAACTTTCTGGAGACTACAACTTAAAATATTTTGCAAAGAGCGACAAAAGTCTGCTGCAATCTGTAATTTCTCCATATAATCTTAAACCATCGAATATTGATACAGCTACAAGAGTGACTAACGCTTCTTCAACTTATATGGATTACATCATACCAGGCGATTACGAAACAGGCATAATAGCGGATACAATTTTGAAAGCTGATCGTTTTGCAACAATCACAGTTCCTAAATCTAAAAACAACATTCCCTCTTTTACCATTCGCATTTTATTCCTATATGGATCAGAGGAGATTAACAATGTTCTTTTTTATTGATTTTCCCGGAAGGTATTACAAATATGGTTGTCGGTCTAGTGTAACAGGGACTTTGTTATAAAATATATAACTTTTCGTAAATGAGTCAAAAGCAAAACAATAATTTTAGGGGTTGCCTAATTTGCATCAATATAGGACTGGGGGAGGATGACGTAAGCATTAAAGACACCACATTTTTTTGTTGCAATTTGACAAACTTGTGGTTAAAATGTAAGCGGTTTCCATAGAAGTGGCAAATTTGGAATAAGCAACAAAATGCTGCTCTGTATCTTATTTACGTCATTTTAGCTAATAGTAATAGAAAAATCCAATTTTTAATTGAGAAATAAGAATTTTAATATTTTGAGGACAGAGATCTTTTTCAAAATTAACTGTATCAGGAGTTTTTTACTTCAGAATGGTCGTAGTTTTAGTCTAAAGCACAATGTTTGATGTAGGGTCTTTTTTGTATGCCTGGATCAAAGTAACATTGTAAATCAGCGCTGACTCATAGTATTTCTCAGTAATTTTTACTATGGCCGTACTATGATCATGTCGTTTTTAACACTGCCCAGACGAAAAATCCGACTAAAATTTATCTCTTTCTGAAAAGAACTATGAGCAGTGTTACTACCAATTCTATGGTTTTCATTAGTATAATCTTTAACCCGCTATAAATATCAACCCGCTGATTGATCAAATTTGTCGAATTGTAATCACTTCTATACGCCCATCGATCCAGTCCAGCTCCTCCAAACCGGTCCCACTTCAGTCTCTTCCTCATATTCTGACATGGCGCTTGGACCCGCTTATAACCTCCAATAGCAAGAAGGGGGTTCAGAGGAGGTGCAAAATTTGGATTTAAATTCATTGACTGGGGCTGCAATTTAATTCCAGTTGTGGTCTGGTGGGGGTTAACAAAATATTTGAAATTAAGGGGGTCTGAGGAGGTGCTATAGAGTGTCGCTGAACTGACCGGAGGTGCAGTTTGTTTGACAGGTGGTAGTGATCTAGCAATCTAACAATTTTTATTTGATTTTATTGCAATTATTGCGTACCATATCGTACTCGTACCTGAAAGAAAAAAAAACAAAAGACACAATCGGTTGCCAAAAATTATCAGATTAGGGTTTTCAGCTGGTTTACTGATTAGTATACTGGTTTTACATTGTGTTTGGCGGGTAATTTGCTGGTTTACTATTTTACCCTGAAAAGTGGAAAACGGTCAACATTTTTGGCGCATCGCTCGAAATTTTCAAAAATTCTTCTGTTTCTGTTATGATCAGAGGAGAGAACCAAATTATCAAACAAATTTTTTGAAAAAACCTGCACTGTTTTTACGCTGTTCACAATGGAAAGAAACAAATCCTGAGGATACTATGTTCCAGTACTGATATGCTTTTCTTCTATTGGATTATCACGAATCGGTACTGATGTACTATGGCACTAGGGCCCGGGTAAATATTAAATCAATTTAAAAAACTAACGGAGTTCAAACCAATATATTCCTTCTTTTAAAGTACAGTTTTTATGACAGACCTTTCTCGCTCATTCGGTTTCGGTAAAATCATTACATTACAAGATTTGATTGTTTTCAACAGATTAATTAAGACGCAAAAATTAAGTCTTTTGATGAGAAATTTGAACATTTTGAATCTTTTAATTGTTTTGTGGTTTCTACGGATTTGTTCCTTTAACTCTCCATCCATTTCTAAATTTATGGTCAATCCTCCCAAATTTGGGTACCTGTTTTAAGTAAACATTAAAATTGAATAAGTGATAACGCTATGGAAACTAGCAATCTAAGCAACTGCAGGTTAACAATTTTTTCTCAAAATTTAAATAAAAGTGACTGTTAAACATATACTTACGTATTAGGCTTCAATTTCTAATATATCGGTCTCCATTATTTGACAATGTCATAGCTTCATGGACTCTCGTGTCATAGCCTTTCAGATCTGAAACATCAAACCCCCATAGTAGCTGGAATCTTTGTAATAGTACCCGGGTCGAGGTTTTTGGGTAAATTTTTGTAAGAAATGCGGTGAATGCGGTGAATTTTTGTAAGAAATGCGGTGATTGCGGTGAATGCGGTGAAAATAAATAATTCACCACATTTCATCGCATTTCTTACAAAAATTCACCGCAAAATTCACCGCATTTCTTACAAAATTTCACCGCATCAAGTTTTGTGGCAAAATAATGTAAGAAATGCGGTGAAAGCGGTGAATGCGGTGAAAAAAAAATAATTCACCACATTTCACCGCATTTCTTACAAAAATTCACCGCAACATTCACCGCATTTCTTACAAAAATTCACCGCATATGATTTCCAAAGTTTACTCAATCTGATCTAAATTCACATGAAAGTTTGAAGATGTACGTGACAGTCGGCGGAGTGGACTAAGCAGTGGATGGCATGCAATAGGTCATAGGTTCGAACCCGTGTGGGGATGATTCTTTTTTGTAAGAATACTGAGGACGCGGTGAAAATAAATAACTCACCGCGATTCATCACATTCACCGCAAAAAGATGTAAGAAATACGCGGTGAAAATTATTTCTTTCACCACATTTCACCGCATTTCTTACGAAAATTCACCGCCAAACCTCGACCCGGGTAGTTTTTAACTATAAAGACGAGTTCAATTTTTTCAGTGTTGACCCGTTGAAATAGTAGAACAAACCTAGAATGAACTTCAAACGCTACCGATCTTTGAAAACTGTTATCTCTTTAGATAAATTTTATGTCTTCAGAGAACTGTCATATCTTAGCAGAGTTTTTATATCTTTAGAGAAATTTTATATTTTCAGAGAACTGCCGTATCTTGAGAGAATTTTTATATCTTTAGAGAACTTTTATATCTTTAGAGAACTGTCAAATTATCAGAGAACTTTTATATCTTTAGAGAATTAGATCTCTATAGATCTTTAGATACAATTAATTGTCGTCAAACATCCGTTTTACTTTGTTTTTGGTTTTAGTCTGAGAAAAGGGTTCATTCAGAGTACGCACAGTATGTTTATTAGGATTAAGAGTATTGCTCAGAACAAACTCAAATTGGAGTTTTAAACTGTTCACAGTGCTTTCAGAGAGCCGTTTTTTACTATGATATTTTTTCTGAACAGTGTAAAAAGTTGCATGATGATAATCTGTTCACAGTAAAAACACAGAGTGAGAGATAAGTTGATTCAGCGCTGATTTACAAAATTACTATGATCCGGGTTTCTAATTCATTGCTTATTTTTTCTGTGCAATTTTTTTTAGTACTAAACAGGATCACAAATTATAGTTTTTTAAAAATTCGACATCTTTTCCATCAAAAATTTGAGACGTATCAGTGTACTATTTTGAGCCTGCATTTTTTATTTGTGAAATCATGTTCACTCAAACTGAGAAGCCAGACGCAATCGTCCACTGATCAGTCTGGGACCATGACCTGGGTAACGACTAAATTTTGTTAACCACGAATTGGTAACAATTGGGTCATTCGAAAGCCACCTATTTAAAAAAAACCTGTTACAAAATAGCCTTGTGTTTGTAGATACTGATATTAAAAGTAGGATAACCGTCGTTCCTTTTAATCTTGTTGTTTAGGGCATAGTGTTATGTAAGAACATCTTTGAGTCAGTCCGTTTTAGTCAAACTTGGCCTGCACAGCGAAGTTGTGTGCCCTATGGGCTTCACGAATTCAGCTGACTCTAATGTACTTAAGAGTTATGGCATGAGCGATAACCGATGTTTCCGTGCAATAACAGAGCCGTTCACAAATTTTTACGAGATTCTCTACCTTTGCCAGACTGCAATTGAGGAGCGGAATGACTGGTGAGATGATTTTAGTAATTATAAAACTGCAATTATAAAACAGCAACAAAAGAGCAACAACAAAATGAAATTGTCTCAATGGATTATTTCAGATACCAACATTATCTGTGGATGCATGTAAAATGCATGCAAGGGTGTTGAATTTCAAGTGAAAATTCATCATTATATGGAGTAGAATCCTAAAATTAACGATCAATTTTATCGATTTGTGGAGCAGAGTCCATCTCAGATCAGGAAACTGTTGTGATTATTTAGTAATGTGTATATTGAGCTACAGGAACATCAGGGGAGAATCGTAAGTGCTATATGAAATCTCAGTTTCAACGATATTACTCCGTGACGTTAAAATAAAAACAATATCATCACTTACCTCCAATTAATAAAAAGCAAAAAATTTGTAGCAACTAACACATGTTGCATCTAAGCTAAACAAGGCGGCTCGTTAATGTGCGTTCGCACATGATGTTCCGACCCGAGCTCATCTACATTTTTGACTTAATTGTCAAGCAAATGAAGAATTAACAAGAATACATGTTCGAGTTTAAAACAATCGTTACACAACCTGTCTACTAATTGAATTACATAATGTCATGCCCTATTGCAGCGTCAATTAGATCTGACATTAAAGAGACTAGGAGACAAAAAAAAACAACTAAAAAAATTAGCAAAACAAAAATTTCACGGCAAAAACTGAATATCTAAATTAAAAGCACATAGTAACAACGTCAAAATGCAGTCAGAAAAAAACCTTAACTACTCAAATTTACTTTCTCCTAACGGTACAGCGGATGGAAGGTTTTCTTAATAAGACTAGGTTACAAGTCAATAAAGAGAACGATCAATAAGGCGAAATTCAAAAATTAATCAACAATTTTTAAACCATTAAATTTTGAAAGTCTTAAAAATCATCAGCTGTTAACTAAATAATCCCTGATAAATTACTAAAAAGTTTTTACAAAACCAAAAGGCTTTGTCTTTGGGTAGACTAATCCTTAGAAACGAAATAAAGAAAGACTTTGAAAATTACAAACGGTTTGCGAAAACACAAACTATTGCTACCATTAAAATCATTAGCTACTATCTGAACATTATGTATTTTTAATTCGATTCTTATTTTGTACTAATTAAGCTGCAGGAAACATACTGAGAGATCAATTGAGTTTATTTGGGCCACATTTGTAAAAAAATGGGATCAGTTACTACGCGATTGATCTGAAAGAAGAGAAAAAGAAACGCAAAAAATGACCACTCAAAAAACGTTTATAAAAACGCTTATTGTCCAACAAACAAAGCATCGGTGACAAATAATACCAGTAAATATGTTATTTTTTGAAATACAAGAAATTGGATGTGACCTCTCATTGATGAAAATAAGTTTAAATTTGCCGAAAAGAACAGCGAAAACTGAAAAATTTGTAAAAAAAATTTGAAAATGTATATCATAAACTTTCAGACTAAATGCTATAAACTGACTAACTGATTCGGGTAATATCCTTAATTCAATCTTCAATTAAAAGATTAAGAGATGTGTCAGCAATTTATGGCTACCTAAAGAACAAGAACGGGCAAAACCAGCAATTTAAAGAAAAAAGAGCGAGAAATGTTTCGGAGGCATAAAAAAGAACATTTCTGCTGAAAACTTTTGATGTTCAATTAATTTTTAACAGCAATGGGATTCCTCCTTTTTATCAATATAATTTCAAAAAATCAAATATGAGCAATTACATTAGAACCACGACATTTTTGAGAACACTCGTAATATCAACGCCATTAATTTCATTGGCTTCCAACGGAATTCACTAAAAATGCTAAAGTTCATATTTTGTCAATAAGATCTTACAACAGGTTATTCACGATGAAAACAACAACAAAGACAGGCAACAACCAAAAGTTCAGTAGAAAAGTGCCAGAGGAAAGTTACCAGATTATTTTTGGCTGCAGTAAAAATTAAAAAAAAATATCCTGAAAGAACTAAGACTGACTGACAGTTCACGAAAAAAAAAACGTTTGGGATTGGTTAATGTTCAAAAAAATTTTCGAGAAATTATTTATAAATACTTAACAGCCATTAAAATTAAATGATTTCGACGGAAGCCAATAAATACGCTCATATAAGCTTCAAAAAAAGTATGAGGATGTTTGTCATGCATATGTGATCAATAAGACATCATAACAAGTCTTATGACTATGAAAAAAAACAACAATATCAGACAAAAACTAAAAAGTCAGTAGAATTGTGCGACGAGAAAAGGTCGACGCCAATTGAAACCATAAGCTTTTCCCTGAAACTTTATCTGCGATCCACTGAACGGCTTCTATAGTAGGAACTGTCAATATTAGGATAAAAAGGTAAGATTTCAAAAGTAACCATTTATACGGAAATATCCAAATTAATTTGCTTCAAACTTTTTGAAATCTTGTGTCATTGAAGTCGTATTATTAAAAGCTATAAGATAAGACCACCAATTAGATCAAATTTGGTTGCAGTAGGACTGAAAAGGGTGATGTCATCATAGAGACTGACTTATAGTTCACGATAATATGTTTATGATTGGTTAATGTTCAAAAAAAATTTCGAAAAGTTATCTTTAAAGTCTGAACAGCCATTAGCTGTCCATTCAAAGCACTAGATATGTTCACTTAATTGTAAACATATTGCACTGTTAGTCAATTAGTCAGTGCCATAAGACTTCAAAAAATGGTAAAGCCTCAACAAGAAAAGTGGTTAGTTATTAACGGAATATTGTTATGAAAAGTGACGTGTCTCTAATTGACTAAAAGAAAAGAAAAGTTTTATAAAAAGGAGCTCTCAAATAGTTTTCGAAATCTTTTTGATATTGAAGCTCCCTATGAGAGCAGAACTAGTCTCTTTTGTCGCCTTTAGTCTATCAGGAACACAAAATTGGTTCATTTTTTGGTAGGAAAATTAAGTTTGAAATTCTATTTTTATAGAAACATCCTAATTTGAAGAAAAATCACATTAAAAGTGAACATATATCCCGTTTTCACACAAACCTTCAGACCTCGATAACACCTAGAAAAAACCGAAAATCAGAAAAAATTTTTTTTTAATGTTGACGCTTTCTATTTCTACGCTGAGCCAGCTTTTTTTGATACCACTCACATTTCTCTGCGATGAATATATCGATCGGTCAAAATTGGCTGAACAAAAAAACCTATTTGAGTATATAGTTCCACCCCCCCCCCCCCCCCCCACAAATGGGGTCGGAAGAATAATGCATTTTTGTTTGGAGGTACACTCAACTGGAATTTTTCTAGAAAATTGTTGTCACGACTAAAATTTTAAACGCAAACAAATAACCACATTTCAGAGATTGTCAATTCAATTAACAAAAGCATGTTGAATTTAGCTTTCGTTTTACTATAGGAGTAACATATCAAGATTAGGAAAATAGTGGTCATTAACAATACAATGAAAAAATTTTGGTATTTGTTTAATAATACAAAAAAGGTTGTTTTTATTATAATATATGGTATCAGGATTTAGCCTAGGTTTTATTTTTTTTATTGATATAAAGTGCGTTTAATAAAAACTTATCCAGACAGATTTATTAATATTTGAGGTAAGAAAAAAGACTTTAAATTGTTGTTTTTCTCAATTAGTTTTCTTTCATTATAGATGATGTTGTGTTAAAATTTAGCTTAGATTTTTCCCTTTCCGATGCAATTTTAAAAAATAATTATCAAAGATTTTTTAATGTTATAAATTACCTAATATAATGATTTCTTCTCAAAAATAAAGTATGACTGAATTCGAAACATTGCTAAAATGAATCAATCTAGAAGAAGAAAACAGATGGAAGAGATGAGAAGATGAATTAATACAACAAAAGTCTTATGGTAACGTAGAGAGGAAGTATATGATCCATTAACAGAGAAAATTATATTCACTATGATAAGCTTGACAAAAAAACTGATATTCAAAAACAAACACTTCAAGCAATATAAAAATTAGAATTCCCGTTACCTTAACACTATCTGATTTTAATAACAATACACTTACAGATGACAAGGACATAATTAGATTTTTAGTCAAAAAAGAAAACCAAACAGAAAACAAATAGAAATAAAACAAGTTAATGCATCTTCAAACAAACTAAAAATGAATAATATAGATATATTTCTAGTACCTCATGTTATAAGAGTAACACATCATATTTGTAGTTTTAATATAGTTTTCACAATGTCTATTACAAATACGGATGTAACAGAAAGAGATATAACAGGTGAAGGAGGAAAAAGACTTCTAGATGATATCAATTTTAGATCAACATATACTAGAAGTAGTAGAGCAAAAGTTTTAAGAGGTTTAATGCAATGAACAATAACCAGAGATCCACTTAGTGACTATTGTATTGCATTTAAAGCTAGCGGTCAAATAAATTTTAACAATTTGGCAGACCAATTAGAATTACTTATTTCAGAAACAAAAGCAGGATATGCTAATTATTATTACTATTATCAACTAATGTCAGTATATTTTATAACTATTATCAACTAATGTCATTATTAAAAAAACAATTGAATCTTTTTAATTTCAATCATGATAGATGATATAATGGTTTTTTATTTTTTAATATAACAGTTTTTATTATTCTTTTCATAGTAAATCAATTTAGAAAAATAAAAATAATTATAAATTCATATATAGAGTCACAAATTTGTTTACATAGTATGCAAGGACTATACCTTCAATGAATAAAACATGTATATCTTTCACTAATGTTTTCAAAACGATTCTTCTAGATAGAATGCCAGAAAAAAAGTGGGTTGATAGAGGCAGTGAGTTTTTAATAGAACATTTAAATCTTTTTTTGAACAAAACAAAATAGAGATATACTCAACTGGATGATAATTGGATAAAAATAACAAATAATTCTGTTTTCTTTACAATAAAAAAAACATATAGTACCATAAAAATGACACCTGTTGACGCTTGAAATAAATCTGAGAAAGCCATTACATAAAAAAAAACGAAATTAAATTGGTGATTGTGTAAGAAATGCTGATAAAATTAATATCTTTTCAAAAAGTTATAATTCTAATAATTACAATGTATTAGGTTTTATGAACGCAACCACCAATATATAAAATGAAAGATGAGAACGACGAGATAATAAAAGGCAAATGGAGTTACTCAAGAACAACAGCAACAAACAACTTAACATTGATTAAAGAACATCCAGTTTTCTTAGAAGATAATAAAAATACTGATATGAGAAATAACTTTGTAATTGAAATGGACACCCAGCTACTAGAAACAAGGATGTTGTCAATAAAGAGTGTTGCGACAGCAATTTATCAACATCTAAGATTAAGACAAAGTTCTAAGATTAAAAGTAAGTGAGTAATGAAAAGTTAATTAAATTAATATTAAAACCTTAAAACTTAGTAAAACAGTAGTTAAGGGCGAATCAACTAGTGCATTTATTAAATCAGCAAATGAAATTACAAACAGAGTTGATTTTTGAAGAAAAAACATTGAAAAATATATTCAAATAAAACAAAATCTTGATAATAAAAAGTTGAATCAAAACACTACTAATAAAGAATTAGAATAAATGTTAACTAAGAATCAAAGAGGACTTAAAGAAGATATTATATAACTTAGAAGCATATTACCACAATACATAATAGCTATAATTTTAGAAAGCATGTTATTTGACCAAAAAGAAGAAGCAAGATTAGAGATGCAAAAGTGATTTAAACAAGAAGATATAATGAAAGACATTGAAGCATTTTTTACGAATGAAAATGACAACGATAAAACCAACATTATCAAATGAAACACTGAATAATTTAACATATCTACCTTAAGGGAACGTTTGATATAAAGCAAGCAATGATTTCAAAAAAATAGTTTCTTTTATCAACGATTTTAAAAATTACTATTAAACTGAAACAATTAATTGAAGTAGAAAGTTAAAAAAATTTTATAATTATTTAGCTGAGATAATCGAAATCACATCATCAACAATAGCAACAAAAGCAGCAACAACAACAGTAGCTTTTACTGGAATAGGGTTAATATATTGAGTACCAATAGCAACAGCAACGGTATGTGGTTATTTATCAAAACAGTAATACTGAGATAAGAAAGAAGATAATAATGTATTCACAAAAATTTATGCTAACAAAATAGTGGAGAGATATATTTAATAAATTTTGTATTATTAATAGATAACAAAGAGAATAATAATTCAGGTAAAGTCCCTGAAGACAATAAAAAGAACACTAAAAACAAGTTATTAGAAATAATTACAGATGATTCTGTTTAAATATATTTGTATCTTCAGCATTTATAGCATTAGTGTTAATATTAATAGATAGTTAATGTTAAAGTTAATGTTAATGCTATTGCTAAGATGAATGTTAATATATAGTTAAAATAATTATATCTGTTATAATCTTTTTGCACCTTTATATAAACCTTTATTCTTTTGTATTTTACCTTCCCCTATTGCAACAAATTTAATTGAATCACGTGTTATTGATAACATTCTACTAGGAGTTCTACTTGCAATTGACGTCTCAGTGATACTATCAATCTCTAATGACCTTACGGGAACTTTAGCAGCTTTTAAAGCTACACTAATTGCAGCTTCCACAATTCATGAAAAAACTCTTAAACCCTCTGCTTCGATTATGGAGTTAGATACTGTCGTTGATATATGTTGTTTGCTTTTTCTACAAGTATTTTTTAACAGTTTAATACGGTTAGTATCTTATGTTGAGTAAATTGTCCCATATTAGCTGTAGTCTTATCAGACAACCTCTTTGGTTTCTCATTTTTATATTTTTTGTGTTACAACAACAGCATAAAGGTAACCTGTATCTTTCGTAGATTTTGTATATTCTAAACTAATAATTACTTTAATTTCAACATTTGGTATTGCTCGTACCAGCTTTACCTTCATATCCAGATATTGTTTGTTTATTGATACGTACAGTATGGCAATCATCAAGTACTGATGCTTATCGACCTGTAATACCACCTAATTAGTATTATATACACCAACAGTATCTTCTTTGTAATACTTTAATTATATACTTGTGTATTTGAAACCACCGAAACAAGTTAATTCACGAGTGAAATATTTTTTAATCTAGATCAACCTCACAGTACTCTAATCACATACTTCTAAACTTTTAAAATGTATCTACTATGAACAATATGTCTTTTATACGATGTATCATTAGACAATTTTTAAATGTCCTATAATCCCATATCATTCCAATTACCATTATCTTATTGATTTATTAATCATTATTATCACATTGTTTTAACTTAGAATAGAATGCTTTTATATATGGCAGTGATAAATAATTCAACTAATCTATACAATCAGACAACTCATAATCGAACAATCACTTTCTTCATTTCAACCCATATATATATTTAAAGTTATACCCTTATTATCCTTTATTATTTACTTTCGCATCTAACCTAATTATCTGGAAGACTTTAAACATATTTAAAATTTTTCATAACCTAGATCTACTCTAATAAAAATCGCACCTGTATAAGGTATTATTTTCATTCTAATTTTCTAGCCAGTTTGCTTATAAAAGGTTGATTGTCATTTTTGGTTCATTACGGAAGTACAATTGTACTGTAGTAGACTAAAAATCTAACCAGCAATTATAATGAATGCATCCTCTAAAGTTTCTGTTAAACTGATCATGAGTGTTGCTGATTTATGATGTTTATCTTTTTCAGTAGTAGTATTTTTATTTATATTAACATCAATGACAACCATTTCCTTCTGCTTCTTTGTTACTTACAACTACCTCAATTGGTGTTCAAATCTTAAATATACCCCTAAAATTATTATTTTAATATTCAAATTTTTCAGAAAACCACACGGCAATATTTTTCATGACTATCTTCTATTATATTTTGATGTTCGCATTTCATTCCACAAGCTACAAGATTATGATGATTACCTTCTACTATATACTCAAAATCAGCAATCCTTGTAAACTGCACTCTATCCTTAAAATGATACTTATGTAATAGTGCCTCATGTTGGAATGTTCTTTTACCAATAACTTCATATAAATCTGGATATTTATTTAAGGCGTCTTCTCTTCTGAATGATACACAGAATTAAAAGAAGAATGACACTTGTGTTTGGATTTTCATAAAATAAACCCTACAACTTTACATAGTATAAAATGTTTTTTTTATATTTAACTTTAATACATAATTTTGAATTATTATGATTATTAATTTCGCATTAAAATTATTTTTTTATCTAGATTGAAGTTATTGATCATTAATTTGTATTATATCTTTATTCATTTCTGATATTTGACTTAAACAACTATAATCATAAGGTAATTGATCTTCTGGTAGTTTAATCTCATTAATAAATACCGGTTTATTATAATAACTTGTTCTTTAAGTGTTTTTCATTGCTGGATGTTTATAAGCTATCAGACATAATAATAAAGAATTATCATCCCAATACCTAATATTTTTTATCTCTCTTGTTTGAAATGATAATGCAATCCAACTACCACCAGATGCAAGAATCTTGTGTAAATAAGTTTTACGTTTCTTAAATTTCTGTGGACTCCAAATTTTTAAATCTAATTCTCTTTCTATCAAGGTCATTATTTAATTCATCTAGATCTTCAGGTTTATTATATACTCTAATTTTAACCAAAATGTAAATTCTTGTTCTTTTGCATCAGTAGGTTTAAAATATGTTACTTTTTTGTATTGAAAATTAAATGAGGATTTATCCTATGTAACTCTTCCGTTACTTGTAGAAATCTTTGGCCTACATAATCATTATTTGTTATTGCAACTTGTTGAAAATTCGTTCTATTTTCTTATCCAGACTTCATTACAGTTCTTCTTCAACCACCAATTGTTCTATCATTAAGAGCAATATTATCTCTATGATTTCATGGTTTATCTCTATTGCCATAAATTTTATTTCATATTTTTCAATGAGCAGATTTATGGGAGCTACCACTTTTTGGTTTGTCAAGAGCATGTTACACCTGACTCCATACAGTCGCCACTTCGTAGATTGTCTTTAGTAGTGGTACTAATGTTTAGATTTGATAAATGTCCTCCAGATGTTATATGATCTAATGCCTCTCTAATACATTCTACATTATTACATATTTCACTTTTGGAGTTTGCAGTGTCCTTTGCTCTGTTAAAAATACCTTTAAATTGTCCATAAATTTTATGAGCTGTAGGGTATTTAGGTTTCTCAATTATATCGTCCTCATCTTTTGTATACTAATCACAATGTATACGATATCTTATATACATTGATTCTGGTATACTTTCATCAAGTCTACTTTCAATATTATTAAAAGCCATTCTCATCTGATCTGCATTCAATTTATAGCTGGTTATTACTTTTTAAAAACTAAATCGTTATTGAAATACATTCAATAATTTTTAATATAACCTAATTTTTGCTGATTGTGTCTACCTCTTGTCTTCTTTAAATCAACTTGCGTACAACATTCATTTTTTTCTGTCTAATCTATGTAATCCCATTACGCCACCATTAAGATCTTCCATTTTTATTTTGAAAAAAATCAATACTAATTCTGTAAATAGAATGATATTAGATAATTTCAAATGTGAAAATTTTAAACATAAAACTTGTGTGAACATTTTGCAATGATTGTGAAATTCAACCCTATAATATTTTGTTTGTTATGATACCCTAGCATGGTAAGATAGCATGGTTCTACGTTACAACAGATCGAAACGACATGCTGTTTTGGTTTGATAGCGAGCTAATAAATTAAACTTCAGCAAGCTATCGTATTTAATCTAAAATAATTTTTTTGCGGTTAATAATTGTTTAATATTATTTCTATTAACTATTAGTTTCTTTAATAAATAATTACAATGAAAACAATTATAATTAACACCATGTGTTTTCGAAATACGTGTAGTTTTATATCCTGCTGATACTAATGTATAGCAATGCTCACAGTTATTTTTCCGGACTAATAATTGTTTGTATATTTTTTAAATTTTATGGAGAAGTATTATTAGTATCTTAATGAAACAATTATTAGCTTTTTTCCACTTCTGTATTTGTTTTACTATTATCGACACTAAGTGGATAAATATAGCTGTAATTTTCTTGAATAAAATTCGTATCTATGATAGTAGTATTATCTATGTTAGCAGTAATATCTAGGTTAGTAATGTATTCTATGTTAGAGTTATCTCAAATTTTTTCAACACATACACCACTAATAAATCAAACTTACATTTACAAACAGTTAAACTTTTAGGATGATTGCAACTATAATGAACGCTTTATAAAAATTAAATAATTTTTCTGTAACATTTAAAGCATCTCACTTTACATGTTTCAGATATGTAACCATAATATCAGTTATAATATTAGTATGATTTTGTGTTTGAAGAAATCCATTTACAGTTTCGAGTGTAGTTTTCTTTAATCCAACTCCTTTCATAGTTCTTTTCTAAAGACAATGATAAATTTAATCATTCTTATATTCAAGTGCTTTGAATGAAAAATACTTATTAAAATAGAAAACATAATAATTTTCTTCAATTACAGCTTTATCAGTACCATCTTTCATCCGTTATCCTAATTATTTTAGTATTTTATCTCATCACTTGATAGTTTTTCTTCTAATCTATATACTTTTATTTCCAGTTGACCTACATTAGAATCTAATACATCAATTCTATCTTTAACTGAAGCAGTGAATGCATCTTCCACTGTATTGCAATTTGTTACACCATTTTCATATCTTGAACGCATTTCATGGAAAAAATGGTTGCAATTAAAAGTATCATTGAATTTCTTAAAGAATTTTCTGTCATTATTAGTTGTGATATAGATGGTGTTAAAATGGCTCGAGACATTTTATCTATTTAAGCTGGTTTGTGACACATTGCAATCATCTGGATATTGTAATGTCAGCTTGTTGTATAACAATGTGCTAAATTTTTATTAAATTGTTCGCCCATGTCATCACAGTTTTTGAACTTTTGCATATTACTTGTAGTTAAATCTTCAAAATTAACAATATGATACCCCTCAATCATCGTTAACTTTATAAAGCACAGCATTTTTATCAAAATTTTTTATAAAATTTTTTTTAGCAAAACATGTTTTACCCCTTGTTCCAGACAATTCTTTTTCTTCATATCTCTTAAAAATTTTGATCTAATTCTGCATATTTATTTTGAGCAACCCAATATACAAAAACTCCAAATAGTATCAATATTACTATAACTATTGCTATTATATCTATTTTTCATTTGTAAAATTGATTTTATTATCTTGTGAAGTGTTTTCTATTAGCTTTGATATTTAGAATGAGCCATGAGTAATGTTGATATGGAAAGAATAGGTAGTGGAATAAGTTTATTACCAATTGCAATAGTAATGACAGATAAAATACCACTAACGATTTTTGAAGGCAGTTGTATTATTATTATTAATCTACATCCTACTAATGGCACTCATTGGGTTCTAGTTGTGAGAATAAATTATTGTAATGTTTTTTACTTTGAAATCTCTGTTGTAGAAACACCACAAAATTTTCTAAACAGTTGTGTTGATCTAAGATCTGATATAAGAATACAACATATAAAGGATCTTACTGTGGTGCTTGTTGTTTATATATGATCTAAGTGTCTGATGGCGGGTTTGAAGTAAAGAATGTATCAAATAGTTTGGTTGATCAGAGGAAGTGTATTGAGTCAAACAGAGAGTGTTATTTTTCATGTTGTAGATATACTGATTATGGTAATCACCAAATTGCCACTAAGTGGACAATATTGAAAGTATTTGTTAAAGATAAAGTATCTTTCACAGAAAACGTTAGATGTGTCTTATCTGGTCCTTGCGAATGAGTTAAGTCTCATCTAATATAAAATTTATTTGTATATGGAGTTTTTTTGATAAAATATCGATAGTTTTTCCTACTGGTGGTCAATATCATGATAATAAAATTTCAATGAAGATGCTGATGCTGAGTTTATAAAAGATATTAAAGACTTACCTTCACCTGTCCAGTCACCTTACAACAAAAGCAAACTAATTTCAATTGATGATGAAAGTGCAAAAGAACCAATTATCCACGAAAACTTCTGTAGGGCTAGACATAGTAATTGCCATTTGATTTATCTTTAGCAGTATCTCTTTGCATTATATAGACAAAGAGAATTGTAATCCCTTAAAATTTTTTGAACGAAGAAGTAATTTTGTAAACCGGGAGTTTACATATATTAGTTTCGGTTTTTTATTTAATCAATTTTGGAGAAAACTTTACTATAATTTTGTCATAGATATCTCAAAAACAAAAATTTTATTAGCAAGCTAAAGATTAATTGGAACGGAAAGATTGATTTGGGCGAGCAATTTAAATAACTATGTCAACCATTTTTTTACCGTCAGTATTAACAATAATAACGTTTCTAGTAGAAACCAATAGATGATACAAATTTTAAAGCAACAGTAACGCTAAAACCAAAACTAAAATGTACTGGTTTTGGACCAATATGACCATTTTGATATAATATATGTATGCTCTATAAATGCTTTTAAAAGTTCTGTGATTCATATGTGGTTTTGTATTATCTGGCATTAATAATAATTTCTGTCAAAACCTATAATCCCTTCATATGCTTCATTATATTTATTAAGACCATAAAATACATTCATTCTATCATCAGGATAAAAATCACTACTAATCCTACATTAACAATCAGAAATATTCATTATATCAAGTATATCTGCATCATGAGTTTATTCCTTATCTTTATTGTCCTCAAAACCTACTATTATATATCAAGGTACAACTCTGAATAACAAGTTAAAATAAGAAGATATTAGTACTAAGTACTTTGTTATAGAATAGTTTTCTTTCAAATAACTAAGGTCAATATTATTATTATCTCTTAATCATTTCTGTACAATCATTTTTATTATAATTACAAGGATCAATATTTTGTACACATCATGACCACCAGCATTAATTCAATATAACGCTCTATCAATATAATTTCTTTTTAATGTAAAATTGAATCCTAATCAGTATATAATCTTTTCTCAGTCAAGTACAAACCCAAATAATTCCCTCGTCGTAAACCTCATATACAGATGAGCACATTCAGCAGCAGCTTGATCGCTTTTAACTTCGCTATCTTTTTTAGCTTGATTTCTAACAAAACTTCTTTCATGTTCATCATCTGTACTTGTTAATAACTTATTCATCAATAGATTAGGATGTTAATAACCTGTATAATCAATAGGCCTACCTCAGCTAGTTTTAATTTTAAATGAAGAAAACAATGCCACCATACCATTATTAAACAATTCTAGCATCATTTCAAAACACATCACCAGTATTGTATGATACACTAAACTCAAGCTCAAGAAAAAAATGTGTATTTAAACGGTTTCCCATATTGAGAATCATATTAATATTAGTATTAACTTTGTTCGTTGTTGCTAGATAATAAGTTTCATATTTTTACAATCTTACATATGTGCATATCAGTTTTATAACCGTAAGTTTTTTCTACTTTAAAGTACATTTTATAAAAAAATACGTTAAAAAATGACTTACAATCTTTTACTATGGGAACTAAAAAAGATGCAAGATACCTCAGCTAAAGATATGGATCTACAAATGAAAAACACTTAACTTTAGAACGACAATACCTTTAGAAAGATTTCATTTTGAATCAACATATACTTTATACAACAAGGATAGGCTTACATAAAGTATCTGTTTATATTTTTTTCAATATATCTGAAAAGAATATTTTGACAAATTTTCAGTATATTGAAAAGAATATATTGAAAGAATAGTGAATTCATAAATTCTATATACTTTTTTCAATATATATATTTTTTTTTCAATATATTGAAAAGAAAATATTCAAAGAACAGTGAATTTATGAATGCTATAGGTGATACAACAACTAACTTTACAGTTATTAACATAGAAAAAGTACCACCGGCAATAATTACTAATGTTTCACCTGGATCATATGAAGCATCTTAAATAGCAGATTTTATAAAGACGAGGAACATATGTTAATCTTTTAATAGAAGCAGATAACAACATATTGAAACTTAAAATGCATGTGATACAAAGTGTTCTTAGTTTTGAATTAGAAAATTCAATAGTCTATCCTTTTGATAGAGATAGAGCCAGTAGTATTATTGATATAGTGAGTTTTAATACCATTATTAGTCACTGTAGTTGTATATCTGACGTTAAAAATAAAGTTATAACTCTGATATATTAAACACAGTCATAAGGTTATATGAGAGTTAATATTCCGACAAATATTTTATATCAAAATGCAACAAAAAACAAAACAGAATATATTAATTTTATTATTAGGGATGAACATGGTGGATCATTTGAGTTTTATGGTGATGTAATGTGTTTTACATTACATATTGTGTGATAAAGTACTTTAGGCATGGCTTTCTTCATTTTATATTTGAGAAAACCTGTAATATTAGATACTTCTTTTGATGAGACTATAACTTTGTAAAAACTGACTGTATAAATATTTTTTAAATGTTATATTTGTCAATAGAAAGAGAAAAAAGGCTAAATCTTAAGACTAAATTATATATAAAAAAGTTAACTTTTATTAAAGCCAAACCGCTAATCTGAGTCATTTTTTAAACCAATTTAAACGTTAAAATAATTCTGATAATAATTATTTTTTGAGTGTTATTGATGTCACTAAAAAGAAAAAACTTAGGCTAAGTTTTGATACTATATAACCTATGATCCAAAGTTAATGATTAAGAAAAACTACAATTTAATGTCATTTTTTCTCTCATCAAATGTTAATAAATCTTTTAGATAAAGTTTCATTGAGATAAAGTCATCTTTAGGCAGACGAAATCCTACGCAATATTCTGATACCACATCACTAAAAATAAAAATTTATCATTTCTTGGTTTATTAAAGAAAAACTATCATTTTATAGTATTATTAGTTACCACTCGATTAATAATCTTAATACGTTACTCATATTTTTAGTCGTAATAAGGATTTTTTAGAAAGATTCGAGTTGAATGTACCTCCAAACAAAATGCATTATTTAGCTTTGATGCAACATGTGACAATTGCAACAAATTGTTTGCGCTATATCAATTGGAGGTTAGTGGATTATAATGTTTTTGGTTTAACGTTATGGAGAGATGTCGTTGAAACTTAGATTTTATATTGCACTTGCTTAACTCCCCTCCGATGTTCCTGTTGCTCAATATACACATTACTTTATTGGCCCTGTCAATTTTGCCTACTTGAGATTATTTTTTGGGCTGGCGGAGTTAGAAATTAGAGTCGAAGGGGTGCAGAGCCGAAAGAGAAAAAAATGAGATTCAGAGCTGAATGCCTAGTTTTGGCCAAAAAATCGAAAGCAACAAGTATCGTGTCAAGGACAGGTTGACTTTTGATCGATTTCAACGAAAAAGCCGGCAAAACGAAAACACAATTATTGTCAAAGCCTGACGGAAGTAGTCGACTTCTCAAAAACCTTTTATAGCAACAAACAAGCGAAACAAAACGAATCAAATTTAATTTTACTTTAATAATACACAATCAAAATAGTCCTAAGCATCCCCCCAATCCCAACACAATTCATTAACATTTTGGCGCCTAACAAAACAGCTTCGAAACCACACCTAAAGCTAAGTATTGTTTTCAAAAAAACGTACATTCTCCAATGAGCTAAGCCGATGTGCACCATGATTTTTTTTCAATGTTTCAGAATATCGAAATAACAGAAATTCGACTTGTTCAAAAACAATCATACTATGGTGGGGTAACTACACAAAAAGACACAAAAAGACAAAGATAAAGATTGCAACATTCCGAATTTTATCGATATTTAATTTCGCTTATTGCTTTTCGGTTCTTCTGGGGTTTTACCCACCCCGAGGACCCCCTTCTGGTTGGTCGTTTCCCCAACCCCCCACTTGCTTTTCGGTTCTTCTGGGGTTTTACCCACCCCGAGGAGAGGACCTCCTTCTGGTTGGTCGTTTCAACACACCCCCCCACCCACTTGCTTTTCGGTTCTTCTGGGGTTTTACCCACCCCGAGGACCCCCTTCTGGTTGGTCGCTTCCCCAACCCCCACTTGCTTTTCGGTTCTTCTGGGGTTTTACCACCCCGAGGACCCCCTTCTGGTTGGTCGTTTCCCCAACCTCCCACTTGCTTTTCGGTTCTTCTGGGTTTTTACCCACCCCGAGGACCCCCTTCTGGTTGGTCGCTTCACCAACCTCCCACTTGATTTTCGGTTCTTCTGGGGTTTTACCCACCCCGAGCACCCCCTTCTGGTTGGTCGCTTCCCCAGCTCCCACTTGCTTTTCGGTTCCTCTGGGGTTTTACCCACCCCGAGGACCCCCTTCTGGTTGATCGTTTCAACAACCTAACGCCGTCTTTCCAGATCTTCTAGGATTTAACCTGACCCGAGGTTCCTTTCTGGTAGGCCCTATTGATAGTATCTGTCGTTCGGTAGGTAGAGGTAGGTTCAGGTATTTGGTAGGTATCGGATTTTGGTAGGAATTGGCTTTGGTAGGTATAGGTAGGTTCCGTCTTTTGGTAGGTATTGGTAGGTTCCGGTAATTGGTAGGTAATGGTTTTGTAGGTATTGGTAGGTTCCAGTATTTAGTAGGTATTGGTTTTGGTATTTATTGGTAGGTTTTGGCCTTTGGTAGGTATTGTTAGTTTCCGGTTTTTGGTAAGTAATGGTTTTGTAGGTAGTGGTAGGTTCGGGCTTTTCGTAGGTATTGTTATTTTGTAGATATTGGTTGGCTCTAACACTTGTTAGGCATTGATTTTCATAGGTATTGTTAGCTTCTTGCGGTAACAAAAAACTACTGTAACCACCAAAACATTTCTGACTCTACTCGGTTTGTCTACATAACTCTGACTTCTCACTAATGGTTGAGACGCGGTCAACCTCAAACAATACAGTGCCCAAAATGAGTACTAATTCATCCGACTCCCCAGATGAAACAATGTTAACTCAACAAAACATTGGTACCTCAACAGCAATCAAGTCAAATGAAAAGAAGCGATTGGAAACGTCAAAACTAAGGATTGAAAATGACATAAAGCTTCATATTGACTACATGCTTTCTGAAATTGCTTCGGACGATTTGGAAAGTTTAAACGAAATGAAAGAAGACATAAGAGCAATGCAACAGAAACTTGAGCCCATAATATTTGAACTGCTAAATTTCGTTGAACCTGATGAACAAGATCAGATGTTCAGAGACTTCAGTCGGCTAAAAATAGATTTAGAAAGGACTTTCACGTTGTTAAGAAAACAAGTTAAAGAGGTAAACACAAGAAACCAGCAAGAAATGACTGCTTCAGAGCCAGACTCCAAGAAAACCATCGTCCTTGATGACAATATAATGCCACATCAACAACAACAGCCTCGCCTCAATTTTGTTTTCGACGACTCCGTTAATGAACAAACTCATTCATTTAATTCCGCTTCAGCGCCTGCTGGAAGCTCTTTTGCCGTTAGTTCAAGTTGTACTGCACCCGGTGGTTCAACTTACAATGGCCACACAACGTCTTCTTTTTTGAGATCGTCAACTGCTCCCTGCAGCACATCTCAACCATCTTTCGTGAGTGTTCCAGTCGGATATCCGTCAACAAACGTCACATCTCTCTGTCAAAACTACCCTAATCCATCCAATCCATCAACTTCCAATAGTTTCTCACAACCTACTGTTTCACAAATGCCACAATTTTCTGGAAAATCAGTATCGATGTCCACGTGTTTCCAGAAATCTGTACCAAAATTAAATGCAGATCATTTCAATGGTGATCCTTTGAGTTGGATGAAATGGTTCAGCACATTTCAAGCTACTATTGACCGAGCTCCAATGACATCACCCGAAAAAATTATTCATTTACAGTCGCTTTTAAGCGGCGAAGCCAAGGCCCTTGTGGACACTTATGGTTGCAACGGTGACCTATACGTTTCAGCAATAAATCGCCTCCAAGAGCATTTTGGTAACCCAAAACGAATATTAAACGCATTTCTCGAAAAGCTCTCAAGTTTCAAAGCCCCAAACTTAGCTCATCCAGAAAGCTACACACAGTTCTCTTCTTTCCTTTTAACAATGGTGGACACCTTCTCCCAAATAGGTTTCATTCCCGATCAACATTCAACAACTAACTTGAACGTTGCACTCGAAAAGCTTCCCAACTCTGTACGGCTCGAGTGGAACAAATTTGTTTTGGAGAAAAACTATCAGCAACCGTCTCTGCAAACACTATCTGAATGGCTTCTCAACTTCTCTAAAGCAGCTAATGATTTGAACTCTATAAATCACGTTACGCAAAACAACTTCAAAACACCTGGGAAGCCAACTTTTTTTAGCGGATATAATAACGCTACCAATAACAAGAAAAATAGTTACCAGAGGCAATTTCGAAACAACGTAAGTGAATACTTGCAGTCTGAAAACAAACAGACAGCAATCAAGCCATGCCCCAGCAATGAAAAATGTCAATTCTTGTATAAATGCACGCAATTCCAGTCTCTTCCACCGAGCATTCGAAGAGACCACATAGGAAACTTTAAGTTGTGTTTTAACTGTTTTGGAAGTCACCACGTCGACAAGTGCCACTCAAAAAACGTCTGCCGTAATAATAATTGTGGAAAAAAGCACACAATCTGCTTCATGATAGTTTTGATATAAATCCTGGCTCTAAGAAAACTAACGTTAAAGCAGTCCATTTACAAGGAACAGGTCAAGTCGCCGTAGTTCCTGTGCAACTGAAAAATGGTGAGAAAACCTTAAATACATATGCTTATTTAGACAATGGTAGCTGTCAGAGCTTATTGCTTAAGTCAGCAGCCTCAGAGCTAAACATTGACAAGAAATTCGTTGGAAATATGCCAATCAGTGGATACCACGTGACAAAAGAAATTGACTGCGCTCCTGTAAAAGTGTACATTAAGCCACTGCAGTCTGATCAGCAATCCTTCCTTCTAACTGACGTAATTGCTGTCCCGAATCTGAATATGTCCCCTGTCGATACAGAAAAATTGAACTAACTCTGTGCATCGTTCGAACACCTCAGTCATATCAGTTTTCCTGAGATTGGGAATAACTTTGTCTCAATAATCCTTGGAATAGATAATCTTGATCTCATTCACTGCAAACAAATAGTGAAAGGACCCAAGAATGCTCCTTGGGGAGTAGAGACCCAGCTAGGCTGGACATGTGCAGGAAAGACAGATTTGGCACTAGACGAAACATACCCCGTACAATTCACTCAATTGAATAGCCACCCTAATATGGATGAACAAATGTTCAAAATGGTATCAGATTGGATGAAAATCAAAAATTTAGGCATAGCGTCACCCAAAAAGGCAATGTCCAAAAATGATAAAAGAGCCCTTGAAATATTGGAGAACACAACACAACCCATTGACGGACACTATCAAGTTGGTCTCTTCTGGAAGGAAAATGGAAAACTTCCAAGCAACAGATGGCTCGCTGAGAAGCAACTTTACCAATTGAACGACAAACTATCAAAAAACCAACAGCTCAAACAAATCTACGAAGAAACGCTTCAGAAGGATCTACTAAACAGATATGTCGCTAAAGGTGATTCCGATACCCAGGACTTGGATTCGATTGCTTCTTTCCTACCTCACCATCCAGTAACCAACGAGAACAAGCCCCGTAAAGTACGGCGCGTAGCCGCTGCGTCAATTTTTTTTCAAGGTCAGTTCTTGAATTCGAACTCACTGAAAGGACCAGATCTGCTTAGTAACCTTACCGGCGTTATTCTGCGATTCAGAGATGACAACATTGCATTATCCGCAGACATTGAACAGATGTTCATGCATGTCAAAGTAACTCCTGAAGATCGAAAATTGCTGCGTTTTCTCTGGATTAATGATGGTCGCGTTGATACATACGAGTACACAAGCCATATTTTTGGCGTAACGGACTCGCGTTGCATTGCATCATATGCACTGAGAAAATCAGCTCGTGACAGTTGTGAACATTTTCCAGATGTCATAAAATACATTGAATGCAACGTCTACATGGACGACTTCTATGTTGCTACTGACTCAGTAGAAAAGGCACAAAAGAATACTACGTGAAATGAGAGCAACCTTATCAAGAGGAGGTTTCAACCTCACCAAATGGAATTCTAACAGTTCTGATTTCCTTGAAACTCTAGAGCCTGGCATAAGATTGGACCCATCAAATGTTCAACCTAAAAATCAGAAGGTACTTGGGTTACCATGGAACCCAATAACTGATTTCTATATGATTGAAACTAAACTCTTCCGAAAAATCAATTTCAATGAGGATATAACTCAGAGAAAACTACTGAGATTTGTAGCGTCTCTATTTGATCCACTTGGCTTTATTGCTCCTTTAACTATTCGAATGCGGAAAGTTTTACAGGCTGCTTGGAATCATGGACCGAAATGGGATAAGCCACTTCTTGTTCAAAATTTTCCAGATTTTGTCAGTTTAAGGGATTAAATCCCCAACTTTAAGGACCTACAAATACACAGAAACTACTTTCTAAACAAGCCTATCCGGTCAGTTCAACTCCATACGTTTACTGATGCTTCCGAGTTTGCTTTGTCAGCCGTCTGTTATAACAGGGTTGAGTACTCCGATCAGTCAATTGCCGTTAGATTCGTTATAGGAAAAGCTCGTGTAGCCCCGCTGAAAAAGATGACCATTCCAAATTTAGAATTGCAAGCAGCTGTGTACGGTGCCCAACCTGCACAATTTGTTAAGGAAGAACAAGATAAAGTTTTTGCCGAAAGCATATTTTGGTCTGACAGCACAACTAATCTCAACTGGTTGCGCACATCTGAAATGCGACACAGAATTTTCATTGCTAATCGCTTGGCCAAAAATTTCGATGTCTCATCTGCTTTTGAATGGAGGTACATTCCATCGGCAGCGAACCCAGCAGATGACGGAACTCGAGGTTATAGTGTTTACCAAATGACATAGGAATCTCGCTGGATTTCAGGGCCGTCGTTTTTGAGTAAATATAGATCAGACTGGCACAAACAAGAGATTCTGCAATCGCAATATGTGAAGATAGTATTTTTCCCTTCTTCAGTACCTGTAACAGAAACTGCTGTCGATTTGAAGAGATTCAACTGTTGGAATAAATTAATACGAGTAAACGCCTTTTGTTTCTTCTTTGCCGATAAGTGCAAGAAGCGTAGTAAAAACATTCAAGATTTCAAGACAGAATTCTTTGCTTTGAAGAAAGGTGATGATATATCCAGCTCTAGCAGACTCAACCTCCTATCCCCGTTCATAGACAAAAACAACCAACTTCGAGCAAGAGACCGTTTGTCAAAAACAAACCTTTTGATGACTTCTCGTTACCCCTTGATACTCGACGGCAAAAACACTGCCAGTAGATTGTTGATACAGCATACGCACGAACTTAACTGCCAATGTGGTCCCGAACAAACTAGGAATATTCTAATGGAGTATTACTGGATACTTCGATGTCGAGCGGTAGTAAAACAAACCATTAGACACTGTGTTCCTTGTCGACGAATGATCCAAGACGTTGGCATTCCTAAAATGTCAGATTTGCCTCAGGAATGGTTGCCTAAAGACAATCAATTCGTCTTCGAAACAACGGGACTTGATTTTATTGGACCGTTTCCTGTTAAGAACAATGGCAAGCTGTCTAGTCGTTACGTACTACTATTTACATGTCTAGTTGTCAGAGCAGTCCATCTCGAGTTTTCAAATGACCTTAGCACCGACTCAACAATTAATTGCATAAGGCGTTTGGTCAACCGGAGAGGAAAACCCAACATTTTCATTTCAGACTCCGGAAAATCATTTGTTGGTTCGAACAACAGCCTCCAGTCCAGCATCGCCGACCTAAAAGCGTCAAACTCATTTGCGGCAAAATTGCACCTTATGAATGTCGAAATTGTACGGAAATTCAACCCTCCAGCGGCCCCGCATTTTGGCGGAATCTGGGAGCGATTAGTGCAGGTTTTCAAATAGTCTCTCTATAAGGTCATTGGGTCACGAACCCTCACCAATGAAATATTATGCACAGTTACGTGTGAGATAGAAGCAAATATGAACTCTAGGCCCCCAAACAAACGTTCCAAGTGATATAACTGATCCTTTATCTCTTACGCCAAACCACTTTCTTCTAGGTAGGTCTTCAGTCAATTTTCCTCCTGGCGTTTTTATTGGAGACGAAAAGAACATTTCAAAAGCTTGGCGTACATCGCAACAAATAGCTGCTCACTTCTGGAATCAATTTCTGCGAGAGTACCTTCCAGGCCAACAAATTCGTTCCAAATGGAACAAAAGTTCAAAGAATCTGAAAGTGGATGACTTAGTATGGATCCTTGAGGACTTCACCCCCAGAGGCCTTTGGCCTGTTGCCCGAGTAACGCAAGTTTTTCCTGGAGAGGATGGGATCATTCGATCAGTCAAACTGAAAAGCCGGAGCGGTGAGCGTATTAGGCCCGTCGTAAAGTTAAGCAAATTGTTTCCTGATTAAATTTCGAATCCATAAGTTCTACTATGAAAAATGCAGTTAACGGATTGTGTTGATTGGATCCCAAATTTACCAATACATCGACACCATAACTTATTATTCCCTTTGCACGAATTCAAATAATTTCATGGTGAAACCGTCATTGTAGCAATTGCTTGCAATTTTTTGGTCTCATACGCTTTCATAAGTGTTACCTTGTTTTATTCCCCATTACTTTGGACTACTGGTTATTCCGTTATTAATTTAGGTGAATTGCTTTTACGAACCACCCGATTAGGTTTGTACCCTTGTATTTCTATTACCCTTATTTTGAATTTATTTCATTATTCAGCTGGATGGATGATTCATCACTTACTCCAACAGTATTATTCATTTTTGCAATCCTGCAAATGGGGCCGGCGATGTCAAGGACAGGTTGACTTTTGATCGATTTCAACGAAAAAGCTGGCAAAACGAAAACACAATTATTGTCAAAGCCTGACGGAAGTAGTCGACTTCTCAAAAACCTTTTATAGCAACAAACAAGCGAAACAAAACGAATCAAATTTAATTTACTTTAACAATACACAATCAAAATAGTCCTAAGCATCCCCCCAATCCCAACACAACTCATTAACATATCGAATTAAATCAGTTTTCGGCTCTAATGGTGCCCTCCTTGGCTGCCGGACTATGTGGAATATTTTCCGTTTGTGACCCAGTACGAAATACACCCTCAGTTACAAAGCACGTGTCATTATACAGTAAATCATAATGCACAAACATGACACATGCTTCTTATGGCGCAAATAAAATGCCCCCCCCCCCCCTAACCGGGGCACCAACGGAAGGTATCCCTTTTGTGACATAAAAATACGCAAGAGTCCACAAACCCGAAATGTAATGACAAGCGCATCATTGTAGCTAGAGTGCACACTTGAACCATTCTTCTTGATTTCATAGGTGACGTCTCAACAAAACCCAAAAGATGAAAATTGCAACGAATCTGATTGGTCGAGAAATTTAAACACTGTAAATTCAATTAACCTAAATTTCAGCCTATTTCAAGATTACATATTTTACCGCATCTGGCCACGCCCCGCAGCCATGGCCATGCCTCAACGCCCCATTGGACTTAATTTGAATCTATCTCAAACAATAGGGAGATCCGTTTGCCCCAAACATGCACCTTTTTCCTCTTTTGCTTGAACGCAATTTCTGGGCAAGTTTACGCTAACACTCAAATTCTTTTTTAGGAGAATTTGTTAACCCAGCCAATCAGAAAGCAGTATCAATTTTTTCCTAATCTGATTAGCCAACAAAAAATTTTCTATATTTTGATACGTCTGCCATTTTCACTTTTGCCGATGTCCTGACAGTTGTTAGTCTCATCTGTTAAAATGATAAGCAAGTAACCGAAAAAGTGTGATCCCTCACTTATTTCCATCACTCAAAGAGGGACCCGGGGTTACTTGTGAAATTGAAAAAAGTGTTGCCATTATTTGATAACTTTTTGATTAAAGCATTTGGAAGTCTTCAGATTATTTAATTTTGATGGGAACGCAAACTTCACCAGACAACATTCTATGGACATTTTCCGCATCAATTTGGTAGTAAAACTCACACAAAATGTAAGAGCACTCAACTTTTGCCGAACTTTTGAGTACAAATTACTGGTAATCAAGTCAAGTCCACATTTATGCTATAAAATCCAAAGACAAAATAGATAAATAGATCATTTTTAAGGGTCTTTACTAGCTAATACGGCTTAAAATGGAAAGAAGCAATAAAACAGAAAAAAAGTTAAATGGCTAGTTATTTTGACGCGAAAATGCTTAAAAACATTGAGCTCAGCTCTCAGGTTGAAAATTAGAAAATTAGAAAATTATATTTAGAACATCAGGAATTGAATTGACTATCAGAAATACTCAGAATTGAATTGATGTGTGTTCATTTTTAAACCGAAGAGGACCTGCTCTAAAAGCGAGCAGAATGATCACAACTGAAACCATGTATGACCAGACAGACCGACCGTCAACGGTGGGGGATTCAAAATTGAATAGTCTGGAAACATCTAAAAAGTGTTGAAGGTCTGAACATGAACCAAGTAATTTCTGCCGAAATTTGAAAGCTGTGAACTTGCTGCCTGGAACAGTCATGGCATACCTCACTTCGGTTTCAGACCTCTACCTGGGTGTCGAAGTCTGTGATGAAGATAAGTTGATTTTGCTTTAGGAGAACACGGGTGAAAGTGTTCCAACCACAATCTAAAAATGAAACTGCTGCAATAAGAGATTGGGTGCAATATCCAATCAAAGGTTTCAGACACTACAATCGAATATGGCTGGGTTTTGTCAAACCTCGCAGTTGTGACGGGTCTGGAACATTCGATAACTGGGTTGGTCAGTGGACTAAGCACTGTGAGCATACACTCATGGACCAGAGTATATTTAAAAGTGGGGAGCCCAATAACTTCAACAACACTGGCGAATGGTGCACGATGAACATTAAGGGTGACGGAGCGTACGATGTCCCCTGTGTCCATAAACCTGCATACGCAGTGTGTGAAATTAACGTTGGTGAAATGTAAGCACATGAAACGTATGTAAAATTTTAAATAAATTTGTGTTGTTCTGGTAACTCGAAGTGAAGATAAGAGAAATTCGAACATAAATAAAGTTTTTTTCTCATCTTGAGTCTCATAGATAGACAAGACACTGCCTGCTATAAGAGTATCTTTATGTTCAACTGCATACCGGAGTGTCTTACATTTCAGTTGTGATGATGTCTATAACAATTGCATACAGATCTGAATCATAGGAACTGTCAGAAACCATTTCTTACTTCAGAGTAAAACTATTGCACTCTGATTTACCTCTATAACATTGATATTGCTAAGTGTTGCTGCTGCGCAGAATAGCCCCGACAGAACACCATAAAGGAATTTTAGTAATCAAATTACGTCATATATGACACTTAGTAATCAGAATAAGTCATACATGGTTTAACGGTATCTTAGCAACCGGGGTTGAAGTTTCTTGGACTTCATACAATGACCATATATGATTTCACATTGTTCATACTTGACTTCTTGGTGCCATCCTTGTATGAAAACCCTCAAAGCATAAATGATCCTTGTATGATTACAAAGAAATCATATATGATCCTAGTATCATTGCCAAGAATCATCCCGTACCGAACTCCAAGTCTATATCAGTACTGGGCAAGTCTAAATCCAAGTCTTATTTCGTTGTCCAGTGCTAGGAAAGTCTCAAAAACAGTCTTACAAGTCTTACAAGTCTTGGCCAAGATATTGTTAAGTGTTGATTAAGGTAAGTTGATTAAGTGTTGGTTAAGGTATCACTTGCAACTTGATTCCGAAGTCAAAACCAAATTTTCAGAAACATTCGAGTGAAAACTCCGAATTCAAAAAAAATTAGCAACGTGCCACGATTTTCGCACTACCTTTTTGACACTTTCCCGGGGTGCTAAAAAATGATGCCGGGGCATACCAAAATGTTTATTAGGTGTTCATTAGCACCCCGGGAGGGTTTTTCAGGTGTTCTGGGCCGATTTCAGCCATTTTTCAGCAGTTTCAGCCCCTAAAATAGCCAAAATCACCAAATTTATGTGCTTTTCAGATAAGCCAAATCTCGAACTTGAACCGAGGCAAAATTGTCAAAAGGGTTGCCACTATGAGGGTTCCCACGATAGCCCGAGGTCCCGTGGTGCGGTACCCAGTGGAACCTATTCTGGTGCAACGTAGAAATCAGCCGAATAAGCGCGGAGAGGTGTCCCTCAGTATAGAATTACCCAAGAGCCAATGTTGGCCTCTGTAAGTGCTAGTAAAATTTTTAAATAATGAATAAGTGATTGAAACCCTTTAAAGACCTTAAGTAAACGTTTACAAAACATGAGTTTAGACAGTAAGCACCGCATTTGTAGAAAAATGAGACAAAGAGCAAAGGCAGCAGATAGCAAATATAGAAAAAATTTGGCGACTATCCGTCGAGATGAAAAGGAATTAAAACTGAATTTAATTGTTTTTTTTTAACCATGAGGGGGCAAGAGCACACCCTAGGACTCAATCCCACGACTACGGCGTCAGCCCCGAGGAAGAGTTTTTATTGATTGCAGACGAGTCAACCAAAGACGAGGAAATCGTTTCCAAGGGATCCGGACGTCATGCGAGCCAGAAGGCCTGACTGGGGCCTGTTTGTTTTGATTCCAGACGTCACCGAAAGATGGTCGCCCGAGGTTCCAGGCGTCAACTCAAAAGTCTCCTCCCCTGTTAGACGTATCCAAGTAACTTGAATTATTTTCGACAAAGAATCTCAGAAACACAAAAACTGCTCCCAAACTGGTTTTGTTGATGATATATGACTGCAAGAGCCGTGAGAAACTACATTTCAGCCACAAAAAAAACCGAAATTGCAGGAGAAAAAGGGTATAGCGTTTTTTTTTGCATCGGGGAAATTCGAAAACACTTCTCTGAATTTGTCGCACAAAATTTGCATGAAAGTAAGATTACTAGTTGAACGGCACACTTCAGTTTGACCTTTAATCAACTTTTTTTCTCGAACTTTTCATGTACAATTTTGGTAAAAAAAACGAAATTCGCAAAAGTGTTTTGTGAGCGACTAATATCGAAAACGTTTTTCTAATGTTTCAAGGAAAATTTTTTAAAAAATCTACAAAACCTATTGATTGGACCCCTCAATTTATCAAGAAACAAACCTCAAACTTATTTATCGATTTCGCTTTTTAGTAAAGTGGCAACACAAAATTGCAAAAATACTTCTTTGACTGAAATAAAAATAAAAAAAGGTTTTCTTGCGTTTTGTTTACAACTTTCAATGGATACCAAGAAAAATATTGAATCAATACCCTCACTATGTAAGAAAATAGTCTTGGTATACAATTGATCGAATTTTCAAATTTGTACAGAATCAACTTAAAATTTGCAAAATTGCTTCTTTGACTTAAAAAAAGGTACAACTTTTGTACAACTTCTCTTGTACATTGGTCATGATTGACGAGGAGCTCAAAATGCGGAAGAATCAGTGAGAAATCATATGTGCGAAAAAATGGAAGCAATTATGAGGTCATGTTCAACAAATAAACGGTACACACGCGCGATCGCTTAGCTTTTCCTTTTTTAAATAAATGTTGGCAAGGTTTAACTCCACCGAAACATATTTAGTAATCTGATTTTCGCTCTAAAATACGTCGTTTTTTTGGACAAAGAAGCTAGGGTGATTAGCCTACATAAACAGATGAGATTTTAATTAAACAAAAAAGTCGTCACTACAAAAATTTTTAACACTTTGCAAATTTATTTACTATAAGACAGAACAGTTTCCATTCGACAACAGCCTTTTTCATCAAGATGAAAGAAGAAAACAGTCAGAAATTGCAATATGTGCTGAACAAGTTCAGAATCACAGAGGACAACATGAAAAATTACCTTGATCTCTTGCAGGCATCCGTTGAGCCGAGAAAAAGCTTCCGCACCATCCCTTTGTTGATCGAGAAAATCAAGAAGACGATAAAGAGCTGATGCCAAACTTTGACAGCATAGAGATGGAAAAAATAAACTCTAGTAGCTTGTATTCAGTCATGGAACGTCACTCAAACTTGAATTGTCTTCTAGAAAAAAATTGAATTAGAAGTCAACGGTCTCGACGATGATGACCAATTGATCCAGTCATTGACCCGAGTACGCGATGACATCAGTTGGTCTCATAGTCATCAGGAAGGCAACTCGATTCCCACCAATCGACACCGGTTTCCCAAAAATTAGTAAAAGACATGACAATTAAGAACTCTGACAGCAATGGCTCAGACCGGTGAAGCCATCAATTTTTATTCCGCAAGAAGAGAGGATTTATTCCGCAAGAAGAGAGGAAGCCAATTGTCTCTCAAAATTCAATCAGAGCAATCAACAGATTGCTCAGAATGCTAGAGAAGAGACTGAAGATTCAGTAAAAGACACTACTACAATTAAAGTTATAAATCAATCAAAGTTGTTGTTATCAGACCCAACACCAGCATCAACACAAATATCCAGAGCAATCTTTCAAGACATGTTTGACTTGAGTAATCTTAACCCCAAGAGAAAAACGTTCATCTCCGAGAACAGCAGACAATTTTTAACCAATTTGCTTCAATCCAACAACCCTTCCTTCCCTTGATACAAACTGCGCCCTTATTTCCTGTTGATTCGAATGATAATCAGCCAGAAATAATTCACTCATCAATTGCAAATTGACAAAGTTCTCTAATTCAAAACTTATTGCAACAACTCAATACGCAATTGAATAAACCAGCGGGCGCCAAAATTAGACTGACGTTGTTCCCTTAAATACCGAAATAGAAGGTCGAGTTTGCAATGTCTGGCATTTGTTTTTCAAAAAAACACTATAAAATACCGGCTCAGCTGACAAAAGCAAATCAAACCAAACTTAAATGCACGCAAACTAAAAAAAGCAATTGACAATAAAGAGTTTTCAACTGTTCAAAAAATTTCAAACACCCTTTTTACATTCTTTCTTGTCAATCAAAACCCGAAATAGCGATAAATTGGTCTCGGAAATGTCATTTCCTTTTGTAGTGCAACCAAACAATTCTCAACAAAATCGAAAACCTCAAAATTCATCTCGAATTCAATTGAGCAATTCAATTCAGACACAGGAAGCACAAGATAGAAAAAATTTCAACTCCAATACAACATTGAACAATACCCGTAATAATCTTATTAGTTGTACACCATCGCATCCGCTTCACTTTCTGCTCACAAACATCCATCTTTCCGCCCAATTTTCAACACGTTATCCAACAAAAAATTCGGAAAACTCGAATCAGTTTCAAAACTGGTTTTTTCTTGAAGCCAACAGTTCCAACTACGAACTGAAACACAGTAAGAAAGAATTCCGCTCGCAAAAAATAAAATCAAGCATTCAATTAAACTTCCATCAATAAGAATTCGAAGTTTTACTGGAAACCCACGGATTTACCATGAGTGGATAAATAAATTCTTCAACCTTTTCCACAACAATACCAATCTTACAGATAAACACCGCATAATATACCTGCAAAACTCCGCCGTACGGAAGCCAAGGAAAAAATTTAGGCTTACTCACGTGACCCAGCCTACTAGAAGATTGATTTGAAAAAGCCTATAAATCACTTTGGGGATCCTCGCACTGTTGTGAATGCTTTTATTAATCAATTGGACCCTGGCGTCCAAGTAAAGACTACAACCACCAACAATTTTTTTTACATTTAGCTGATTTTCTCAAACGGTTAGAGCAAAATTTCGATTTTTTAAATTCATTTCAAAGCTGACTCAAAATGATGAAAAAAGAAAAGTTCCACATTATATTCTTATAAAATGGACAGAGTATACGATCACGTCAATTGTTAATCTACCAACACTCTCTAAATTTCAAAAATTGCTTGAAGTACAGGCCCATGTGTACGACAGAATTAAAAAGGAAAAGTTCATAAGCCATTTATTGTTCAAAAAACCTTGGGACAAATCAGTAAAAACAGCAGAATTAGCAATATCCGTGATAAACTGCAAATAGAAACACTAATGTGTTAAATCAACTTTCTAACAACTCAAAAAACAATTGAAAACAAAGTTAACTGCACTCAAATCGCCCTGCAAACCAGTATGGTCAACCGCCCTTTCCTCCGAAAAAAGAAGCTCAACCAACAAACAAGTCTTGAGAGAAATGCAAAGGAAATCTTATACTCGCTACATTCCCTCTGTATCACAAACGTTTTCTGGACCAAAAGTGTGAAATTGAGAGGAAGAACAATCAGCGATCAAACAGTTTAAGCGACAAACTCATTAAGCAGTCCTGTCCCTCCCCAAAACGATGCCAAGCATGTAAAGGTTTTCACCACAACAACTTTGCAGGATCTTTCCAAACAAGAGAAGCGGCCCCCTGCTGCCTCCTCAACAAGCAATTCCGATCAGTCTACACAAAATCTAAGAAGCCAGCAAACCCAGCTGATTGACAACAAATGAAAACAAAAGTAATAGAACCATCAGCAAAAAACAGCCAGCAAACAAGATATGATCAGTCATTTTCTGCTAAGTATTAATCACAACTACAAAAAATTTAATGTGTCTATTTGAATTCTTCGAATCGGAACCGAAATTTCATTATCAATTGAAACACAAGTCGTCCTCATGAGTATACCACTCAGGAGGACGGCTACTCATACTACAATTATCAGTTGTAAAAGGAAGTAGAGTGTTTGATGCATAAGCGCTGATCAATCCCGGAAGCCAGTTCACCTTCTTGCTGGATAAGGTTACCGGATTTCTTAAGCTTCCCAGCGAAGCAACAGAATCAACAGTTCTGCAGTACCACAACATGGAACATGAAATGGCACTTTCAAAAGCACGTGAAGCAGTGACACTAACAGCTTTTGATAAAATCATTCAACAATTCAGTGTTGCAAGAGCCCATAGCAGGCCTTGTCTCAACGTAACACCCGCTAACATACTTGAAATTAACTAAAAATGTGACATCTTCAATGGAGTTAGTCACATTTTTTCCCTGACATTTCCAAGAGTGCAATAGACGCCCTCCCTGGTGTCAATACGTTTGCCTTTACAATACACGCCTCTATAATCCGAGGTAGCAACAATGGTCCATTCGGCGTCAAAACTAAGCTTGGACTCTCGTTGGAGAGGGCAAGCTTTCCATTAAACCAATGAACGAAAACAAGCCTCAGCCACAATCATTCTTTTTCCTTGTCCACCGGAAAGACATTGAAGAAGAATCATTGGAAGAATTGGTTCAATCATTCTGGAAACAGAAGTTGAATGTACTTTTTCCAAACAAAAATCAGACAGCTGTATGGAACAAAGTAGCCGTAAAATACTTGAAAACTCAATCGGTCACAACTGTTAAAGATATCAAATTAGGCTTCCTTGGAAACCTGTAAAGAAACTCCATATCAACTACTTCTCAGCAGTCAGTTTATCAAAATCTCTACGAAGCGACTACAAAAAGATCCGAGTCTCAATCAAAAGTAAAACCAGACCCATCACAGAAATTTGGATAACAATTTTGTCAAGCCAGTTGAAACGCAGGCACCACCTCCATCATACTTACCACATAATCCAGTCTATTTTCCCAACCAGCCTCTTTTCGCATGGTAAACTTCGAAATCTAGATTGGCTTGACAAGAGAAATTTGATGCTACATTCTATCAAAACCTTAATGAATGGATCACTTTTGTCAAAAATTATGTTTAGTAACTATTATTAGTAATCAACCCCACTGATGAAGTGAAACACAAAACTCGAAATATCTCAAAACACAGCAATCAATATTAAGACTTAACTACGTTGCATCAGATTCTTTGCGATTGGTTTGCGATTCAACATGTTATTGATGAAGATTTTTCGACAAAAGTTCTACATGGTTAAAAAACTTCCCGTGCAATCAAAGTTAAACTGCAAAAGTGACTTTATGGAACACTGTTCAAATTCTGTTGACATCCTTATCTACAACCAATCAGAGATGTAATTTTGACATGCGAAACTACGTGACTAGAAGCATCTAAAAAGGAGCTTGAAAGAGTACCCAAACTCAGTTTAAATTTGCAGTTCTGATTATACTGAACTGATAAACAAGGCGTATTGAAGCACAATCTCTTGAAAGATAATTATTTGAACGGCCAAACTGTCTCTGTAATCCCAGGCAGCAAAAATGTCCATTCGACGTCAAAACTAATCTTGAATTCTCGTTGGGGATTACGAGTTTTCTCTTAAACCAATGAAAGAAAACAAGCCTCAGCCACAATCATTCTTTTACCGTGTGTGCCGGAAAGACAATGAAAAAAAATCAATGGACGAATTGGTTCAACCATTCTGGAAACAGAAGTTGAATGTATTTCTCCCAAACAAAAGGCAGACAGCTCAATGGACAAAATTAGCGGTAAAACACTTGAAAACTCAATCAGTCACAACTGTTAAAGATATCAAAATTGGGCTTCCTTGGAAGCCTGTAAAGAAACTCCATACGAACTACTTCTCAGCAGTCAGTCATTTAAAATGTCTACAAAGGGACTAAAAAAGATCCAATTCACAATCAAAAGTACAACCAGACACACCACACAAGTTTGGCTAACAATTATGTCAAGCCAGTCGAAATACAGGCTCCACCTTCACAGTCAATATAGTACTTACCTCATCATCCAGTCCCTAATCCAAACAAACCTGGAAACGTGGGAGGAGTTACCAATTCGTCATCAAAGTTTCGTGGTGAATCACTGAATTCAAATCTCTTAAGTGCTCCTGATTTTTGAATAACCTAACTGGAGTTTTGTAGAGATTCAAAGAATTTCTGGTTGCAGTCCTGACAAACATCGAAGAGTTTTTTTTGCAAGTTGCCATCAGAAAAGAAGACCAGTCTGCTCTTCGTTTCTATTCGATAATAAGCAACCCCATCCGACATTTCCAGCTGACTAGATTAACCTTTGGTGCAACATGTTAACCACTTTGCGCGATTTATATTTCGGATAAACGTGCGGAAGACAACAAAACTCAGTTCCCAGCAGCCTTGAACGCTATTAATCACCATTTTTATGTTGATGACTACATCCAGTCTCTGCCAACAATATGAAGAGCCGAAATCCATTTCACAGTTAATACACTGCCTCAAAAATGGGAGCTTCAGCTGACAGTGCTCGTTTCAAACACACCAGAGGTTCGCGATGAGATCTTGGCCGATGACGAAGACGAAAAAAATGAGATCTTGAGAATACTCGGTCAAAAATGGAACATAAAAAGATAATTTTGTCATGTTTTGCTCTACGGCAATTTACTAAAGATGAAGCAGCGTACACACTGAGGAAATTATTCGATTTGATATATTCAATCATTGATCCCCACGGCTTGTTGTCTCCTCTGACAATTAGGATCCAAATCATTCTGCACCAAATTTTGAAATGGAAAAATATAGGATGAACTGATGCCAATGGAAGTACACAATATCCTCCAAAAAATCATAAACAGCTTTTGCCATACCACAAAATGGAATACCAAGAATTGTTTGTAATTCAAGCAAAAACCAAGCCAGCCAATTTCACATTTTTGTGGATGCCCCAATGGCAACTAAGGCAGTCTTTGCTTACCTTCGTACCACTATTAGACAAAGCAGTGAACAACAAACCTCTTTTCCCATGCTAAACTGCAAAGTCTAGATTGGCATGACAAGCGAAATTTAATGCTACATTCTATCAAAACATTATTGAATTGATCACTTTCGTCAAGATTTATGTTTAGTAACTATTATTAGTATGCAACCCAATACATGAAGTGATACTCAAAATTCGAATTATCTCAACACCCAGCAATCAATATTACGACTTAACTACATTGCATCAGATTCATAGCGATTGGTTTGCGATTCAACATGTTTTTGATGCAGATTTTTCGACAAAAGTTCTACATGGTTAAAAAACTTCCCGTGGAATCAAAGTTAAATTGAGAAAGTGACGTTATGGATCACTGTTCACCTTCTGTTGACATCCTTCTCTACAACTAATCAGAAATGCAATTTTGACATGCAAAACTACGTGATTAGCAGCATCTTAAAAGGGGCTTGAAAAAATACCAAAAATCAGTTTAAGTTTGCAGTTCTGATTATATTGAACAGATATACAGTGCGTATTGAAGCACATTCTCTTGAACGGTGAATTATTTGTTACCTTGTCTTGTTTCCGCAGATCATCTTACTGATTGTACAGTTTAAACTAACTGTGACTTGTTGAAAAGAGAATTAATTTAATTTATTTTAATTCTGAGGAATAAATTTTCGGAGTTACGTAAACTTTGTGCAAAGCACAAAGTCAGTTTCTCTTAATGGTTCTAACGATGCCTGCCTAGGTTCATTATTGGTGTTATTGAGGTCAATTGACGAGTAGAAATGAGCTAATAAAACGAATAATTGGAAAAACTTTTATGATTTTTCTTTGCGTTTGCGCTTTCTGGTTATATAAATAATCTGGCTAAGTAATATTGCATTGAATAGAGGAGTCTATTATCATGGACTGTACTTCGAGATAAATTGAAATTTCGATTTATTTTAACAAACAAATATTTGTTTGTTTCAATTTGAATTATTTTGTATTCTGAGAGAAACAAATAGTTATTCAGCAAAGCTGAGCGATTAGTTATTGAGACTAATTGAGCAACAACTAATGCAGCGGTAATGTACAGTATAGAGGATAATAAAGTTCAAAAGTAAAAGGCAAAAAACAAAATATCCGGACAGATTTGAAGCCTTTGAAACAAACTGGGCGGTGTAAAGTTTTCCTTGTCTTTGATAGGAGAGCAGCCGTTACAGCACAAAAAGAGCTTCTTGACGAACAACCAATAATTTTTTTATAATTAAGATATAATTTTATAACTAAGCTTTATTTTAAGCTACTGGAGAAGTTAGGTGCAATGATTAGAGCGGTATGAACAGTTTAAAAGATATGACTTCTCGCACCGAGATGTGTTTCAACTTGTAATTGCTGGGGTATATTTCCTAATAGGGATAACAAACACATTTAATTCTGCTAAATTTTCGCCGAGACGTTTAAAGACACTTCTCGGTTAGAGGATTCCTATCTTTATAATCAAGTCTTTGTCATGATGCCCGAGTCTGATGGCAAATCTTGGCTAAGAGTTGTATTCGACTTTTACGTCCCATCCAAGACATTTTCAGGCTGCTAAGTGTGAACAGTAATGTGATCAAAACAATAGAAATCTTAACGGTTTCATCCCAAATCAGATTGACGTCATTTTTTGCTACTGGGCGCAGGATTTATGCACAGATCTTATTGCGGCACAGGGATCAAAAAACGCTTGCACAGCAATTGTTGATTTATCAATTGCGCTCGATTGAAAACTAATTTCATGTTTTCATTCTGAACATCAGTTGAGATTTGCGGTAACTATTGTATCAGGTTCTGAAATGTAGGTGGGCCTCAGACAAACCATTTGCGTGAACCCATTTTTTCTCAACACATTTCTTCTTGAAGTAGCAAATTTTTCAGTCGGTGGATAAATAGTGGGCTTTTCAAGCCAAAAATCAAAAGTTCATAATAGCTTTTTCTGATCGTCTTTCATTGGAAAGTTTTAGTTTAGATACCTAATGAATCTTGCCTATATTATTCTGATAGGGGTTTCAGTTTCTGGTAAAATATTTAACTTCTTAATTTATCTACGTATTAAGGGGGAAAGTGGTTGAAGTGCCAGACATAATTGACCTCTAGTAAGATCATCCCAAACAAAATGACCTCTGATCAGATCGTTCTAGAGTTATCACTCTCTTAAACACACCATTATAATCTCTCACAAAACCATCGAAGACCTATATCAGATGCGTTTTTATCATACTGCAGATATTATGTAGTTAAAGCTCATTTGCTGAACTACATGTGTTTTGCCAATTTTATATTTAGTTATCATCATCAGTTAATACGGAAAATTGTCCCTTTTGTAACTTGAAATGTCAGGTTTTTTCTGAACATACCCGGGCGATAAATTTTCCAAAAATTATGTAAGAAATGCGCTGAAATGCGCTGAAATGCGCATTTTTTTTTCAAAATTCCCCCCCCCCCCACTGAATGTGGAATTTTTATCTTGTAAGATCTGACAAATATCTGACAAAACCATCTTGCCAATAGTAGCCTGTAAGGGGATGCATCTTCTTATCAGATCTGATAAGACGTTTCTCAGACCTTATACGATAAAAATTCCTCTTGTATGTTCTTACACGATAAAAATTTTGTCCTATCAGATCTTACACGATAATATTTCCTCCTGTAAGTTCTTACACGATAAAAATTCTGTCTTATCAGATCTTACACGATAAAAATTCCGTCTTATCAGATCTTACACGATAAACATTCGAAAAGCTATAACTCATATTTTTGATAAGATTTAGTCAGATCTTATGCGCTAAAAATTCTTGAAGTACGGCATGCCCTTCATATTGAAGACACTTCAGAGTTGTTTTCAAGCAGCAGCCGAAAAACTACAGCATGCAACACTAAAGTGTCAGAGCATCAAAGAGAAAAGTATCTTATACTGTCGTTTAGCACTTCTAAAATATTGTAAAAAAGTTTTTTCGAGTGGCAGGTGCATTCTCTGAAGCGTTGATTATCAAACTAGGCTGAAAAATTTTCTTCAAAGACCAAAACTATCTTGGACAGCTAAGTTTAGACATACTACCCAGATAAGACTCACAATAGAACTGCCGCCAAATACCCAGTTAAGACTCACAATAAAATTGCCGCCAAAACAACCATCAAACATTTTTTGTTTCTTAATTGGTTAGCTGACACATTATTTTTTTACTTTCATAGGAACTTGGTTACGTTAAACGGTTAGATTGAAATCATTAAAACACGTTATATCAGATCTTACACGATAAAAATTCCGTCTTATCAGATCTTGCACGATAAAAATTTCGTCGTATCAGATCTTACTCGATAAAAATTCTGATAAGCGGATTTTTTATCTTATAAGACGTCTTATCAGATCTTACACGATAAAAATTCTGATCTGGCGAATTTTTATCTTTTAAGTTGTCTTATCAGATCTTACACGATAAAAAATTCTTGTCAGCAGAATTTTTATCCTGTAAGATGCTGACTAAAGATTTTTTTTATCGTGTAAGATCTTACAAGATCTTACACGATTAACATTTTTAGTCAACATCTTATCATATCTTACGCGATAAAAATTCCGGAATCACTGAGGCGCAAAAAACCTTGCATGATAATAAGCTGAAACTGAAATGCGCTGAAACTGATAATTCAGCGCAATTCTTACAAAGTTTCGGCGCATTTCAGCACATTTCATAAAATCAGTCTATTCTGATTATAATCAATATCCTATAGGAAACCATGGACAGAGAAATAAAAATTAATATTAGGAGCAAATTGGTGAAAAGCCGAAGCTACTTGAAAGCACGTGCAAACTTCAATCGTTTTTTTTTTCATTTTTTTCTCATTTAAAACAACGTTGGCAATTAATATTGAAATTTGAAATTTAAAAAAGAAAGGGCAAGAACAAAATTTTGTTTGGACTTAATTAATTCCCCTCCCTTAATCTATTTCTGAAAAATGTTTGAAAAATGACGGTTGAATTATTTCAGTGAAACTTGGTTTCAATGGAGAAGTCACATGTCCTTATGGTTTTGCAAATTCCAACGATTCGGAAATATTGAATAGTACTTTCAAGGAAACGCGCTGTTTCAAATTGTTGCCGGAGCCATTCGATAACTTTTACGAGATTCTTTACTATTGCCAGACAGTGATCAGTGAAACAAACGAATGGTGAGAGAACCAATTTCAGGCAATCCTACACAGACACACAAGTACATTTACACAACCCACACACTCAATGGCACACACAAACATACATACATAAAAACGCACACGCAGAAACACTAACAACCCGGGCCGAGGTGTCAACGCTAAAAAACGCAAAATTATGTAAGATTGGCGTTGAATGCGTTGAATTTATGTAAGATCTACGCTTGAGCGTAGATCTTACATAAATTCAACGCATTCAACGCCAATCTTACATAAGTTTGCGTTGAATTTTGGCGTAGATCTTACATATTTAGCGTTGAATTTTAGCGTAGATCTTACATATTTAGCGTTGAATTTAGCGTAGATCTTACATAAGTTCAACGCATTCAACGCCAATCTTACATAATTTTGCGTTGAATTTTGGCGTAGATCTTACATATTTAGCGTTGAATTTAGCGTAGATCTTACATAAATTCAACGCATTCAACGCCAATCTTACATAAATTTGCGTTGAAATTTGGCGTAGATCTTACATATTTGGCGTTGAATTTTAGCGTAGATCTTACATATTTAGCGTTGAATTTAGCGTAGATCTCCCATAAATTCAACGCTTTCAACACCAATCTTACATATTTTGCGTAGAATTTTGGCTTAGATCTTACAAATTTAAGGTTGAATTTTTTGAATTCCAAATCAGACCACTTTATGATTTCAAAAGTTTTTCAAATTTTTTTTTTCAAAAAGTCAATTTTTTCACTGTTTCGACCCCGATACTTCACAGGTGAGAAAAGCGAAGTCAGCAAAAAACCACTTTTAGTGCTCTTTTATAGTTCAAAATCCATTTGAGACCATTTTACGACTTCAGATCTTTTACAGGTTTTTTTTTCGAAAAATCATTTTCACTGTTTGGACCCCTATGCTGCAAAGGTGAGAAACGTGAAATCAGAGAAAAATCATTTTTTAGTGCTCTTTTATAGTGCAAAATCCAATTGACAGTTCCAAAAAATTAATTTTTCTAAAAGATAATTTTTTAACTGTTTCGACCCCTATACTGCACAATTGAGAAAAATGAAGTCAGCAAAAAATAACCATTTGCTCTCCTACGGTGCAAAAACCATTTCACACCATTTTGGGAATTCAAATTTTTTTTAAAACTTAAAAAAAATTAAATTTTTCCCAGTACTTCTCACATAATAAATGCGTTGAATACGTTGAAATTATGTAAGATCTCGGCTAAATTCAACGAAAAATATGTAAGATCTAGGCTAAATTCAACGAAATATATGCAAGTTCTACGCTAAATTGAATGCAAAATATGTAAGGTCTACGCTAAAATCAACGCAAAATATGTAAGATCTACGCTAAATTCAACGCAAAATATGTAGATTCTACGCTAAATTCAACGCAAAATATGTAAGATCTACGCTTTATAAGGATTGCGTCTCTTAAGGAAACCAATGTACGGTGGCGCAAAGGTAGAAGAGGCGACAAGTAAACAGGAGGTCAGTGGTTCGAGTCCCATACCCAGAGTTCTACGAGTTGATTTTTTGTAAGATCAACGCTAAATTCAACGCAAAAATTTGTAAGATCTACGCTAAATTCAACGCTAATTATGTAAGATCTACGATAAATTCAACGCTAAATATGTAAGATCAGCGGCAACTAGCGTTGACAAGTTAGAAAATTCACCGCCATTTCTTACATAATTTTGCGCTGAATGCGTTGAATTTTTGTCTTTAAATTCAACGCATTCAACGCAAAATTATGTACGAAAATTGCGGTGA
>NC_134477.1:28708882-28770699 GCF_964194025.1 Convolutriloba macropyga
TGACGCATTTGACTTTTCGTCCTCAAAAACGGGATAAACAGGTAGCGCCCAGCGGGCAATAAGTGCTCTTAGAGCCTTTCAGCTCTGTTTCAGCTCATACTGTTTTGGAGACTTATACTTATGGTGTGAAGAGCGGTTCTTAGAGGTTGAAGACACCCCCACCCACTGTTGACCCATCCCCCCCACTTTTGACCCCTCCCCCCCCCCCCCCCCCCCCCCGTGGCTATGTTCGATCAACCAATCGCTAAAAGCACGCAATTTTATACTAATTTTCACAATTTATTTTCAGGGTTTTTGAAAATTTTTTGTCATTTTTTGTGTTCTTTCAGCCCTTAGTGTCAAGGAACGTCCTCTAAGGTTTTATAATAGGTTACTGCATAATTTCTAGTGGTACTGGAATGGTTTCATCTTTTTAACATAACGAATTTTAGAATTTTTTTGAAAAAACTTGCAAATTTTTTTCATTTTTTTGACATTTTTTCATCAATCACGACGCAGGGGCCAGAAAAGGTCCTTAGGGGTTTGATAAATAGTTACAGAAAAGTTTTATTTGCCATGGAATAGCTCCCAGTTTTTTAATATTGCAAATTTTAACGATTTTTTTTTGACAAAAATTGCATTTTCACAATTTATTTTCAAGTTTTTTGAAAATATTTGTCTTTTTTTGGGTTTTTCCAGCCTGAAGAATGACGTTATCTCCTCTAGAGTCTGATTATAGGCTAATGCAGTGCTTCTAGATGTATTGGAATGTCTTTCAAAATTCGAATATCAGCAATTTTTAAAAATTTTTGCAATTTCAAGTTTTTTGAATCTTTTTGAATTTTTTATCATTTTTTCCGGCATCAGGGTACTAGGGACCTGCTCCAAGGTTTGATGATAAGCTGTTGCATAGTTTCTAGGGTTAATGAAAGTTCATCAAAAATTTAATGACTCCAGTTTTAGCAATTTTTGATAAAATTTAATTTCAAATTTTCTGAAACTTATACTGTTCAAAGTTTATGGATCTTTATGAGCCAGTGAAAATATTTAAAGCTTGAAATTGGAATACTGGATAGCCTCTAGAGACAATGAAAATTTTTGAAGAGTTTAAAAGTCGTGAATTTTAGCTAGGTTTTGTTTAAAAATGCGATTGCTTTCAAAATTTTTGAATATTTTTTTGTCATTTTCTTGAGTTTAACAATCATTACTGGCAAACGAAGCTTTTCAAGTCTTGCAGATGAGTTACTTGACTTAAGAGACAAAAAATAGTTTTGAAACTTTTCACTGCGAAATTTGGAAGCTTTCCTTTTAAATTTTGCAATATTTTGCAAATTTTTAAAATATCAGTTGTTTTTGATTTTCTACCAAAGCTAGAAAACTAAAAGTTCCAGCGTCGAATCAAGTTGAAGCTAGCCTTCGTAAACCGTGGCTCGCTACTGGCGGAACCAACTGCTCGCCGGTTGTTTGAGAACAAAGCAATTTGCCCGACGTTAGTCGGTTATGTTTTTAATAGCCGCGATGCGATACTGGCTAAAATTGGGGACATTGTAATTTTTTAATTCGTCGTATCCCTCAATAATACTTGTGAACTGATTCTTGGAACTAATTTTTTTTTCAATTTTAGTGATTTCTACTGCTTTCGAGATAGAATTTGTGTGCGTGATGTCATTTGTTCTGCTTTTAGGTAAATTGCATGACTTAGTTCACTAAAAAAAATGACTTCTGATCTCGCATAAGGAAATTTTATGAATATTCACCAGTTAAATACACTAGTCAAAAGTGTGCAACTAATTAGTGCCAAACGTATTTGCTCGAATTCTTGAATAGTGGAAGCGTGAGTTCTTGATTTCAAATAATAATTTTGATTAAACTCCTTTAGGGTTTTTCATATTAGAGCGTATGTGTCTCAAAAAATGAAAGTCCTATTCTAAACAAAAAATCTAGTGATCTTTTAAAGGAATAGTGTGCAAACTGTCTATCCAGGTACTCTAGTTTCAATTCATGTGAGGCCGCATGCAACTTTGGCGGCTTCTTTTTGGCAATCTGCCGGCTATGTTTCTGAATTTAATTTTATGCAATCCATTTCGAAATCAAATCTGGATGCCACTCTCAGAGAGAGAGAGAGAGAGAGAGAGAGAGAGAGAGAGAGAGACGGAGAGAATAAGAGAGTGGAAGAGAGAGAGAGAGACAAAGAAACAAATAAACGAATAAGAAAGAGTCAGAGAAAGAGAAAGCGAAAGAGAGAGAGACAGAAAGAGAGAGAGAGAGAGAGAGAGTGTGTGTGTGTGTGTGTGTGTGTGAGAGAGAGAGAGAGACAAAGAGCTAGGAACTTTTGAATCAAAATCGCCCTAATCATATCAGACAATCAAAAAGACAAAAATGTATTTTCTCAATTGATTTATTATAGTTAGCCAAATTAGTTATCGTTGTATTTTTAATTGCTCTTGAAGGTAGTTCATAGCAATTATTGTAAATGTGTGTGTCTTTTTTTATGCAAAATTTTTGCTTGACAATTTTGACTTTTCGAGTGACTCTCAATCACAATTTCAAGCAGCTGAACTCAATTGGCGGCAATTTAATACTAAAAGTCAATTGAAAAGTGCGCAGAAACTGGTGTCACTTTTTACTTTAAATCTTAATAGTGGTATATGTTAACCTCTAATGTGGTTATTTGAAGCCCACTATAGAACTTTTAGTCCCATTTAGCCCCCCCCCCAACTGAAGCAGTCTAAGATTTATTTTTCTGTACGACTGTTTATTTGAAATACGAATTTTCCTATCTGATATCAATCTTGTTTTCAAAATATTAAATGCTCTCAAACGAAGTTTATAGCAATTATATTGGTCCTATCTGTCTTTTTTATGCAATTTTTCGCTTGACCGATTTTTCGTCTGACGCATTTGACTTTTCGTCCTCAAAAACTGGATAAACAGGTAGCGCCCAGCGGGCAATAAGTGCTCTTAGAGCCTTTCAGCTCTGTTTCAGCTCATACTGTTTTGGAGACTTATACTTATGGTGTGAAGAGCGGTTCTTAGAGGTTGAAGACACCCCCACCCACTGTTGACCCATCCCCACTCCCCCCCCCCACTTTTGACCCCCCCCCCCCACCCGTGGCTATGTTCGATCAACCAATCGCTAAAAACACGCAATTTTATACTAATTTTCACAATTTATTTTCAAGTTTTTTGAAAATATTTGTCTTTTTTCTTTTTTTGGGTTTTTCCAGCCTGAAGAATGAAGTTATCTTCTCTAGGGTCTGATTATAGGCTAATGCAGTGCTTCTAGATGTATTGGAATGTTTTTCAAGATTCGAATATCAGCAATTTTTAAAAATTTTTGCAATTTCAAGTTTTTTGAATCTTTTTGAATTTTTTATCATTTTTTCCGGCATCAGGGTACTAGGGACCTGCTCCAAGGTTTGATGATAAGCTGTTGCATAGTTTCTAGGGTTAATGAAAGTTTATCAATAATTTAATGACTCCAGTTTTAGCAATTTTTTGATAAAATTTAATTTCAAATTTACTGAAACTTATTATAATGTTCAAAGTTTATGGATCTTTATGAGCCAGTGAAAATATTTAAAGCTTGAAATTGGGATACTGGATAGCCTCTAGATACAATGAAAATTTTTGAAGAGTTTAAAAGTCGTGAATTTTAGCTAGGTTTTGTTTAAAAGTGCGATTGCTTTCAAAATTTTTGAATATTTTTTGGTCATTTTCTTGAGTTTAACAATCATTACTGGCAAACGAAGCTTTTCAAGTCTTGCAGATGAGTTACTTGACTTAACTCCAGAGACAAAAAATAGTTTTGAAACTTTTCACTGCGAAATCTGGAAGCTTTCCTTTTAAATTTTGCAATATTTTGCAAATTTTTAAAATATCAGTTTTTTTTTTGCTTTACTACCAAAGCTAGAAAACTAAAAGTTCCAGCGTCGAATCAAGCTAAAGCTAGCCTCCGTAAACCGTGGCTAGCTACTGGCGGCGGAGCCAACTGCACGCCGGTCGTTTGAGAGCAATTCGCCCGACGTTAGTCGGTTATGTTTTTAATAGCCGCGATGCGATACTGGCTAAAATTGGGGACATTGTAATTTTTTAATTCGTCGTATCCCTCAATAATACTTGTGAACTGATTCATGGAACTGATTTTTTTTTTCAATTTCAGTGATTTCTACTGCTTTCCAGATAGAATTTGTGTGCGTGATGTCATTTGTTCTGCTTTTAGGTAAATTGCATGACTTAGTTCACTAAAAAAAAATGACTTCTGATCTCGCATAAGGAAATTTTATGAATATTCACCAGTTAAATACACTAGTCAATAGTGTGCAACTAAGTAGTGCCAAACGTATTTGCTCTAATTCTTGAACAGTGGAAGCGTGAGTTCTTGACTTCAAATATTAATTTTTATTAAACTCCTTTAGGGTTTTTCATATTAGAGCGTATGTGTCTCAAAAAATGAAAGTCCTATTCTAAACAAAAAATCTAGTGATCTTTTAAAGGACTAGTGTGCAAACTGTCTATCCAGGTACTCTAGTTTCAATTCATGTGAGGCCGCATGCAACTTTGGCGGCTTCTTTTCCGGCAATCTGCCGGCTATGTTTCTGTATTTAATTTTATGCAATCCATTTCGAAATCAAATCTGGATGCCACTTTCAGAAAAACCAAAAGCGCTTTTCAGTGAGGGCACATTTTCCACAATTAACTTTTCGCACAAATGGCCTATTAAACAATGCCACTAAACGGAAAATAAAATGAATAAAACTTAATTTTGTAGAACCTGTGATTTTGTCATTACAATATGAATTAATAATTGTTCCGCCGTCTTTTCCAATGGAACAAATATGCTAGTTTATTCTTCTAGGCAATCAAAATTTCTAGGCAGCCAAATTTTCACTTTTTGTGAACGCTTTTTGAGAGATTAAAAACATCATTTTATACAGTCTTTAGAAGCTAGTTTTGATTTTCTTTGGACAACTAAAATTTTATTGCAGATTGAAAAAAGAAATTGTTAAAAACCGAAAAAAAAATAGAAAACGGAAGAAAAAGGAAGATTTTGGAATGCTTGGTGTTGGGCTGAGAAAGACATTGAATGTTATTTAGAGTTTAGCTGCTACAAAAACTGTCACTGAATTGCGTACCCATATATATATGATTATACAAATTTGTTTGAAGTGAAAACACGCAGTTAATTTTCTTTTAAAAAAGCAAGTATCAAAAAGACAAAAAACTAAAGCAAAACAACAGTTTTTTGCTTTCTGCGGGGTCGCTCTCTCTCTCTCTCTATTTCTCTCCTTTTCTCAATTTTAGAAAATGTGGTTTTATAATTCATTGCATTTTTATTTAAATTAGGAAAAACTTTATACAATATGAAAATCGATAAGTTAAACGGACGCCAATTTTTTTTTAAAAAAAAGAGAGAAAAAAGAACACTTACTTTGCTCTCCTTTGAAATCTTAAATGAAGTTTCCGAACTATTTTTCGTTTCATGTTTAGTTTTTCTTTTTAATTACCGGAATCGGTATCCAAACGAACAAAATTTAGAGTCTTTATTTTGCAAAGAAAGAAAAAAAAACAAATATGAAGATCTCTACTCCATATTTGGACGATTACTGTTAGATAGATTATTTCATTCTTTTCGTAAATAAATTAGGTTTTATGAAATAGAGCACGTAATCTAACCTCAAATCCAGTTCAGTTCTCATTGATCATTTAAAATTTATTTATTTGAGGTTTTTTAATTGACAGAAAATGGGATTTTCGAGATGAAGAAAAAAGAAAACACAATTTGGTAAGAAAATACGAATATTTTTTTTCAATTCTATATTCTGTTCAGCGTTACCGACGCATCGGAAGACTTTGTCATATAAATTCTCTGTTGCCATCCTGTTCTTCACTAAATACAGTTAAGATAGAAGAAAATATAAAGTTGATAGATAATCACAATTTTATTTTTGCTTAAAATAAAGAGGAACCCAAATGAAGAAAAACGTTTGGAAAAAAATTCTTGATTTTTTTGCCAAATTTTGCACAAAATTGTTCTATTCATTCAGAACTTTGCTAAATTGTTATAATTTATAATCTTTTCTTTTGATTGTATTAATGATATAAAGCAACAGAATTTGTTCTTTAATTGACATTCAAAAAGAAAAACAAAAACATTCAACAGGAATGGTAAATAGATGAGGAGAGATAAGCAATTTTTTTCTTTTTCAACCTGCCTTCGTCAGTTTGAATTTGACCTGGATGATTGTGATGTTCAAAGATCCTCCTCTTAAGAAGCAGTTGAATTGGACCAAATTCTGCAGAGGAACGTTAAATATTCCTAAAGGTAGAGATTTTTATTGAGTGAGTGAAGAAAGTTTTTCAAAACTTCTGCATTTGTTGCAAAATACCGGCAAAACAAGTCACCTTGTTAGTTTGGTTTTTTAATAAATAATATTAAAGAAACTGGTTACAATCAATGAATATTTGACAAGAAGAAGATTTAAAAAATCAGTCCGTTGAGCATAAAACTACGAAGAAAACTATTTTTTTGTCAACAATGCAATTCTCATCTCAACGAGTTTGATTTGAAAACAATTTATATCCAATTCACGCAGTTTTTCTGAATCCTCAATTTACGCATTTTTTCCATGATTTCATAATAATAGATAATTCTTTACTACCACTTTCCTGATATAGGACAATTTAATTGAAGATAACCTCAAACAGAGTGCTTATTAAAAAAGATATAACCATATCTATTATCTATTATAACCATGCTAGAATAGATGTTTGCTTCTTCTAGCACATAAACTGATCACTGCAAGCTCTTTTTGCCAACCACTGTCATTGTTTGTTTAAAATAAACTATCTGTGCATGATATCATGGAAATTCTTTTGTCTTAGAAGCTGCTTCATGTGGCAAAAAAAATGAAAATGCATGTGGTTTATTATCTGTTAGTTTTATAAAACTGAGGGTTGTAACATTTTTTTAGTTTTTATTTAAGATTAATCCACCAAATCGGTTTCAATTTGAGCATTAGACATCTGTTAGTCAAAAGATTTTTTCCTCTAAGAACAAAGAAAATATTTTGGCAAACTTTAAATGTACAGTGGAACATTCGGTGCTACATAGTCTCGCCAACCGTCTTTTTTGGATTTCTGAGCAGTTTATTGGCCTTAGAATACAATAAATTGAAAATCTTTATTCGTCAAATAAACAAAATTTGTTGTTTTACAATCTTATTTTATGCCGGCAAAACAAGTCTTCTTTTTGTCCTATTTTTGCTAATTTTGCAAACGTCTGATAAAAATTTACTCATATAGCCTTGGACATAATTTTGGGAGTTTTTTATTTTATTCAACTGGATGCTAGTTGTGTTATTGGTTGCTCTCGAAGAGAACCAATTTTTGTAAACGTGTGCATCTTTGCTTGACCATTTTTTGAATTTTCGAGTGACTTTTACTCCCTCGACTCTAACATGATCTATAATTCTCTCTGATTCACAGTTTCAAGCAGCTGAACTCAATTCGCGCCAATTTAATACTGAAGGTCAATTGATAAGTTCGCCAAAATTGGTGCCTTTTTTATTTTTAAATCTTAATATTGGTATAAATTAACTTCTGATGAGGTTATTTGAAGCCCCCTTGTAATATTTTTGGACCCAATCAGGCTATACCCCCTGCTGAAGCAGACTACAACTTTTGACAAAACCGAAAAATGATTAACAAATTTTATTTGTTTTGGCTCAACAAATTGTAATATGAAACACCATGGAATCAACTCATGGCATCACAAAATAGTTTTTAGAAGTGGAAGTTTTAGAAAACGTTGCATATAAAGAGCTAAAATTAATTTTTGTTATGATATTGATGGGCAAAACTAAACTCAGTCCTCAAGTGTGTTGTCCGTTGGTGTAATTATTCAGCAGTAATTCGTCGCAACTGCCTCCACAGTGATCTCTGTGAAACTGAGTTTCCACTTAATCAGAGCTCAAGGTCGGTGGCTCCTTGCTATAATGTAAAACCAGGTAAAAATTTTAGCCAGAAAATTTGACAGCAGTCAAAAAATGTGGGCGTTGATATTCAAAATGTTACTGTTCTTCAGTTGAAAACAGATAACAAACTGACAAAGATTCTTTATCTAAATTTGTTTTTAAAAAATCAAATATCCGAAAAAGTTTTTTGCAATGTTGACTGTAACTTCAATAAAATTCTTCAAAAGCAAATTCATCAAATAGTCTAAACAGAAAATCGAATGTAAAGCGCGTAATAACTTATCAAAACATATTAAAAGATATTTTGAAAAATATTGGAAAATTCTTGACTCTAATAACCGATTGAAAATAATAGGAAAACGTTGAAAAATATTGGTTATGCAAGATTTTTTTTGAAAAAAGCATTATAAAATTAATTGTTTTAGGTCTATAGATATATCAAAAACAAAATGTGTTGTGTGGTCATCAAATGATAAACTTCTTTTTTTTACAACTTTCGAATAAATTTTGCTGTTATTAATGCAGATGTGTGCGCCATTCATTCAAAATTTTTGCTTTTGCTTGGCTGCCTTAAATTCGAAAGTAACTTTTACGTTCTTGGCTTCTTTAATTTTCAATGACCATAAATTAAAACTGAAAGTCAACCAAAAAAGCCTTCAGAGATGTTTAAATTTCTTTTTTCTTTTACCTGATTTTAGCTCATTTCATTCCATTTAAGTTCTAATCACGATATTTGAAACCCTTAAACACTTCACCCAAGCACGCCGAAGAAGGCACTCAAGAGCAGTTCGTCTGACATTAGCTGGTTATATTTATTAATGTGCATGAAAGAAAATGGAAAACAGGTCTTCAGTGATTTTAACTCCGATGTACTTCAAATGTTTTATTTTTGATGAACGTGTGACAAGGAAGAGTTTTTAAGGTTTGAGTGAAACCTGTAAAGATTAGTTATGCCTCATTCACCAGTATTTAGAGACTTCATCTATTAAAAAAAATTCCAATACTTTTTGAAAGTCACATTAGCTAAAATTAGCGACAAAGCAAACATTGCAGACAAAATGTGAATAAATCAAAGCCAAATTCGTTACGTCCTTGATGATAATTTTAGCGACAGTAGCAGGGCGTAAATCGGTAACCAATCCCTCGAATGGCGTCGCTAATTTTCGCACCAACTTGTATCATCTCAGTGGTTACTTTTTGGTCACTTATAATTCGATTTTTAAATTGTCAACTTTTAGTTATTAAGTAATCCGACTTAATAATTTCGTCGAGTAATAAGTTTCCGACTTAAAAATCCCTCAGTTAAAACAAAACTCTTTTTCAAAAGAATCAAAAAGCGTAAAAGCTGCCGAGGTTAAAAAGAGTGACGAGATCAAAGGATCAGAATAAATATACTTGTCGCCACTTTACGCACACTTAGAGTGAGACAACTACAGACGTATATACAAGCGTTTGAGCGTATCAGACTTCTTCGCACTCGCTTACGTTCCTGATCTTAATACATGTGTGTGGGAAGCAGCGATCATGCTGTGTATAGATACTCAGTGCCATGTTGTCTTATTTGTGTAATGTCTAACTGGAATTTACTGTAATGTCTACCGTAAATTGGTTGTTATTCAAAAAGTGTCTTTGAATGACCATTACCTGGCCAATATCTGAATAGGCAATTTTCAAATAATTTTCATTGTGTAAAAATGAGTGGCAATACTTCGTAGGCATCTTAAATAATTATTTGAGACCCAATCCAAGTGTTTAATTGTTCTTGTGAAAAATAACTTGGTTTTTCGCAAGGCTCCTGATAGTCTTACTCTACAATTATTATCAAAGGAAAGATTTCTTAAATTAATTATTTGCTCTCAAACGAAGTTTGTAGCAATTATAATAGTCCTGTTGCTCTTTATTAAGTGATTTTTCGCTTGACCGATTTTTTGTCTGACGTTTTTGACATTTCGTCCTTGAAAACGGGATAAACAGGTAGCGCACAGCGGGCAATAAGTGCTCCTAGAGCCTTTCGGCTCACTAATCTCCAAGTATGCGATTCAAAGTAGCTTTCTTTATAAACGTTCTTTTTCAAAATAATATCAGTATTCTTTACGCTAGCCCCAAAAAATCTCATCATGGAAACTAATTTTGGACATATCCAAACATGAAGAAAATAGGAACTAAATTAGCTTACTGTAACTTGTTTCAACACACGCTTATAGCCCTAATCTTAAAATATGGTCCTTGGAAATAATGACAAAATCGAGTAAATTTACTCGAAAAATTCTACATTTGCCACGTAATGAATAGGAAAATAGAGCGGATCGGATCGAGCCCGCTTTAAAAGTGAAATTATTAACGATACTGAGATTCTTTTGAGAACTTTTGAAGTTGATTTCAATAGTGCAATGTTTGCAGCTGTTTGTAAGTTTGTAATAAGGTCATAACGAGGGTTTAACGCAGTTGTGTTGCATATGACCTCTTAGCCCAGTTGACTTTGTGTTCTTCGATTTTCAGCCTAATTTATCAAAAAATGTGTTATAGTCAAACAAATAAGGGATTATTTTTCGTCTGCGCTCCGAATACTGGCGATTTCATAATTTTTTCAACCCATAGAAGCACGGATACGACTTGATAAGTGATGGTGACTGTTGTGTCTTTGGGGCACATGGCGTTAATGATTCGACAAATAAAACAAAATTTTTCAGATGATTTCGAGCAAAGTGAAAGAAATTGGATGTGGGAAAAAGATCAAAGGTCGCAACTCAACAATTGTGTGTCAGTACGCACCAGAAATAATGCGAGACAAAGAGGCCTTGCTCACCAATGACAATTTCAAGGCTTTGTGTGGGAAGAGGCCGGGTATCACAAGAGGCTGTTACAAGTATGAACAATATATTTTTATTAATTGCTCTTGAACGAAGTTATGGATCGGGAGGGCCGTGGTTGAATCCCGGCGGGGTCAAATGTTTTTCTACCCGCCTGTCGTTCTAGAGCAATTCTTCCGACATTAGTCGGTTTATGTTTCTTTTATGCAGCTTCAAACCTAAATTTGCGTATTGCAACTTTTAGATATGCAAATTTAGTTTTGAGGCTGCATGTCTTGACAATGTCTACAAAACTTTATTCAATATCTGACGCCGTCAGCTACCCAGCGGTCATTATTTAGGAGCTCTCTTTTTCCTAGCAATTCATTTATTTTGATGTTTTGAAGCGCTGTCTTTATACAACTCGAAGTGCTTAGGTTTGGATATCCGAGTGGTAAATGCTTCAGTCTAGAACGCCGGAGGTCTTCCAATCGTGACTCAGATGGAGCGCTTCCCAGGATGAAGTCCGCGACCCACGACAGGTCTTGGCCAGACCGACCACACTCAAAACAGGCATTGGCCAGACCGACAATACCCAAAGATAGCTATTGGCCAGACCGAGCAGACTTTGGCCACCATTGGCCAGACTGAACAGACTTTGGACACCATTGGCCAGACTGACCAGACATTGTCCAGACCATTGGGCAGACCGAACAGACTTTAGGCCAGACCGTTGTCCAGACCATCGGCCAGACCGTTGTCCAGACCAATGGCCAGACCGAACAGACCCTAGGCCAGACCATTGTACAGACCGTAGGCCAGACCATCCGCCAGACCGTTGTCAAGATTAATTGCCAGACCGAACAGACCTTAGGCCAGACCATTGTCCAGACCGTAGGCCAGACCATCCGCCAGACCGTTGTCCAGACCATTGGCCAGACTCATTTGAACGTGTTTAATAAAATAAAAATGTGTAACAAAAAAGTGTCCAATAAAATTTATAATTTATTCGTTTCATTTTTTGAATGACAATTGTATATGAGATTTTAAAAAGAAATTATTGAAAAAACAACACAAATGTCGATTTAAAGACAAATGCAAATTTCAAAAGAAGGTTAATGAAGTATTCTAATCATCTAGAAGTAGATGTCGTTTACCATTTATGGGCTGCTATTTTGAAAAACAGTCAATACAGCACGCATTTATACAATTTGGCTCTTATTTGGCTGGACCTCTAGGCCTTGAAATTAGGTATTGGCCAGACCGAACAGACCGAAATATGGGTATTGGCCAGACCGAACAGACAGAAATATGGGTATTGGCCAGACCGAACAGACCGAAATATGGGTATTGGCCAGACCGAACAAACCAAAATATGGGTATTGGCCCGATCGAACAGACCGAAATTTGGGTATTGGCCAGACCGAACAGGCCGAAATTTGGGTATTGGCCAGACCAAACAGACCGAAATATGGGTATTGGCCAGACCGAAATCTGGGTATTCGCCAGACTGAACAGACGGAAGGCCAGACGGAAGGCGCGACCCAAATTTTTTCCAGATCATTGTGGACGGTCGCACCGGACCCCCTGTCCGCGAACCAAGTCGGTCTGGCCAAAACCTTTCTTGGGTCGTAGACTTCATCCTGGGTTCTAATTTTGAATTTGAATTTGAATTGAAATTAACCAGCAAGAGTCAATCGAAAAAATAATCCGATAAAAATTGCCTGGAGGCATTACCAAAGAGAAGTAGCCCATCAAGCGGTAACCCAGGAAGACCGCATAAAGGAGAATTCAGCTCAATTAAACGAAAAATTTGATGCTAAAATTAGAAAAAAAAGTCTTTCAACTACGCGATTACGATAACGTACGTATTTGTAAAATGTTTAACAAAACTGTAGAACTCATTATCTCTAAACTCGATAAGGTTTGTCGGCAAAAGTCCGCTTGAGCAAAAAAAATTATATGCAACACTAATTCGCTGTTCAAGCGATTTTCTCATCTAATTTGAAGCGAATCGAAAATTCTGCAGAAGATGGATTTTAGAACTGCGAGTTAGCCTTCTGTTTTCCAGACACTGTAAATCGATTTGCTTGTTAACTGATCTGTTTGTTACTTTCTTAAAAATTTCCAGAAAAATTTCATTCAAGAAAAGCCCGTAAACTGTTAATTTTCCGTGATCCTGCATAAGAAGTGACAACGAAAATTGTTTTTCTCAGGAAAAATTAACTCTAATCGGTCTTCTTTGACAGAACAATAATTCATTCAAAATATTTTTAGATGTATTGCCGTATTCTATTAGACCGTATCCAATGCCAGACTTAGCGAATGCAGTATTCAAGTAAATAGGTTGATTTCGCGTGAGGAAATTTTTTCCTCGGTACACAACAGCGCCGAACTGTGGAAGTATACAGCAAACTTTATATACATACTGTCTAATTGTCAATTGTCTATCTAAAATGAGACCTAGGCACTTACATTGATCGATTTCTTCAATCAAAGTCTTATCGAGGAAAGGTGTAGGGCGACAGTTTTGTTTCCGAAACACGTCAGGTTACAGTTGTCGTAGTCACCGTCAATTTTTGTTGGCGCTAAAAAATTCAATGGGCCACTTATTATCATCCACAAAATTTTCGTTTTGTCCGTTGAGCTTGTAAACATTGTTGCATCATCAGCAAAAGGAACCAAATTTTTATTTGATCCGCGGGAATTAACCAGCAACAGTCAATGTGAGAAAAAATTAGATGAAAACTGCCTGTAGGGATTACAAAAGAGAAGTACGTCTCATCAAGCGGTAACCCAGGAAGAAAGCATCAAAAAAATTCAGCTAAATTAAGCAAAAATGTGTTGCTAGTTCACAAATATGTGGATGACGTACGCATCTGTAAAATGTTTAACAAAACTGTAAAACTGAAACTCAATATTTCTAAAATTGATTGGTTTTGTCGGCAAAATATGCTTGTGCAAGGAAAATTATAAGCAACACTAATTCGCTGATTAAGCAATTTTCTCCTCCAATTTGAAGCGAATGGAAAACTCGGCAGAAGCTTGGTTTTAGAACTGCGAATTAGTCTTTGTTTTCGAGACACTGTAAGTCGAGTTGCTTGTTAAATCATCTGTTTGTTACTTGCTTTAAAGTTTCCAGAAAAATTTCTTTCAAGCAAAGCTCATAAACGGTTAATATTCCGTGATTCCGCATCAGAAGTGACAGAAAATCTGTTCTCCTCAGGAGAAAAATAGCTCTAATCATTCTTCTTCACACATCAAAATCTCATTCAAAAGAATTGTAGATAAATTGCCGTATTCTAATAGACCGTACCCAGTACCAGATTTAGAGAATGCAGTATAGAAGGAAATGAGTTGATTTCACGAAAAGAATTTTTTTGCTCGGTACACAAAACCGCCAAACTGTAAAAAGTTAGAGCAAACTTTATATACATGCTGTCTAAATGTCAATTTTACATCGAAAATGAGACCTAGGTACTTACATTGGTCAGTTTCTTTAATCAAAGTGTTATCAAGAGATGTCTAGGGCGGCAGTTTTTATTTCCAAAATATATCAGGTTACAATCGTCGTAGTAACCGTCAATTTTTGTTGGCGCTAAACAATTCAGAGGGCCTCCTCATACCATAAACAAACATTTCCTTTTAGTCCACTGAGCTCGTAAACATTGTTGTATCGCCAGCGAAGAGATCAATTTAAATTGATCTGCGGAAATTAACCAGCAACAGCCACTCAAAAAATAAATCGGATGAAAACTGCCTGGAAGGAGAGAGAAGTAGGTCTCATCAAGCGGTAACCCAGGCGGAACGCATATAGGAGAATTCAGCTAAATTAAACAAAAAACGTGATGCTAGTTCTCAAAAAAGTCTTTCAATTTCGCGATTATTGATGACGTACCATTTGTAAAATTTTTAACAAAATTTAAAACTCAAACTCATTATCTCTAAACTTATTAGGTTTTTTGGCAAAAAACTGACTGAGCAAGGAAAACTATATGCAACTGTAATTCGCTGTTTAAGCAATTTTTTCATCCAATTTGAAGCAAATGGAAAAATCGGCAGAAACCTGATTTTAGAAATGCAAGTTAGCCTTCGGTTTTTCTAGTCACTGTATGTTGAGTTGCTTGTTAACTGATCTGTTTGTTACTTTCTTAAAAATTTCCAGAAAATTTTCATTCAAGAAAAGCCCGTAAACTGTTAATTTTCCGTGATCCTGCATAAGAAGTGACACCGAAAATTGTTTTTCTCAGGAAAAATTAACTCTAATCGGTCTTCTTTGACAGAACAAAATCTCATTCAAAATATTTTTAGATGTCTTGCCGTATTTTATTAGACCGTACCCAATATCAGATTTAACGAATGCAGTATAGAAAAAAAGGAATTGATTGGCGAGAGGAAATTTCTTCCTCGGTGCACAACACCGCCAAACTGTTGAAGTATAGAGCAAACTTTATATTCAAGCTGTCTAATTGTCAATTTTCCATCTAAAATGAGACCTAGGTACTTACGTTGGTCGATTTCTTCAAAAAAAGTCTTATCGAGGAAAGGTGTAGGGCAACAGTTTATATTTCTAATACACATCAGGTTACTTTTATCGTAGTCACCGTCAATTTTTGTTGGCGCTAACCAATTCAAAGGGCCTCTTATTACCATCAACAGAATTTTTGTATTGTCTGTTGAGCTCGTAAACATTGTTGTATCATCAGCAAAAAGAACAATTTCATTCGATCCGAGGAAATTAACCAGCAACAGCCACTAAAAAAATAATCGGATAAAAACCGCCTGGAAGGTTTACCAATGAGAAGTACGTCTCATCAAGCGGTAACCCAGGAGGACCGCATAAAGGAGAATTCAGCTAAATTAAACAAAAAACCGTGATGCTAGTTCACAAAAATGTCTTTCAATTTTGCGATTATTGAAGACGTACGCATTTGTAAAAAGTTTAACAAATTTTAAAACTCAAACTCCTTATCTCTAAATTTGATTTGGTTTTTTGACAAAAATCTGCACGGGCAACGAACAAGGGAAATTATGAGCAACTCCAATTCGCTGTTTAAGCAATTTTCTCATCCAATTTGAAGCAAAAGGAAAAATCCGCAGAAGTCTGATTTTAGAAATGCAAGTTAGGCATCTGTTTGCAAGTCACTGTAAGTTTAATTGCTTGTTAGCTGATATGTTTGTTACTTTCTTAAAAGTTTCCGAAAAAATTCTCTCAAGAAAAGCTCATAAATGGTTAATATTCCGTGATCCTGCATAAAAAGTGACACTGAAATCTGTTTTTCTCAGGAAGAAAATAACTCTAATCATTCTTCTTTGACATATCATTATCTCATTGAAAACATGTTTTAGATGTATTGCCGTATTCTAATAGACCGTATCCAATACTAGGTTTAGCGGTTGCAGTATAGAAGGAATTGAGTTTATTTTGCGAGAAAAAATTTCTTCCACGGTACACAACACCGCCAAACTTTGGAAGTTTAGAGCAAACTTTATATACATGCTGTCTAATTGTCAAATTTCTATCTAAACTGAGACCTAGGTTTTTACATTGGTCGACATTTTAATCAATGTGTTATCGAGGAAAAGCTTAGGCGACAGTTTTTATTTCCAAAACACATCAGGTTATGTTTGTCGTAGTCATCCCAAATTCATTGACGCTAAACCATTCAAAGGTTCTCTTAAAATCCTTAACAAAATTGTTCTTTTTGTCCGTTGAGCTCGTAAAAATCGTTGTAACATCAGCAAAGAGAACATTTTCATTTGATCCATGGAAACTAACCAGCAACAGCCACTAAAAAAAATAATCGGAAAAAAACCGCCTGGAAGGATTACCACGGAGAAGTAGCTCTCATCAAGCGGTAACCCAGGAGGACAGCATAAATGAGAATTCAGCTAAATTAAACAAAAAAACTTGATGCTAGTTCACAAAAAGTCTTTCCAATTCGCGGTTATTGATGGCGTATGCATTTGAAAAATGTTTAACAAATTTTAAAACTCAAACTCATTATCTCTAAGCTTGATTTGGATTTTGACAAAAATCTGCTCAGGCAAGTAAAATTTTATGCAACGCTTATTCGCTGTTTAAGCAATTTTCTCATCCAGTTTGAAGCAAATGGAAAAATCGGCAGAAGCCTGATTTTAGAAATGCAAGTTAGCCATCTGTTTTCCAGTCACTGTAAGTTTAGTTGCTTGTTAGCTGATATGTTTGTTACTTTCTTAATAGTTTCCGGAAAAATTTCTCTCAAGAAAAGCTCATAAACGGTTAATATTCCGTGACCCTGCATAAGAAGTGACACCGAAATCTGTTTTTCTCTGGAAGAAAATAACTCTAAGCATTCTTCTTTGACATATCATTATCTCATGGAGAACATTTTATTAGATTTATTGCCGTATTCTAATAGACCGTATCCAGTACTAGATTTAGCGAATCCAGTATAGAAGGAATTGAGTTTAGTTTGCGAGAAAAAATTGCTTCCACGGTACACAACACCGCCAAACTGTGGAAGTTTAGAGCAAACTTTATTTACATGCTGTCTAATTGTCAAATTTCGATCTAAACTGAGACCTAGGTTTTTACATTGGTCGACATTTTATTCGAGGTGTTATCGAGGAAAGGTTTAAGGCGACAGTTTTTATTTCCATAACACATCAGTTTATGTTTGTCGTGGTCATCCCCAATTCATTGACGCTAAATCATTCAAAGGTTCTCTTGATATCTTTAACAAAATTGTCCTTTTTGTCCGTTGAGCTCGTAAATATCGTTGTAACATCAGCAAAGAGAACAGTTCCATTTGATCCGTGGAAAGTAACCAGCAACAGTCAATCGAAAAGTTAATCGGATAACTGCCTGGAGCTATTACCAAAGAAAAGTACTTCTCATCAAGCGGTAACCCAGGAAGACCGCATAAAAGAGAATTCAGCCAAATTTAACAAAAAAATTCACTCAATTTCTCTAAAACTGTATAGGTTTGTCGGCAAAACATGCTTGAGCAAGGAAAATTATGAGCAACCCTAATTCGCTGATTAAGCAATTTTCTCATCCAATTTGAAGCAAATGGAAAGCTCGACAGAAGCTTGATTTTAGAAGTGCGAGTTATCCTTCTGTTTTCCAGACACAGTAAGTCTAAATGCTTGTTAAGTAATCTTTTTGTTATTTGCTTAAAAATTTGCAGAGAAGTTTCTTTCAAAAAAAGCTCAAAAACGGTTTATATTTCGTGTTCCCGCATAAGATGTGACACCGAAATCTGTTACAGCGAATGCAGTAAAAAAGGAACTGAGATGATTTTGCGAGAAGAAATTTTTTGTTCAGAAAACAACACCGCCAAAGCGTAAAAGTTTAGAGCAAACTTTTTATAACTCCTGTTTAAATGTCAAATTTCTATCTAAACTGAGACCTAGGTTTTTTTATTGGTCGAATTCTTTAATCAAAGTGTTATCGATGACAAGTTTAGGGCGACAATTGTTATTTCCAAAACACATCAGGTTACATTTGTCGTACTCACCCCCAATTCATTGGAGCTAAACCATTCAAAGGGTCTCTTAATACCATCAACAAAATTGTCCTTTTTGTCCGTTGAGCTTGTAAACTTTGTTGTATCATCAGCAAAGAGAACAATTTCATTTGATCCGCGGGAATTTTCAAGATGATTAATATAAATCAAGAACAGTAGCGGGCCCAAGACTGAGCCGTGTGGGACACCACATTTAATTTTTGTTTGACTTTGAACGATCAAAATTAGTCAGTGTGTATTGCTGCCTGTCATTTAATTAATCTCTCAAAAAATCTAGGAAAACAACTCGGAAACCGTACCACTTCAATTTTAGAGTCCAAAGGTCATGATCAACAGTATCGAACGCTTTTTCAATGTAAATAACACATGAGAATCCTACTTCCTCTTTGCTGTCACACACTCTGCACATAAATTCACTGATATGTATTAGGGCCTCCATGCAAGATTGCCTTGGCTGAAAATCGCAATGCTGAGTCGACAACAACTTATGTGTCTGTATAAAAGAAAAGATTCGAAAAAATTTTATTTTTTCAAAGACCTTAGGAAAAGAACTTAGCAAATTTACGGGTCTGAAAGAATTGGGCTCAAAATTTTTATGAAGTGGTTTTACATTCGCATTTTTCCATGTTTGTGTAGAAAAGCCCACTGAGAAGCAGGAGATATAAATGCTGCCAAGGAAGTCTGAAAAAACTGATATAGAAAATTTTAGAACCTCATAACATATGTCATCATGACCAAAACTGTTTTTATTCTTTAAATATTTTATTGCCTTGCATACGTCGTTTGCAGTAATAGTTCGAACAAAAAAGAGTTTTGATGTCTTAATTTGCAGGGCTTTTTCAGAGCAGTTGATCCAAATGCTTCAAATAACTTTTTCCCAATGGAACACAAAAATCGCTAATATTTGTTGAATCAATATCTAGGCTTTTCTCAGTGTTTTATTGAGAAAACTGTTGTAAGCATCAAAAAGATTTTTGTTCTTATTCTTGTTCCTATTAAATATTCCATCATAAAGGTAATACGAGAGACATTTCTTGCAGCTACTGAATGGTCGAATTGATTTCATAAGATGGACTTGAAGGCACATGTGGTTTGGCAGCTGGCGTGTTCATCTGTCTTTGCGGCATTTCCCTAGAAAACTTGAATATTGGCTTGTTTTTGTGATAATCACTTCGTTATTAACAATTTTTGCCTTGATATAGTCGTCGATATCAAGTTTGAGTTAATTGACATAGGTCTTACCTTTTCTCCGATTTGCACAGAATTTTAGGCTGACTATTATTGTTCAGTTTTTAAACCATTTTCAAAAGCGTAGTCCAGAAGTTCTTTGTCCCTTTTAATTAACCTCTCATCCATAAAAACCGATTTGTTATTAAGTGGATTTTTGTATTCAGCAAGCAATTTTTTTCGACCCCAAATGCGACTTTTTTTGGTTAAAATTTATGAACTTAGCTATTATTGCTGGTGGATCCCTCGGATCAACAATTTTTCCCAGTTCATGACAAGCTACCAGATCAGCCTCTCAGTAGTCCACATGAAAATCCGTTTATGAAGTTGACCATATCAGTAGTAACATTGGCATTTGAGACAAATGGTCAATTTCAGAAAATAATAGTGTCTTGAGAAGAATATCTTTCGACTTCGTTTATTGTAGACCGCAAGTAGTGCATTTCATTTTGTAAATTAGTTATTTGATTCTCTTTATATTTTAAATTGTTGCACATTTGGTTAAGGAAAGGTTTTAATTCAGGCTGAACATGCAATTGATCAAGTTGTTTACACAATCCATCTGCAGTGTTAACCGAATTGTCCATTTTAAATAAAGCAAAGCGAAAAGAGCAAGCGAGAAGCGACTGTTCGTGAGCTGCACATTTGTCTTCTGATGACATTGGATTTTAAAAAAGCTCGGTTTCTAATGTATAATAAAGGCGACTCAGGGTGAAAAGGTAAAACGATCTAACCAGATAACAAACTCTTTGAACTCACTCCCCCTACCCGTACCCTCCTGCTCCTGCATCCAGCCCCACACACCTGTCCCGTATCCCCCCATCTACCTGAGTACTCTCTTTGTATGCTGCCTCCAACATCAGATCCCTCCTGAAAAAATCCTGATCATCAGCTCCCTCCTGATCATCAGCTCCCGAAAAAAGCTTCCACGCCGCCAGCCAACCCCTACAGCCTTAATTCGCACCTACCCCCATCCTCCATTAACTATTCCAACCTCCCGTATGTTTTGTTATAAGATCAGTTTAAACATTAATGATGTTTGAGCCCAAATTTGAGTGGTGGTTTCAATCGTGCCGCACCAGAACAATGAGCAAAAAAGTAAATTTGGAGCGTAAAAACTTTACCCATTTAAATGTTTACCTTTGTTTTTGAGAATGAGCGATAAACCGCGTTTGAACAAGAGTTTTTTTCTTGATTTTGTTTTTTTTCTGCGTTTTCAGCATTTAAACTAGTCTTATTTCTTACTCTTTTTATTGGATTTCTCTTAATTGTTTTTAATGCACATTTTGGTCCTTTGGAAAACAGTATGGCCGATTCCCTACTTGCACTGCTGTTTTCTAATAAATTTACTTTTCGTTCGCGTTTTTGCTTAGCATCAGTTGCTGGTTTTGATTTAGCTTTCTTACTTTATCGACTATAGAATAGAGGTTTACTATCAATATCGAATTAGCCAACTAAAAAAATTGATACAACACGAGAGACAGCTTATAATGCGATAAACATTAAAGTTCACGATAGCGAAAGTCAGTGGAGAATTTCGAATAGCAGTTCTAACGTATTACACAGCCGCAAAGCGAGATTTCTGTTTCGCCCGCCCCTTAGTGAGCATCATTTTTTATGACCCCCAGGCGCACGTGCTTTTTTTACATAGTAACGTGCTATGTGACAGCGTATCAATTGTAACTGGGGGTCATGAAAACAACTGGGGGGAGAGAAACAGAATAGTTACAAAAATTGAGTTGTATTGGGTTGCTGCCTTTTTTAGGATCTGTTCATACATTTTCACAGTTTTTTGAAGTCTTACTGAATTGAAGATTTTGGTCCCTCCAAAACAGGAAATGGATTGAGTGTATTTTGGCGAGAAGTTTTTGGCTCTAATCTTGAAGCTGAGTGAGAAAACGGTGTTTGGAAAAAAAGTTGCTTTCTTGCTGGTGGTTTTTTGTTCAAATGACTTAATTTGACATTAATTTCCACTGTGTTTCAACTTTTTATGATATTTTTGTCTAAATGGTTCTTCTAATACATTCGTGCTCCAGTTTAGGTCTAATTTGCTGTTTAGTCAGTAAAAATTATGTCAATTGTTTCAGGATTCGTCCTGCTATCTTTTCCTTTTCGCCGTCAAGATTTTCGTAACGACCATATGACGTCACAAACACTTCAATTGTTCTTTTCGTTGATTTACTCATGCAAATTTTATTTGCTTCACGTGCGTGACGTCCTTTTTCACTCTTAGTGGAGCGACATTTTTGTTCAATCGCGTGTATAAGTTTTTAGTCACACATGATTAACCTCACTCTCAAATGGACTTTTCTTTATTTTAATTCAAAGAGATAAACTCAAGTAAGTGTCTGTCATTCGACCTGAAAGTTATTTGAGAGCAGCTAATATAAGCAGCAATAAGTTGAACAGATTCTGCATCAAAGTATAAAATCCCAGTATTTAATTAAAAGAAGTTATTTTTTTGGTCTGTTTCTTTTACTATCTTTTTGAGACTCCAGACCTAGAAAGCTCTCGCAACTACTCTCTGGCAACTTGCCAGCTATGTTAATTTAGAGGTTGAGTTCTGAGTTGGGTAATATAAACAGAGCTATAACAAAATTTGATAACTCCTCGACACTTTGTCGAAAATCAGCCAACTTGTAATTTTTTCTCTCTCTATTTTGATCCCTATCAACACCAAGGGCTAAATACCAGCTATTGTTCGGCTCTCTGTCGGCTATGTTCTTAATTCTTTGGAAATTATCTTTTATGAAATCAGTGTACTTAATTTTAATCAGAAAAACTGTTTAATTGCGACACAACAAATAAGTTTGCAAAGGGACTCCGGACAAAATTTTTCTACAAACACATCAAATGCTTGAAGGGAGTGGGGTACGAATTAAGCTTAGAACAGCCGTATGTATACAGGTAATGAATACAGTCACCAACGCCCATCTTCTCAGGCATAATAAATTCCTTCTTATTGGCATAAATTCAGTATAAAATTTTGTTCTTAGAGCTCCAAAAACTCAGGGCTGTCAATTTGTGGACGACCCTCAGAACCCCCCACCCATTAACGGGGGAGGGGAGAGTGATGGCAGGGACAATGGCGGGGGTAGCAAAAGTGGGGGTAACCTTCTAGGCACAACTGTTAATCCTTTCCCAAGAGAACAAAATCCGCCGTATACACGTCATCATGCGAATCACAATGATCAAAACATTGCAAGTCACGTCAGATATAGTTATTCACTAATGATTAGTGCTAATTGCCTTTCGATTGCTGTGTTTCACCTGGTGTAAATGCAAATTGAACAGTTTGCTTTCCTCTCAAAAAAACAAATTGGCTTAGCGTGTGTGAATACTTAAATATGATTTGCATTAGCAATGGGCTATATATAGGTGGTAGTTGGCATTGCAATATTATATACATTTATGAGGGTATAAACATATTAAATACAGATGATGATATCCGTCTTGGGCGTGGGGGTGAGGGGTGATCAAGGTTTTTGAGCATAAAGGGCATAATCTGGTAAAACACTAGTTTAAAACTTGTTATAAGTTATAAACCAAGAATCATTGGCCCAATCGTTATTCAATCAATTTAAAATTAGAACTTTAACGTCTTTTTGTTATTAAAGGTAACCATTCCCAGTTAGGCATTGGCCGCAATTTGTTACCCCTGTCGCTATATTCGTGTCGTTTCCAACTATATGCAGCACAAATATTTCTTTAAAAAAAGATAGTCTTTCAGAAATTGCAAAGTTTGGAATAGGAATATTCTCCAGGAATAGGATAAACTGGTGAAAACCCGAGCATCATAAGTCGCAGTCCAATTATTGTGGAGCTATGTTGTTCTATCAGGTGCACAGCGGGAAATCAACCGTCGCAAACACTCACCTATAGTGCAGAAAATGATTGCAAAATTGGTTGTAGCTCATATAGTCCTTCTGGTCCTTTAGTTTTCGCTAGCTATTTCTGACCCACAAACTTCTGCAATTTTCTCTGCAGAGAAATCAGATGAACTGTTAAAACACGATTAGCTGTTAATAAAGTCACATTATTTGAACCATACTAGTATCTAATGCCGTTTACCTAAACTGTCCAGACGACGCCAAGGGCGATATTCTGTGAGTTTTCAAGCCCTCACTCCATTTCCTGTTTGAGAGCAACTTGTACCATTATATCTGTTCAGCCACTTCCCGGGATTTGCCCCCAGAAAGAACACTTCAGTACTTAACCAGTGTAAATCCGGGAATTATATAGACAATTTTACACTTGTACATAATCTGTTCATGTGAAAAAATGCACTGATCACTCCTTTTTCAGAGTAAAATTGTATTACTGATTTTGATCTGTCCAAAACTATGATCATACAAATACCAGCCTAATTAATGTTATTGTATGACTATTGTCATACAAAAGAACATTCTGTTTTAAACCAGTTTCAGCCCTGATTGTCAGCCAAAAAATGATGGCATTTTCACATCATACAAAATAAAACCATGGGTATATTCATATCAAACTACATCACACCGAAGGCAAATTCATATCAAATTATCTCACAACACAGGCATATTCACTTCATACTACATCGCTACACAAGCATATTCACATTATAAGAATCACACTACAGGTAGATTTACATCATGCTACGTAACACCACAGGTTTTTCTAGATCATAATATATCACACCACGTGAAAACAACTACTAAGTGACATTGCAGATCGTGAACACAGCTGCTAAGTAGCTCGAGAGATCATAAACACACCTGCTAAGTTACCGAGAGACCGTAAACAATCCAACTAAGTGATCTAGAAGATCGTGAATACATCTGCTAATTGACCCTGGAGATGGTGAATGCACCTATTAAGTGACCCGGAAAATCGAGAGCACACCTGTTGAGTGACACTGTAGATGGTGAATACACCTGCTAAGTGACCCGAAAGATCGTGAATACACCTGTAAACTGGCCCGGGAGGTCATGAACACAACTGCTAATTGACGCGTAAGGTCAAAAAAATAAATTTCGTTTATGAATCAATGCGAACGCACAAACCACGTTGCAACTGGAACGAAAACCCTGCGCACCCTGAAAGCACCCCAAAAAGACTGGTTTCCCCATATCAGTATCCAGTATCATCATCAGTATCGGTTTGCACCCAGAATGCAGTATGCATGTACCCCTTTTATTTGATAGCGTGTCTCAACGAAAATGCATGCATTTTGCATTATTTTTCTGACATGCAACAGATGTTTCAACATTTTCGAAAATTCCACGGTATTTTTTTTTACGATGAACTTACTCTGAATAATCTGAATAGTGTTCTTTTCTGGATATAATGACCGTCTTTTTTGTTGTGAATATGCTGTTTCAGTACTGATTGTACCAGTCAATATTGCAAAAGGTAGGTTCAGCACTGAACTACTCTGGGTTGTCAGCCTGTGTCCTTGTAAATTGATGTCGCCCAGTTGATTTCAACAAAAAAGTCAATTTTCTTTTTACTCATCCAAAAAGTGTTAACATCGGCATCTTTTGATTGGAACAATTGAAGCTACCAAAAGATAAATTAGAATTGATGAAAAATCGTTACATATTTTTAATGAACATCTAAATATTGGTTTTGTTTGCACCTTCCAGGATATCTTTATGGTCGAGTGGGCAATTTTGTTTTTCCTCCTGAAAAAACGTGGTCAAGCCCAAGATCTTTATGTCAATTGCCGCTCTCGTTCATTCTCTATAGTCTCTGGGTGTATGGACAACCGAAACTGCTAGAGAATCAGAATTTTATTGTTTCAAGAGAAAATTAGTCTCTAGTAGGCATATATAGTGTCCCCGAAAAATTATTCGCCCCAACCATTCACAGTAACTTCAATCATTAAGGACCACCACAGAATTCGTTTAAAAACTTTTCTAATAGTTTATTTAATTTTTATTAAAAGCCACCCGCAGCCCGCTATCATAGCGCTCCTATTTTTTTACTTCGTCGAATAAAAAAATGTATCGCTTTACCGGGTCTTTCCCATTATAGCCCCCCCCCACCTTAGTGGGCATGTAACCTATAGCCCCCCCCCAGATGAAAATTCATAACCACCTCTTTAACACAAAATCGGAAATCGATGTAGGCGAGCCACTGAAATTAATAACCACTTCTTTAACACAAAATCAGAAATCATTGTAGGCGAGCCGCCGGATAATGACATGGGCTTGCCCATTATAATTGAGTTTAGTTGACTTCTCATAACCGCATTTCAGCTGCTACAGAGATAATACGAAATGGCTCCTATGAACTTAATGAAAAAACCTGGACCCGTTCCATGAAATAATGACGGCGATTGGAAAATTCCAGCATTCGATACAACACAGGCATATTCACTTCATACTACATCGCTACACAAGCATATTCACATTATAAGAATCACACTACAGGTAGATTTACATCATGCTACGTAACACCACAGGTTTTTCTAGATCAAAATATATCACACCACGTGAAAACAACTACTAAGTGACATTGCAGATCGTGAACACAGCTGCTAAGTAGCTCGAGAGATCATAAACACACCTGCTAAGTTACCGAGAGACCGTAAACAATCCAACTAAGTGATCTAGAAGATCGTGAATACATCTGCTAATTGACCCTGGAGATGGTGAATGCACCTATTAAGTGACCCGGAAAATCGAGAGCACACCTGTTGAGTGACACTGTAGATGGTGAATACACCTGCTAAGTGACCCGAAAGATCGTGAATACACCTGTAAACTGGCCCGGGAGGTCATGAACACAACTGCTAATTGACGCGTAAGGTCAAAAAAATAAATTTCGTTTATGAATCAATGCGAACGCACAAACCACGTTGCAACTGGAACGAAAACCCTGCGCACCCTGAAAGCACCCCAAAAAGACTGGCTTCCCCATATCAGTATCCAGTATCATCATCAGTATCGGTTTGCACCCAGAATGCAGTATGCATGTACCCCTTTTATTTGATAGCGTGTCTCAACGAAAATGCATGCATTTTGCTTTATTTTTCTGACATGCAACAGATGTTTCAACATTTTCGAAAATTCCACGGTATTTTTTTTTACGATGAACTTACTCTGAATAATCTGAATATTGTTCTTTTCTGGATATAATGACCATCTTTTTTGTTGTGAATATGCTGTTTCAGTACTGATTGTACCAGTCAATATTGCAAAAGGTAGGTTCAGCACTGAAGTACTCTGGGTTGTCAGCCTGTGTCCTTGTAAATTGATTTCGCCCAGTTGATTTCAACAAAAAAGTCAATTTTCTTTTTACTCATCCAAAAAGGGTTAACATCGGCATCTTTTGATTGGAACAATTGAAGCTACCAAAAGATAAATTAGAATTGATGAAAAATCGTTACATATTTTTAATGAACATCAAAATATTGGTTTTGTTTGCACCTTCCAGGATATCTTTATGGTCGAGTGGGCAATTTTGTTTTTCCTCCTGGAAAAACGTGGTCAAGCCCAAGATCTTTATGTCAATTGCCGCTCTCGTTCATTCTCTATAGTCTCTGGGTGTATGGACAACCGAAACTGCTAGAGAATCAGAATTTTATTGTTTCAAGAGAAAATTAGTCTCTAGTAGGCATATATAGTGTCCCCGAAAAATTATTCGCCCTAACCATTCACAATAACTTCAATCATTAAGGACCACCACAGAATTCGTTTAAAAACTTTTCTGTTAGTTTATTTAATTTTTATTAAAAGCCACCCTCATCTTCTCAGCCGGCTATTATAGCGCTCCTATTTTTTAACTTCGTCGAATAAAAAATTGTATCGCTTTACCGGGTCTTTCCCATTATAGCCCCCCCCAGCTTAGTGGGCATGTAACCTATAGCCCCCCCCCCAGATGAAAATTCATAACCACCTCTTTAACACAAAATCGGAAATCGATGTAGGCGAGCCACTGAAATTAATAACCACTTCTTTAACACAAAATCAGAAATCATTGTAGGCGAGCCGCCGGATGATGACATGGGCTTCCCCATTATAATTGATTTTAGTTGACTTCTCATAACCGCATTTCAGCTGCTACAGAGATAATACGAAATGGCTCCTATGAACTTAATGAAAAAACCTGGACCCGTTCCATGAAATAATGACGCGATTGGAAAATTCCAGCATTCGATACTGGAACAAAACAAAAACTTGTAACCAATAAATGTAAGCATAAATGATGAATTTAATTGTATGCTATGACTTGATTTTTTTGGGGGGTTATAATTTTCTGGGGGGGGCTATAATGGGAAAGACCCGCTTTACCTCATTTTGCCGCTTTTTCAACATTTTACGTGACATCTTTTTGACTTCTCCATGCTAGTTTCTCTCTTCTCTCTTTCTGCTAAAAATGATTTTGAACATCAGTTGCTCAGCAAAGCAATTCAAAATGAACAGAGTCAGTTTAAGAAAATTGAAGTCAGCAGTAGAAACGAGATAAACCCATAGAGCCCAATTTTAGATGCCCGCTATTTGAACGTCGTTCCTATAAGTCTTAGTTACCATCTCTAATGCTTATTGGTATTGATAGTAGCCACTGTAGCCTCTCTCTAAGAAACAGAAGGATGTTATGTTCAACTGAGAAATGCCATCAAAATAAATCGGACTCAAAAAATGTTTTTATACAAAATTTTTTTTTTCAATATCTTCTATTCTTTCAATCCCAATCATGCTTTTTGGAATCAACGGCGGCTATCTTTCGGCAATCTGCTGGGTATGTTTGCTCTTGAATTTTGAATCAACTATTGTAAACGTGTGTTTCCGCCTTATGCAAAAAATTTTGCCTGATTGTTTTTTTCTAGAACACTCTTTGGATTTCGATTTCACTTATCGAGTGACTTTTATAGTCTAAAATTCTTTATGTTTTGCGTTACCTAAATTGCTCTGTTCAGAATTTAAGTGTATTGGTAAAACAAAATTAATTCTAAGCATAGCTATCGCGAGGACCTGATGTCCGGTTTTTTTGATTTTCCAATCTATTACGAGGGAGGTCGGGAGTTAGAACCCCTCCTTGCTGCTAATAGTTGCACCCATAAAAGACTATCTAGATTACAGCTACCTCTAAATTAAATGAACCCGCCTGTTTTTTGATAGCATTCTGTCTGAGTCTAGTCGGTTTATGGTTAGTTTCTTAAAATTAAACTGACTTTCCTTTTTCTGGGCACTTTCTGCAGCAAAAATTGACGGATTCTGTTATCTAATGCAAAACAAAGGTCTAAATAATGAAACAAAAAAAGATGCTCGTTAATGTGCGTTCGCAGATGATGTACCCACCCTTGCTCATCTACACTTTTGACTTAATCGTCAACCAAATGAAGAGATAACAAAAAGAGATGCTTCAGTTCAAAAAAATCGTTACACAACCAAACTACTAATCGAATTAAATATTGCCATGCCTCATTACAGCGCCCATGAGATCTGCACATTAAAAAGACAAAAACAAACACGAAAATAAGCAAAAACAAACATATAACGGCAAAAATTCGATATCTAAATTTAAAAGCACTTAGTTACAACGTCAAAATGCAATCAGATAAAACCTCAACTACGCAAAGTTACTTTTCTCTAACTACGCCGCAGATCGAAAATTTAGATAAAGAGACTAAGTAAGAAGTCGACAAAGAGAGGAAATGATTAGGCAAATTTCAAAAATAAATCAATATTTTTTAAACCAAATAACTTGAAAAATGTTAAAAGAATTTAGCTTATAAAATAATTTTTGGAAAGTTTACTAAAAAGTCCTTATGAAACCAATGGGACATGTCTTTGGTGTGAGTGCCATAGGAACGGACCAAAAAGATGCAGACAAACTTAAACAATTGAAAACAATTTGAGAAAACACAAATTTTTGAAGCCATTAAAATCATTAGCTATTACCTGAATATTGTGTATTTTTATATCAGTTTTTAATTACAAAAACTCAAGTTATATTTCACTGGAAGAAAAAATAAGTTCATTTTGGGCGACATTGAGTTATGAAACACTCGGATCTGTTATTACGCGAATGTGCTAAGAGAAGAGAAAAAGAAACACAAATACACCACTCAAATACGTTTATGAAAACGCATATTGTCCGAACAACAAATATCAGTTACGACATGATATCATTAGACATGATAATTTTGAAACACAAAAAGATTGGTGGGACCTATCAATGATGAGAAAAAGTTACAAGTTGACTAAAAGAACACCAAAAACTGAAAAATTTGAAGAATCTTTGAAAAAGAAAATATCATAAATTTTAGGACAATTCGCTTCATTTAATCCTCTTTTACACGTTAATGGGACCGGTCAGCAATTTAAGGCTACCTAAGGAAATGAAGAACAGGCAAAAAGAGCAATTTCGAAAAAATGAAGCGAGAGAAGCGTCGAAACCTTTAAAAAGGAACTTTCCACTAAAAACTATTCAATTAATAGTTCTTTTCAATTAAGTTTTTAACAGCAATGAGACTCTTTTTTTAACAAAATTTTTTTAACAACAATTTGATTTTAAAAAATCATTAAATATGGACAAATTCGTTAAAACCACTAAACTTTTGAGAAAATCGGTAAAATTAACACAAATGAATTCAATAGCTTTGAACGGAAGCTACTAAGTACGATAAATGGTATTTTCGTCATTCATAGATTATCAAAAACATATTGCAACAAGTCATTGACTAAGAAAACAACAACAAACACAGGCAAAATCTGAAAAATCAGTAGAGAAAGGCAAGAAGAGAGTGTCGAAGCCATTTAAAACATAATCTTTTCTCTGAAAACTTTGTCTATGATCCAAAAAAACCTTGTGTAAGCCAAGGGGAACTATCAATAATGGGATTATGCGAAAAAATTTTCGAAGGAATGAAAATTACGAAAAAAAAATTCATGAATAAAAAAAATAATTATGAGAACTAGTGCATCGAAGTCATAAACCAATAGTTAGAGGATGGGACGCCAACTAGATAAATTTTAGTTGAAACAGAAACAACAGGAGTTCTGTAATTACTGAGATCGATTTATATTTTACGAAAATAAATTTAAGAATGGTTAAAGTTAAAAAAAATCAAAAAATGGTTTTTGAAGGCTGAACAGCTATTAATTTTAATAGCTTTCAACGGAAGTCAATAAATACGTTCAGTTATGCCTTTATGGGAGGAAAAAGATGCTCGTAATTCATAAGTAATCAATAAGACATAACAGCTAGTCCTTGACTATGAAAACAACGACAAATACATGCAAAAATCAAGAATTCAGTAGGAAGAAAATATGGAAGCCATCTAAAATTTTGGCTATGATCAATTGAATGTCTTCTCTAAGCCAATCAGAGCTATAAATAATAGAATAATCTGATAAAATTTCAACAGAAACCAATAAAACAAAAGTGTTCTATAATTTTTTTGAAATCTTGTGGCACCGAAGTCACGTAACCAATAGTTGGAAGATGAGACCGCTAACTAGGTTATTTTATTTTTGGTTGCAGTAGGAAAGAAGCGATTCATTTCATTACTGATGCTGAACTAAATTACACAAAATTAAGTTTTACGGTTTGTTTATGTTAAAGAGTATTTCGAAAATTAATTTTTAAAGTCTTAACAGCCATTAGATGTCCTCTCAAAGCACTAGATAGGTTCACTTAGTTCTAATTACGAAACCTATTGCAGTTTTAGTTAATGAGTCTATTCCAGAGGAATCCAAAAATTTAGTGAAAGCTCAAAAAGAAATTCTAAACCTCAATCAAAGTTACGAGAACTCAGAGTCGAAGCCAAAAAAAAAACAAAAGCGATTCCTTGAGAACGAATTTTTTGTTCATTGGGCTTCATTTGACATTAATGAAATGTGGTTGGTCAATAAGGGACTCTTGATATGAAAAGAGACTAATCCTTGGTGACCTACAAAATATAAAATGTTTTCAAAAAAAGAGCTTTCAAATTGATTTCGAACTTTTTTGATTGTAAATTTCCCTATGAGACCAAAACTACTCTTTTTATCGCCTTTCATCTATTGTTTCATCTGGAACACAAAACTGATTCAGTTTGTGGCGTGAAATGTAATTTTGAAATACTATTATTTTTGGAAAAATTTTAGTTTTGTAGAAAAATTAGAATAAAATTGAACAAAATCAAGCCAAATATACCGTGTTTACACAAAATTTTGCCCCTCGATAACTCCTCGAAAAAAAAACAAAATTCAAGAAAACCTTTTTAATTTCGAATTCTACGCTGGACGATCTGTATAATGATACCACTCACGTTTCTCTACCATGAATATATCGACCGGCCTAATATGTCTGAACAAAAAAACCCACCTGAGTATATATTTCCTCCCCCCCCCCCTAAAACTTTAAATTTTTTCAAAACTCAAAAAAGGTCAAAACTGAAAACTTTTACAAGTTGGGAGCGAAAAATTGTCCACCCCCCCCCCCCGATTTTGGGAAGGAAAACCCTGAGCAACACAACGTTTTTGCACACGGTTAGGGTAACCCCTAAGCTATCCTTGGACCCAATGAACATTATTGCATCATACCCATAGGTGTGACTATTAACACTTAAATGGTGCAAAAAGTGATATTTTGTCATTTATTGTTAAAATTCTTAAATTGTTAATTCTATGATCCCATAGGTGTTTATTAAAGGTCATATCTCATACATTTGAGTTATTTAGTGCTACGTACGTACCAGCAGTGCTTATGTCAACAAAAGTAAGTATTGCAGTAATTTGACATTTTTTTTGTAAACATTGACCTAAATCATTTTCTTGATTAACCAATCAGAAACAAGTAGCGATGATGTTATAAATGATAAATATTTGATTAATTACTTTAACCCAATTGTTTGGATAGTGAAGCCATATTGCATTTAGAACCATTAGAAACTGTTATACAGAGCAGTTAGCTCTCAGATTGACTAAAATTGGATTCTTCATCACTTTTGTTCTTTTTTTAAGTTTTGCTAGATCGTAAGATCTCCCGCGTTATAAGTTAGTTGAGCTTTCATAATAAAAGGTTATTAATAGTACTAGCTTTGGTTTGAAGCCTTACAAACTTCAGCAAGAGATTGGACATAGATTATCACAAAGGATTGTTTTAACTTCAATCACAATTTAAAGATACAGTCCTTTAATACAACCGAGCGACTAGTAGTTTCCACGAGATTGTTAGTCAAATCAAACCGTGTGAAGAACCAGGCCGGCGTAAAACTTGAGAACCAGGCCGTGAAAATTAGGTGCCGCTGAGATTCTTGAGCAGCCGCAACATTTGATCCATGGACCCGGAAATCAACAACAACACGAATAGCAACGAATCTTCGAATCAATTTGGTGGAACAGAACGAAATCTCTACGATGGCCAGCAAAAGTCCTAGTAGACACTGGAAAACAGTTCATTGGAAGTCGCGTGGTCAACTGAAGACACTAGAGAAAGATTAAGCTGACCTACTCAAATTGTTCTCCACACGTGTCACCGTGCTAGAAGGCTACTTGACACAAAACAAAACAATGACTGCCGAAAATGCACATCGTGGCTTCTTCGAGACGTACGACCACTTAGAAGCCAACAGAAAGCAGCAAAGGTTACTATTGAAGCCAAAGTATTTGAAGCTATCGACAATGACATCAAGCGTATGTTAGAAGAAATGAGCAAAGTTTTGAGATCGGTAGTTGACAAAGTGCCATTTCTCCGAGACATAGAAATGCTCCGCACAGAATTCAGCGATTATTGTCAAGACACATTTCGATCATACAAAACAGTAAACGCTGCTCACCCAATTTTCAGTGAACTAACAAATTTGGAGAATAAGTTGAAAACAGAAATCTCAAGCGACTCCGAAAAACAGATATTGTGTAATCAGGTGGAATGGTTAGTAGAAAAGCTAGGTAAAATCTACGCACAATCGATTCGAAAGATAAAGCATGAATATTGCTCCCGAGTGCTTTTGAATTTCAGCAATATTAGGAATCACTATCGAGACCTGATCAAGCAAAACATGCTCAGCAAGGATTGTGGAAATCAAACATCATTCGTGTCATCCACAGCGGCTGTTGACAAAGACCCAAATGAAACTGTAATTGATACAGGAAACAGAGCATTAGAAAACGGTGAGGAGAAAGTCGGGGTCTCTTCCAGGCATTCTGCTGCACACGGAAGCAGAAAACAACCCAGCATCGCCGACTCGCGATCATCGAGAAGGCGACATATAGAAGAAATGGAGCTCTGAAACCTGAGAGCTAAGAATGCAACAGAGCAACGACTGCGAGAACGGCAGTGCAGTTGGAGTTAGAGCAGGAGCGGGAAGAAATAGAACTTCGTCGACAGCAAGAAGAGTTACCATTACAACAGCAACAACTACAACAGCATCGAGAACAAGAGTTACGTTTACAACAACAACAGCGGCAACAAGAAGAGGAGTTACGTCTAAAGACGCAATAGCAAGAAGACGAACTGCGTCTTCGACAGCATGAGCAAGCCCTTGAAAACGAAAGAAAAAAAGCAGAGGCTCTGAAATTTGAGCTGACCATAGGAAGCTGAAGAGCATCCGGATTAGTGGCAGATGAGATAGAAAGTGTTGGACCGAGACGCAATCAAGAAAGAACAACCGGGTGGGCAGAATCAGTGGATCAACAGTCTGTCCCTAGACGGCCACTATCTCCAAATGTTGTTATCGACCCTCCAACGAATATCACACAGGACAGAGTTGAAAAACGTTTCAGCACCTACCCGAAAACTACCCCGCTGTTCCAAACGGGTGAAGGACTTTTTCACTGGAACTGACTGAACCGAGTTTTCTCAAGTAAGCAGAAATCCGAAAACCAATTAGAGTAACGGACCCACCAGCACCGCCGTTGACAAGGATGACGTTTCAGCAGCAGGGAACGTCAGCAGTTCAAGACAGAAAGAGGAGTCAGAGTCCCATTAACAACTCTCCAAACAGGTCTGCCGAGAGCAGAAACAGAAGCACAATGAATCAAACCACCCCCAAGTCATTTAGTAACCAATACCAAGCAGTGGTGCTGAGTTTTCAGGAGACCCCCTGGAATGGCCAGAATTGTCAGGTCTTTTTGATGTTGCCGTTCATCAAAAGCCAATCAGCGATACGGAAAAGATGCAACACCTGAAGCAGCAATGTCGGGAATGGGATTCAGCTCAAAATCATTCTATCATGCTTGGGATATACTCCCTGATAAGTATGGCAGATCAGATGTCATAGTCAATGCTCAATTAAAGAAAATACATACTCATCCTCCAATTTGGCACGACAATTCCAGGAGCATCGTCAAGTTTGCAAATGTGGTTACAAATGTGGTGAACACTTTGACTCAACTTGGATACACATCAGACCTAGAGGCAGAAGCAGGGCTAAGTTCAACAACGAGAAAACTTTCTCCTCAACTGAGAGAGAACAGTGGTTGCAGTATATGCAAGATCGTCGACTGCTGAGAGGCAATATGATTATTTTCAAAGAATGGCTTGCCTCCAAAGCTATAATTCCTGAGAACTTGTTAGTACAGACAAACTCGTCTTTTGACAGAAACAAATTTCAAAGCCGTGATAAACCGAAAACGAGTACCTTTGCTTCAAACGCTGAAGAGTCAAGCAAACCCAAGTATTTTGAATGTCCCTTCAAAGACGGACAACACCTCGTTTGGACTTGTGAAAAGTTCAAGTCGATCAAAGTAAATGAACGACAATAGCAAGTCCAGAAGTTCTGACTGTGTTTCATTTGTTTGAGACCAGGTTACATGTCGAAGGACTGCAAAAGCAGGGCTTGCATTGTACCCAGCTGTGGAAGGCGACACATTAGGCTTTTGCACAGCGGCCTACCAAAGAAATAAACTACAAAGAATGTCTCAGATGCTACAACGGCAGTAGCAACTAACATCATCCAAGGAGGACTCCCAGTGGTGGGAATCAAGCTGACAAACAGAGACTTAAGCCTAAATGTACTAGCAATGTGTGATTCAGGATCCTCGATTTCATTTGTAGACAAGTCAGTGGTGTCTAAACTTCAACTCCAAGGCCAAAAAGCGTCCTCATCAGTAGCAGGGATCAATGGCTCACAAGATGTCAAGACTGAAATAGTGCCGATAGCTGTTTCAGCGCATGATAAGTCTCGACCAATGACAACAGTAAAATTCTATTTGCATGAGAAACTGAAGTTGGGAGAACAGATTGTGGAGCCCCAAGAGTTAAAAGATCGCTACCCACATCTGAGGAACTTGCCAAATCAGAGCCACAATCTAAATGATGTTCAAGTGATTCTTGGCCAAGGCTGTTACGACATTCATCACCATTTTGAATTCAGGAAGTCAGAAGACAAAGCTGCACCATGGGCAGTGAAATTAAAGACCGGCTGTGTCTTAAGTGGGAGCAGGCAGCAACTCTTGCCACAACAGCAACATCAATTGCAGATGATAATTTGGCAAACCAGTTGAGTAAGTGGTGGGATATCGAATCCTACGCTTCAAACTGCCAGGTTACCGGTCATTCAAAAGATGAGCAACGAGCAGTCAAGCAGTTGGCGCAAACAATGCGATTCAACGGTGAAAGATACGAAGTAGAACGTCTGTGGCGAGAGGACGAAGTGAAATTGCCGAACAACTTCTACACTGCAATGGGGCAAATCAAGTCTCTAGAACGACGCCTGCAGAAAGACGAAATGCTAAAGAAGCGCTACCAGGAAACAATTGACACAGTTGTCGATGCTGGATATGTTCGGAAAGTGCATCAAGCTGAACTGAAAGAAACCAAAGACAAACTGCAATGGTATTTACCTCATCATCCCGTCATAAACCCTCATAAATCTGGAAAAGTCAGAAGAGTATGCAATGCAGCAGCAAAGTATCAAAGCGTAGCCCTAAACGACAAACTTTTATCGGGACCAGACCTGCTACAGAGTCTGGACGGAATAATTTGTCGCTTCCGAAAACACCAAATAGCTCTATCAGCCTACATAGAAGCAATGTTTCTACAAATTGCTGTCCCAAGCGACGATAGCCGATGCCTACAATTTCTCTGGCGAGAACATCCAGAGGAGAAGATGGAAATATACAAGTACACACGACACGTTTTTGGGGCGAAAAGCTTGTCGACTTGTGCAAATTACGCTTTGAAGCAAGTGGTGAAAGATAACGCAGTCAACGACGAAAGTCTCGCCAAAACGGTTCAGCGAAATTTCTACATGGACGACTTCCTTAAGTCAGTCAGAACACCTCAAGAAGCGATCGAAATCTAGCGGAAAGTCAGAGACATACTCAGCACAGGTGGATTAAATTTGACGAAATCGATAGCAAGTGACGAAAAAGTCAAGTCACAGATCCCAGAGACAGACAGGTCAACAAAAGTGGTGAAAACTTTGGAAGCTGAACCTCAATCATCCTCAATACTTGGACTAAACTGGAATGTGGACACAGACAATCTCATTGTCTGTCGTGGAACTGAGCAAGAAGTCCCCGCAAAATAAACTCAGAGAATTGTCCTATTCTTTGTCTCAGCAGTGTTCGACCCACTTGGGATATATTCACCCTTCACGATAAGAATGCGGTTCCTGCTCAATAGCATTTGGGCAGCAATGGGACAAGCATGGGACAAGGAGTTTTCAGCAGAACCTTCAAAACTGTTCAGTGACTGGTGCTCTGAGAAATAAGGACAATGTCAATAAATCAACTTTATTTTTAAAATGGATGTTCAAACCTCAGACTTCACATTTTTACGGACGCGTCAGAATAAGCAATGTGCATCGTGGCATATCTGCAATACAAAGCAATTTTAAGACTCACCTATGTGACAGAGAAATGCCGTGTGGCACCCATCAGACATATGGCGATACCGTAGTTAGAACTTCAAGCCGCAGTCTACGGAGTTCGTCTCAGAAAGCAGATAATCAGCGAACATGATGTCAGAATTGCAACATCGGAACCCGAGAACATCTCAACCCTGCCGACATCGGAACCCGAAGAATGTCCATCGAAGGCCTCAAGGTGTCCGTATGGCTAAACGAGCCAGTATGGCTCCAGGCAGGTGAAAAAAGAGGCCAAAGCCATGGTGTCAAGTGAACGAAGTTGAAGCTGAGCAAGCTACCAGTACTGTAGCCACAGACAATAAACTAGACGAACTATTTGACTGGAGACGATACTGTACCTTCAACCAAATTAGAAACTTCATTGCCTACTGCATGAGGTTCAAGACGAAGCAGAGGGGTACACTCCAAGCAGACGAAATTCATCAAGCAGAGCAAATACTGTTTCGGTTTGTTCAAACCGAAACCTTCCCGAATGTTTCAAAGTCGATAGCAAGCAGATCAAAGAAATCTCCAAAACAATAAACAGTGCCAAATTGTCACCCTTCATAGAGGAAGATGGAACAATTAGGGTGAAGGTAAGACTGAAACATTCAAACCTTGATTACAATGCAAAACACTCAATATTGTTAGCATCCAGTTGTACAACTTCTGTTGGAGAAAGCACATCGAGACAATCTACATGAGGGCACAGAGTATGTGAGAAAAATTCTTCAACAAGAGTACTGGATCATCGGTTTAAGCAATGCTTTAAGAAAAATCAAGTCGAGTTGTATCAAATGCCGACATAAAAATGCCAACCCAATTCACCCACCGATGGCAGATCTACCCAGAGAACGGCTTAATGAACATGTGTTCCCATTCACCCATACCAGAGTCGACTACTTCGGACCCATTGAACTGAAATTCCTACGACATACCTTGAAGAGATGGAGCTGCCTCTTCACTTGTCTAACAACAAGAGCAGTACACATCGAAGTTGCACATTCATTGGACACCGAGTCATCCCTAGCTGCAGTGACAAGATTCATCGCAAGACGTGGCTACCCAAGTTCCATCATCAGCGACAACGGCACAAACTTCGTTGGAGCAGCCAAGGAACTGAAAGCATTCAAGGACGAATGGGACAAAGCTAAGATTGAAAGCGACTTAGCTCAGAGAAAGATCGTTTGGAAGATCAACCCCCCTGGAGCGCCACACTTTGGTGGAATCTGGGAAACACTGGTTCAAAGTTGAAAGAAGGTCATGATTGCAATCTAAGATAACCGAAGCCTTACAGATGAGGTACTCAGAACAACGATGTATCCTGTGAAGCAAACTCTCAACGCAAGACCCCTGACTGCAGTAAGTGACGACCCAGAGGGCCTGACAGCCCTGACAACCAATCAATTCTTGCTAGGACGAGAAAAGGCAAGTGCACCATTTATGCCATCCAGCGATCGCTACCATGATCTGCGAAAATCCTTCGAAACGGCTCAAGCATATGCCGACATGATCTGGAAAAATGGACACGTGAATATCTTCCACAATGGAATCAGAGATCAAAGTGGTCAAAAGAACATGTACGAAATCTGAAAGAAAGAGAACTTGTGTGGATGGTAGATGATTCAGTGAAACGATGTGAATACAAGATGGGACGAGTCATCAAAGTCTTCAAAGGCGACGAGGGCGTCGTACATTCAGCGAGAGTCAAAATGGCACATGGCGATTTCAACAGACCGGTATTGAAACTGGAGCCAGTCTTCTATGATGGTGTTTCCGAGATCGAAAAGAGGGCCGGCGATGTTGGCGCCACTAACGAACGGAAGCCTGAGCCATCAGACCAACAGAAACGAAAATTGAAACCCTAAAACTTGACATTTTGTCAAAACTCAAAAAAGATCAAAACTGAAAAATTTTCTAAGTTGGGACCGAAAATTTGTCTACCCCCTCCCCCGATTTTGGGAAGGGAAGCCCTGAACGTTTTAGCACACGGTTAGGGTAACCCCTAAGCTATCCATGGACCCAACGAACATTATTGTATCATACCCATAGGTGTGGCTATTAACACCTATATGGTGCAAAAAGTGCATTTTTTTGATATTTTGTCATTTATTGTTAAAATTCTTAAATTGTTATATCTATGATCCCATTAAAGGTCATATCTCATACATTTGAGGCATTTAATGATACGTACGTACCAGCAGTGCTTATGTCAACAAAAGTAAATATTCCAGTATATTGACATTTACTATGTAAACAATGACCTAAATCATTTTCTTGATTAACCAATCAGAAACAAGTAGCGATGATGATATAAATGATAAATATTTGATTAATTACTTTAACCCATTTGTTTGAATAGTGAAACCATATTGCATTTAGGACAATTAGAAACTGTCATAAAGAGCAGTTGGCTCTCAGATTGACTAAAATTTGATTCTTCACCAATTTTGGTCTTTTTTTCTAAGTTTTGCTAGATCTTAAGATCTCCCGCGTTATAATTTAGTTGAGCTTTCTTAACAAAAGGTTAGCAATAGTACTGGCTTCGGGCTGAAGCCTTACAAACTTCAGCAAGAGATTGGACATAGATTATCACCAAGGATTTTCTTAACTTCAATCACAAATTAAAGTTATTCCTTTAATACAACCAAGCGACTGATAGTTTCCACGAGATTGTTAGTCAAATCGAACCGAGTGAAGAACCAGGCCGGCGTAAAATTCGAGAACCAGACCGTGTAAATTAGGTTCCGCTGAGAATCTTGAGCTGCCGCAACAGCCATTATAGTGTCTATAATCGCTTTTTTCAGCCATTGGAACGAAAACAGTTTCCAGTTGAGTTGAGTTCTGAAGTGGATAATGTAATTTTTACTTATCGAACGGTTTAAGAGAAGCAAATCCAAAAACAATTTTGTACTTAAAAATAAAAGCTTGTGTTTTGTAGTGACTGAGGATAAGTACTAATCCGAATCTTAGAACCATAGGAAAACAGAACTGATACAGCAAAATGCAAGGCTAAAAAGTAAAATCCAATTTTTTGAGAGCATTATAAATTTTTTTTGCGCTCAAGGAGTTCCTACTAATAAACAGGTTTCAAATTGATCTCATGATGTAACAATGGGCATTCATTTTTGGTGAGATTGGAAGTTGAGTATAATCAGAAAAAAACTTGCATCTTCGTAATTAAGATTTTTTTAATGCTCTGGGTCTATCAGCCAGGCCATTTCTTACTGAGTTTTTTACTTGGCAGGGTAAAAAATCACACTAATAGAATATGGACATTATTAAAACACAAGATTCAGATATACTTTCCAATGGGACATTGATCCGAGAGGCTTTTGCGTTAAAACAAAAACTGCACAATCGAAAGAAACGGAAGCAAGCAAAATGTATTCTAGGTTTTCCGATGTTTCTTGACAGCAGATGTAATCGCTTCTCATTATCAGGAACAAAACCATTTAAAACAAGATTTTTAAATTTTTAACAACTTGAATTTTTTCATTGACAGAGGAATAAAATGAAATTTTTTTAATGAATTTATAATATTCAGAACCAAAAAAATTGAATTTCATAAAAAACCTACAGCCTTTCTGAGCTGCAGTGATATTTGGTTCGAACCACGGTCATTTCATTCAGAAACAATACCTGGCTTAGTTTCTGATGCCCAAAAAGATATCTTTCGGTTTGCAATTAGCCGTTTTCCATTTTTCAACGACCAACAAAATTAAGCAGTATTTTGTTGTCTCTTTATTTTAGCCTGAAAAACTAAGAAAAATGAACATACTTTTTATAAATCAATATCAGTTTTGTTCCAAATCTGAGCAAGAAATTATTTCTTGCATCATAGGATAAATACCTTTTGCGCGCAAAATGATTTTATAAATATATATATATATATATATATATATATATATTTATATATATATATATGTATACTTATTTATATCTGTATATATATATATATATATATATATATATATATATATATATATATATATATACATATATATATATATATATATATATATATATATATATATATATATATATATATATATCGAAATCGTTAAGAGTGAAAACCGAATGGATGCATTATCCTTCAGCAAACCTATTAAGGAGGTATACATAACATTACAGTGTAGTGCGCTTATTTATAATTAAACATATGAAGAAAAATTGAATAAGATTAAGCATATTTATGCAAAACGAGGTAACACATGGAGATTAAACAAATTTTACGAAAACATGTATTTTTTTCTCTAAGAATCTGTATGAAGCAAAAATTGCATCTGATTTTTGCTTATTTTGCTGTCGCTCTGGATCTTTGCAATTATTATCCAATTTGCGACAAAAAATGTCTCGTGTATCCATGTGCTTGCAAAAACTTATGTTATTCTAAGACGCAATAGAATTTGTTTCCCAACAATTTGGAGCACTATGGAAGGGGGAAAAATTTTAGAAAGGTTAGAATGGTGAGCTCAATAAAACTAGATTTCAAAACAAATTGAAATTTACAACATATATTGCCCAGAACTCTTCCTTGTCCCTCTCTCTCTCTCTCTCTCTCTCTCTCTCTCGCTCCTTCGCACTGCATGAAACAGAAGCACTGCAGAAAAACCCAAACATGAGTATGTTTGATTACTATAAAATCAGTTAGTGGTTTTACAGAATTACAGTTATTACAACTTCTAGTTAAGACTTTGGTGTTAAAGTTAGAATTAGAATTAGAGTTAGAGTTAGAGTTGATGCTAGAGTTAGAGTTAGAGTTATAGTTATAGTTAAAGTTAGGGTTAATGCTAGATTTAGAGCTAGAGATAGAAATAGAGCTAGAGTTCGAGTTAGAGTTAGAGTTAGAGTTAACACTAGAGCTAGAGTTATAACCAGATTCATCTTAAAAAGCACAATCAGTTGTCATGAAAATACCACTTAATGTTTTATCACCACATTCACATTTACTAATTTTACCTTCATGATAGATTGAAAAATGAAAAGCTAAATTAAAAGGGAGTCCAAATTTATTTTTACACTCTAAACATTTTATAACCATTTATAATTTGTCAAATTTCAATTATACCCAAAATATTTAGCCAAGATTTCAATTACATCTTTAGTATTATCTTTAGACGCGACACACTCTGTTAAACTTTTCTTCCCCGTCGTATTGAGTGTATTAGTTTTATATCTTCTATCTAAAATCACTTCAAGGTCTAATTCCGTTTTATCTCTAACAAAAATTATATATTCATCTCTAAATTCTTCATTATTTCCATATAGTCTGTTTAAATACCATCGTCCCTCATTATTTAAAATTCCAGTCTCTTTATCTATATATTCTTCTTGTATCTTTTCGATAAACTGATTTCTCTGCTTATCAGGGAACCTGCTTGGCTTGCAACGAGCAGAGCTCGTTCGCAGATCTTCCCCATATCCGAAATTAACTAATATACTTGCTCTCTTTAATATATTACTTGCACTCGATGCCACATGTCCAACAGTTTTTACTCAGGACTCATATAATTATATATCATAAAAAATGTACCTATAAATCCTAAAATAGTTGATGCTAACCTAAAACCATCAGCCACCAGATTTAACCATTTCTTGTGTTAAAACATCATTCTGTATTTTAATACCTTTTAATGCAAGAAGTTTATTATATTAGAACTCATAATTATCATGATTAATAGTATTTCTATCCGTAGCATTTACCATTAGTGGTTTCATATATGCTATAAGTTTGTTTTTATCTTCACTTTCTAATTTATCTTTTCAACTAAGAGCTTTTAAATCAAGGAAACCAACTCTCGAGTCATATATCATAGTTCTATTCTTATCAATAATAATAAAAGTATTCTCCTTCATATTATATTTAATTATACCATAACGAAGTTCATCTGACATTCCATCTGTACCATTATATAGTTACTATTTAACTCAATTTTTATTTTATTGAAGTTATGTTCACATTTATATATTTCATTAAAATTTTTTAATAGATCAGCTCCATTATAAGTTGTTAAATAAATAGTATCACAACTCATCCTTGCAGTAATAAATATTTGAGCTTGTTTACGACACATTACAATCATTTGAATATTATAATGTCTGCCTTCTGTGAAATAATAAGCTATATCCTTATTTAACTTATCACCCATATCATCAAGTACTATTACCTTATCTTATTACATGTATTAAATCCAATATAAAACTCACCAGTCTCAGGATCTATCCAATCCCTATCATCTTTACATACTATAATTATATTTTTAGCTTGATCAGTGAACGAACTTTGTTCGTGATTTACCAAATTACTTCCCTGATCTTGCTCTTGGTTTTGGTTTTGGTCCTGGTTCTGGTTTTGGTTTTGATCTAAGTATGATTTTAAATATTGTCTAATAAAGTTTGTTTTACGTGTTCCAGTTCCACCATAAACAATAGTATGTAATGGTGACTTTTCATATTCAAATCTAACTAGACTCCTATTCATAAATCCACTAAAGCTTTCTTCTAGTTTTGTATATTTACTTGGTATTGAATCATATATTATATAACAAATTCCAATTAAGAACATGGAAATTATTACTGCGCTACTTGTCTCCTTTAAAATTTTTATACCTATTAAAACCCTTATCTTAACTTTTGAGGAATTCAATAATAAATTTCATATTGATAATAATGCTATGAGTGATATCAGAATAAAAGATATAGGAAAAGATATAAGTCTAACACCAATTGAAATAGTAATGAGAGATCAAACTCCAGATAACACAAGTGAACCTAACGTCAACATTATTGTGAATCTACATCCAACTGATGGTACACATTGGGTTTTAGTTATAAGAAGAGAAGGTGGTCCTGTGTATTACCCTGATAGTTTTGGTGTTGAGACCACACCATTATTTTCAGAAGAATCTGTTGATCTAGGCCTTAATGAAAGAATACAACAATATGATGAATCTTATTGTGGGGCTTATTGTTTATATATGATCTATCTTACTGATAGAGGATTTAGAATTAACAATGCTTTGAATATTCTAGTTAATCAATGTAAATATCCAGGAATATGTAATGAGTGTTTTTGTTTAGGTTGTAGTAAAGATCAACGAAGTAGCTTTGCTAATAATGATAATGTTAGTGATAAAGTTAATGATAATGATAATGTTAATGATAATGTTAATGATAATGATAAAGATAATGATAGTGTTAAAGATAATGTTAATGATAAAGATAATGATGTACGAAGTAGTTTTACTATTAATGATAATGATAATGATAATGTTAATGATAATAACACTGCTTATGATAATGATAATGATTATGTTAATGATAATGATAATGATAAAGATAATGATAATGTTAATGATAATGATAATGCTAATGATAATGTTAATGATAATTTTATATATCTATTTGATAAAAAACATCAAAGGGGTAAACCTAACAACAAAGAATATCCGAGAACAGACTCCGTCTGTGGTAAACCAAGCGGTTTCACCGATCTTAGTAACAATTTCTCTGTTAATATAAATGAAGATCTACAATCAAGGCTAAATGATGATAATATAATTACAGAAGCTACACTCCCAGAGAATTTTAGATGTAAAATATCTGGTCCTAGTGAATGCGGTAAGACATTCTTATTAAAACAATTATTTCTGGCTAGAGTATAGTTTGATAATCTATACATCATTAGTCCTACTGGTGATCAAAATGAAGGTGTAGAGAGAATGAACATGTTGAGTCTTATTAAAGATATAAAAGATTTGCCCTCTCCCGATCAACTACCCAAAGACCTAAAGGAACTAATGATATTGGATGATGTTAGAGCCAAAGAACCGGTCATTAATGAATACTTTTGTAAAGGTAGACATAATAATTGCAATATGATATATCTTAATCATAATGTATTCACAATAGATAGACAGAGAGAAGTATTAGAGAGAAGTGTTAGAGAGAGTGTTAGAGAGAAGTGTAATCTATTTATTTTATTTCAACAAAGAGGTAAAGTCCTCATACATATATATCAAGTGTTCTTTAACAATATTTAACCTAGTTATAACGATTTTGCTAAAATATTGTCATTGATATGACTAAAAATAAGAACCTTAACGGTAAACTAAGAATTAATTGGGATCGGAGAGTTTTGTAGTTTAGTTTAAGTTTATATCAATATCTAGAGTTAGATCTATAATTTAGACTAGATCAACGAAGTTGATGGTTACACCAGATGGGGCTTCGCCCAGCTGACTACGTCAGATGTAAAGTAAAACATAATACATCACCATTAAAGTCTATAGGTCTTCCATGCTCATCTTGAATATGAAACTCTATATCTTCTATTCTATCTTTAGTTACATTTTGATATAAAATATTAGTCGGTATGATATTTATCAAGTAACCTGGTGGTTCTGTTAGAGTAAAAGTATATTGTATGTCTGTGTTATTCCCATTATCTTTAACACCAGATATCACATTACAATGAATGTTAATAGTACTAAATTCCATAATATCAACAATTTTCTAAGATGTGTATTTACTTTGTTCTTATACTATTTTTCTAAAGCCCAGTAATGGGGCTATTAAATTTTCTATGTCAAAGTTAATTGCACTTTGTTTTATTTCCATTAAACTTTTCATTGTATTCTTATCAGGTTCTATTATAACATTACCATTAGTTTCTTCTTTTATTAATTCTGCTATTTCAATTAATTCATATGCACCTCGTATAGCAGCTTAAATACGGGTATCTTATCATGTTTCACCTTGGGTATCATATAAGAATTGATTGTTCCTTCTATTCACCTTAAATACCGAATTATAAACAGATAATCTAATTAAACCTAATTTTGATGAGTTAAGTATAGGTTCACTAAAGTTAAACTTTTCTGTTGGCTTTATCACTCTAAAGTTAAGTGTATGCTCTTCTTTAGTTTTAGTTAGAGTTTCATGTATCTTTTTAGTTCATATAGAATTAAGTTGTCAGTCATTTTTTATATTCAAGTTTTAGATTATATTTATAGTTATAATTATAGCTTTGGTTATAGTCATAGTTATAGTTATAATTATAGTCATAGTTATAGTTAAAGTTAAATTTTTGGATTATAAAAATGAACTTTAATTTGGATATAACTTATGGTTATAATAAAGATATACACAAATTCAGATTTTAAAATATAAACCTAATTATCTAGCAGCAACGAATACGGTTAATACTAATATTAATATCATTCTCAATAGAGAAGAGACTCATTTAATTTTGCATGATTCGTATCTAGAGATAGAGTTTGTTGTATCAGATGATGCTGGTGGTGTATTTGTTAATAATGCTAATATTAGATTAGTTAATTATGGTATGTTGGCATTGTTTAGTTCAGTTAAACTTGAAACTAGTGTTGGTAGGGCTATTGAATATATAGATCGTTGCCATCCTAATCTATTGATGTATAAATTTTTAACTAGTACTGATGATGAATATGATAGTGGTTTTGTTAGAAGTCAAGGTAATAGAGATAGTCAACTTAAAGGTGACCTTATTGCTGCAGAACGAGGTCATATGTATATGATGATTAAGATGAGTAATCTATTTGGATTCGTAAATGATTTAGAAAAGATTATATGTGGTTTAGGATTTAAACTAATATTAAAAAGGAAATAATAATGATAGAGCTCTATTTAGAGTTAATGCTGGTGCTGATGCAGTTGGTAATGATGGTAATATAGATATTAGAGAGATATCATGGTTTGTGTGCCCAGTATTGATCCTAGTAATGACAATAGAATTATTGTGCAAAAGGTTTAAGTGAAAAAGAATAATGTAGACTTCAGTTATTAAGAAAGAAATACATTTTATATGAATGTACCCAATGCTACTAACTTCTTGTTTGATTTAAGTATGGAACGTGGTATGGAAAGACCACAATATGTAATGGTTGTTTTTGAAAAAAATAATGTTAATGAACAAACTCATGATGCAAGTACATTTGATATAATGAATGATACTGAATGTTATTATAAGATTGGTAGTGAGTTTCATTTCGAGGATAGAAAGAACATTAATTCTGGTACTAATAATTATAATGAGGCTTTTAAAAAGATTGTTAGCTCTAATAAAGAATAAAATGGGCTACCACATAATATAAAACCATACATAAATCATAGAACATTCAAAAGTAATTATAGAATATATGTATTCGATACTAGATATCGAAGTGACCATATAGGTCCACAACCAATACAACTTAATTTTAAATTTAGTGATGCAGTTGCCAATGTTATATGTCATGCATTAGTATTAACTAGAAAGGTTATTAGTGTTAATAGTGATGGTATTAAGATGGTTGATATAGTCTCGTAGAGACTAATAGCCAGAGGCTTATCATATCTTAGGCCTAGTTATAGTCATGGTTATTGTTATAGTCATTGTTATAATTATGGTGAAACATGGGCGAAGCCCCATAGACATAGTTATGGTGAAAGATGTGCGAAGCCCCATAGCTCTAAACTATTTCTTACATGTCTTAACAAAACCCTTAGCATAAATAATATCTAATTTCTTTTATTCTCTTGAGATAGACCCTTAGCTTCAAGCCCTGTCTTAGGCTTAGTCTTAGTCTAAGGGTTAGGTTTAACAGCATAGGGATTATACTTTTTAACTTCCATTATTTTTTATTAATAGAAATGGGTCTTTTACAGAAATTTAAAACTAATTCATATTGTGTTGGTGATAGACATTATGGTGGTATTAATAACATAAGAGGTTTTATTACTTCAAAAGGTACTAAGATGTTAAAGGGTAATTGTGTTAAGTGTAAGAGAAATAAGTAAATGACTGTTAGTGATGCAAGAATAGAAGCTGAGGGATTGAAAGATTTCTTTAAAAGTGTTGGTAAAGCTACGGTTAACTTTGGAGAGAAAGTTGTTAATAATCCAGTAAGAGCATTAGAAATAGCAAGTAAAATAGGACGTGCAGCTGCATCTAGAAACCCTAGAGCTGCTTTATCAGCCACACCTGATTTAATTAAATTTGCAACTACTGGTGAAGGTATAAAGGTAGTACAAAAAGGAAGAGGTTTATACTTAGGTACAAAGAAAAAATAATTTAGTTATGGCTAAGGCTAAGGTTAGGACTAAGACTATAGTTTCAATTATAGCTTTCATCTTACCAATCTGCGAAGCAGGTTCCCTGATCGGTGTAACCGCTTCGCAGATAAATATTAATACTATTATTATTATTACTAAAAACATTGTTATTACTAAGCACTAATAGCTTTAGTCTAATAAAACACTTAACTTACTTTTCTTGTTTGTCTTATATTCTTCATATACCTTGACTAATTCATTATATTCATCATTATCTATTTTATTATATTTCATTGATATAGTATATAGTTTATAAAACTTGTCGCTAAACTGTTTACTTAAAATATACATTTGTGAATACTTTATATTTTTATTTCTTATTTTAGTATCAATTGGTTTTGATAATGAACCACAAACAGTTGCTGTAGCAAAAGCTGTTGGTATAGAATAAGGTAATCCTATACCTGTTAATGCAACTGATGTTGCTGTTTCCGTTGTTGCTATTGATGGTAATAGTATTTCTGTTATCTCAGCTACGTTAATATAATTTTTATCTCTACTTCTTATTATAGTTATTAGTTTCAGTTTCATAATAATTTCTAATATCTTTTATAATGTTAATATTGTTGTTAATTTTATTATTAGCTTGAATCTGTTCGTTTATCTGTTTCTCAGCCACTTCCTGGATTAATCGTTCTGATACTGATGACAAATCTGGATATAGTAATCTCTCACTCGGTGCTGTTGGATTGGTCATGGACTCCGTCATAGCTTTGCTTATTTCCATTAGTAAAAATTCCTTCTATTTCTTTCATTATATCTTATTGTTTAAAACCATAATGCATCTCAAGTCTTGCTTTCTCTTTATTATCAACTAACGTACTTTGTAAAAGTATAGCAATTATATATTGTACTATAACTTTTCTAAGAGATTTATTGTATTCTTTCGTTTTTCTTAGAACGTTAGTAAACATATCATCTAAATGTATGTTAGTAATATTTTGATTAAACTAATTATTGTCAAATTCTTGTTTTAATTGATTATATTTAGAGATAGTATCAGCAGCAACTTTATCACAAAAGTTAACAGTATTTGTGACTTCATTTTCTGATTCAATAAACTCATTAATTAGTTCATCATTAACTTGTGTTTCATTTAGTTGTAATGTTTTAGTTGTGACTTTATCAAATTCACCTTTTCTTAGCTCAGTTATGTTTTTACTTAAATAGTCTTTTTTATTATTAGAAGATAATAAGTTTTTGTCACAATACTCTTTATTAACAACATCTATGTCATCTATCGGAAGATGTACATTTGTAATTTTATAGGTATCTTTCATATCAATATTATCTTTACTTCTAGGAATAACCCACGAGCCTTACTTGGTGTTAAGTTGTTGGTTGATGTTGATCCAAGAAGCGGGTTCCCCGATTGATGTTTCGCTGGGTTAAATCTATTCCTTGTCATTATTTATATTAAGAAATATATTTAAAGATTCTAAAACTTTATTATTAGATTCAAAATCAAACTCAAATTTTAATAGTTCCTTCTCATAGTATTTACCTTTTATTATCTCACCATTAATATCTTCTATTTTATATGTTGGTGGTTGTGTTTTTAAAACTTCATTAACTTTAAAAAGTTCTCTATTCCAATTAGAAGTGTAACTTTTAGAAAAGATATTACGATTATCTGCATTTCTAACCTAATCACCAACTTTAAATTTTGGTTCAATCTTAGTAGAACTAGATATAATATATCTAACTTTATCAGGATTATTAGAAGCATCAACTGGTGTCATATTAATTTTTGAATGTATGTTATTGTTATATGTTATGACTGCATCATTTAGTATATTTACCCAATTACCATCACCATTGATGGCCATTGGTTTATTTATTATGTGTAATAATGATCTATTAAATCTCTCTATAAACACAGCCTTTAAATCACTATAAGTAGAATATAGTTTTGTTTCATGTTCTTTAAGTAAAGATTTAAATCTTTTATTGTAAAACTCACTACCTCTATCTACCCATAACTTTTCTGGTTTTCGTTTCTTAAGAGCCATCCGGTGGACCTTCTGATAGGATTGTTTTAAAACCGTAGTTATAGATAAACCAGATTTTTTCTTTAATGGAGTAGCCCATGCATATTTATTGAATATATCTATAACTGTTAATATAAACTTATAATTATTATTGTTTTTCCATCATTATTTATTTACCATAGTCAAAAACAAAATTATCTAGTTGCTCTTGATTAATAATATTCATAGAAAATAGTTGCTTAGATATATCTAGCATTTCATCATATAATCCATCATGACCAGCTTTTGTTTCTAGTATTAATAATTCTAGAGTTTCTACTAAATTATTTGTGTTAGGGTTGCTATTTAAACCCCTGCGAAATACATCATCTTTTACCCCATTATACGTTTCATTGTTCCATATCTAGTGCTTTTCTTATCCCCTTTTCCTACTTCATATCTAATATCCTTTAAAAACCTTTTAATATTGTTTTCATCTTCCTCAATATTATCATCATATGTTACATTTGATTTAGTAAGAAAGTTAATTAATCCATCTGAAAAGTCATATATATTATCCTTGACTAAAAATGCAGACTGCTCTAGGGTTATATCAACATCATTCATTTTATATCTTCTAGTAGACAAATCTGCAAGATTTAATTTTAATTGGGGATTAGTTTGACCCCCCATTAAATGAAGAATATTGGCTGTCTTTGTATCAACAAAAACTGGTGCTATATCTTGAGTTTCCTCTATGGTCCCCTTAAACATTTCATTAATCTTGGAAGTGTTTTCACCGATCTGGAAACCAGCTTGCTGGATCATCTTAGTTTGTTTATCTAACTCTTGATTTTGCCAATCTATTGCTCTTAATGTTTGTTCACTTAAGGCTAGATTGTGTTCATTGTTTGCATTTAGTGTTTTAGTTAACGGGCCAAATAACTCTTCTATTTCACCATAATATTCTTGTTGTTTTAATTTATCTTCTAATCTATTTCTTCTGTTTTGTTTTTCTAGACTGTTTAATTCTATAAGTTTATCTAGCTTAGCCATTTAATATGTATTGAAAAATTATAATATGAGTAAAAAATGGATAATGAAAATTCTACTGATGAAAACTACTCTGAGTTTTAAAAAAATGTTTAGCTTGTGGAAAATAATCAGGGAGGAGACGAAGTCTTTGGTTGGTGAAACAAAGGATTAGCCCATTCCCAAACTACTTGGTTTACCATAGATAAATCATTATATAAGGAATGAAAATAACGTTTTGTTGTACTAAACTTCAGAATGAAATTCTGATCTGATTAGACCTCAATCAGAGGGAACTGCTTCGCAGATAGGGCTTCGCCCATGTTTCACTATCGGTGAATTTGCAAAACAACTCCGTTGAACCGCTTCGTGGATATTATATTTCTTTTCATGTTCTCTAAATCTTTCTTTAGTATGACCAAATCTATATCTATGGAGATGGATACATAATCTACATCTAAAACATTTAAATCTATAGTATGAAATATGTTTATTTATCTTACACATTCTACATATTTAATATTGATTGGGATCATTATAATGCTTACTCATATGAGAGTGACTATCTCTATATGGTATAGTTTCAATACATATGAAACGTAAATAAGTTTTACTTTGGCTTTCATCACAACTCCAACACCAAGCTTTATCTTCACATTTATTACACATAGTACTCATTTTTATATTGTGAAAAATGAATATATAAGTATATTGTTTCAAAATTTGCATTGTAAAAATGAATTATCAAGGTCCTAACGAAAATGTTTAATCTGGGAATGAACAAGTCCAATCTGGAATTGAGCGAGCTCAATCTCATGGAAAAATCCAATCTGGAAGTGAGCGAGCTCAATTTGGTGGTTAACAAGCTCAATCTATTTCTACTAGCATGGCAGTCCAAATGTTAAAAAATAAAAACAAAGCAAGGGAAGAAATCAAACCAGTAGATAAGGAAAGACAAAAGGCAGAATTAGAAAAATCTTTAGAATGAATCAGAAGTTTTAATCAAATAAATGAAGAAAAAAAACAGTCGCATGATAAACAGGTTACAAAATTAAAACAACGAGAAGAAGATATGCGTGAGTCATTGCGAAAGGTTGAAGCAAAGTATTATCCAGATTTAGATCAAACTAAAGATAGAGAATCATCTGAAGACTTAGATCAATCTAAAGATTCAGATTCAGATAGAGAATCATCTTCATCTGATGATTTTGTCTATGTCCAAAAGTCTAAAACAAATAAGTTTAAATGTGAAGCTTGCAATCAAGAGTTAACTCAAAAGAATTATTATAGGCATAATCAATCATTTAAACATAAAAAGAATGAGCGAATATATAATAGAAATAAAATTATTGAGAGCGCTAATGAGGATGGAATAAAAGTTACTAACGAAGATATAGAACAAAAGATAGATAATCGGTATCCTGAACTAGAAGGAATAAAGTGTTGTGATATTTGTGATATGTATCTGGATAATAATACTGAACATGCTAAACATATGGACACATTAAAACATAGGAATAATATAAGATTAGTTAATGGGGAAACAATAAAGAATGGGAGTAAGTTCGAATGTGTAATATGTATGACTACTCTGAGTCAATATAGTGCGGATCAACATTTGAAAACAAAGATGCATCTGGATAAGGTTGATGGTAAAGATAAGGATATAACTGAAGATCCACGAAGTGGTTACACCAATAGTACTATATCTAAAGATACTTCAGGATATTGCAATATATGTAATACTAGATATAACAATAAAAACGAACACAATGAATCAGATGAACATAAAGAAAATGTTAATCAGAAAAAAACTTGTTGATGGGAAGTGGCGAGATAAAGTTAATGAGTTGGGATTAGATCATAATATGAAGTATAACCAAATAATGATAACAAGTAGTAATTATGAAGATATTAATTTCTTGAACGTAGTAGAGGAAATGTATAACATACATCCCCATATCAAGTTTACACCATTGATGTAGTAAAGTATACAAAACCTACAGATGATAAGTTAAAAAAAACGAATTCGGATATAGAGTAAGGTCTAGACGATATAATGGTCCTCATGACTTGGATATGCTGAAGAGTGGACTAGAGACTAGAATGAAAAAACAAGAGATGAATCAATCTGGTTGGAGCATGCAAAGATGTGTTAAGAGAATTATGTATATACATAGGTTTTATCCTTCTGGTGGTTGTACTACTGAGTTACCATTCACGTCTAGATATATACTTGATATACATAATACTGATAATAAATGTTTAATTGCTTATCTACATCCTGCATCACGTGATCCAAATAGAGTGAGTAAATAAAATAAACCAGAGTATATTAATGAGACAAAATAAACAAAGTTTCCACTTCATATGATTATTATCACTTAAAGAAAATACAAGAACTAAATATAGATAAATTATTATTTAATGTGTTTAATCTAAATAAAAATAGAACTATTAATCCTGTATTAATCAATCATAATGATCCTAAAGGATGTAATTTGTTGTACTGGGATAATAATTACTTCCTATGTAAAGATGTATCATTCTTATTAAGAAAATCATCTAAACATGAATGTTATCGATGTATAAAATGTTGTGTATCATTTCTAACTCAAAATGCATTAAATAAACGTTTGGATTTATGTAATACACAGAAACATGTGGGAAGAAGCACATTCCATAAAGATGAATATCTAAAGTTTGATAGGTTCCACTATAAAAACAGAGTACCATTTGCTATGTATTATGATTTTGAGTGTAAAATAAAAAAACAAAAAACACATTCCTATTGCTTGTGGTTTATATATAAAAAGTGACTATCCTGATGTATTAGAAAATCAGTATGAAAGTTATTCCGGTGAAGATATAGTTGATTGGTTTATTATTAGAGTAAAACATTATAATAAAATATATAAAGATATATTTGAAATTATTATTCCACCTAATGAAGATACTATTACTCCACTTGCTACTAAGTGTTTCTATTGTAGAGAGCACTTGGGTAATGATATTGTTGGAGATCATGATCATCTAATTGGTAAATTTAGAGGTTATGCTCACAATAAACGTAACCTCCAAGCTAAGAATACATTCGTACCAATATATGCATTTAATTCTACTAATAATGATAATCACTTATTTATAACTAAACCAGCAAAGAAGATTAGACTTAAAGTATTAACTAAAACTGATGAGAATTATATTAGTATTGATATGGGTTATGCAACCGCATTAGATATGTTTAGGTTCTTCCATCCACTTAGCTTAGATGCTATAAGTAAAACATTGAGTGAAAAAGAGTGTGTAATAATAAACAAATTCGGGTTAGAGAGACGTAAACGTATATTCCCCTATGAATGGTTTGATAGTGTAGATAAACTACATGAAACAACATTACCCTAACGAAGCGTTCTATTCTAAGTTGAAACAAAGTGGTATTACAGACAATGAATATAAGCAAGCAATAGATTTTTGGAATAATACTGGGTGTGAGACAATAAAGGATTTTATGATGGTATATCTCAAAACAGATGTGTAATTATCGGTAGATGTAATTGAAAGTTTAAGAGGTAAGTGTTTAGAATATTATGAAATAGATCCTTGTTATACATATTCGACTCCTGGATTAACTTGGTTAAGTGGATTGAAATATACTAATGTTAGACTTAAATATTATAAAGAAAACACAGTTAATATTTATGATACAATACAACATGGTATTAGAGGTGGGTTAGCTTCATTTTTAGGTGATTGTCAAGTGAAATGTATATATAAAGAAATAAATCCTGAGTATGCAGGGAAAGAGAATTATCTAAAATACTTAGACTTCAACTCATTGTACGCTTCTGCTATGGTTCAAGCTTTACCTACTGGTGAGATCAAAGTATGTGACGGCAATGATTATACACAATCTAGCTCCACAAAAGTTTATATCTAATTCATTTTTGTAAAGTATAATGATGAGTTGAAACAAAAGACAAAGAAATATCCATTCTTTCCAGAAAAGACAAAGGCTAACATTGATCAGTTTACAGACTATCAAAACGAAAACAAAAAGAAAGGATACAAACATAATGAGAAGTTAATGTTGAAATTAACGGATAAAAACGACTATGTAACTGATGGTGAGATGTTAGATTTGTATTTAGCTAGTGGTTTGAAGTTGGAAGATATTACAATTAAGCAAAAGTTAGAGTATAGTAAGAGTGAATGGTTAAAACCTTATATTGAGTTTAATATTCAGAAAAGAAAAGAAGCTAAAGCTAAGGTTGATAAATTTGGAGATGTATTCTTTAAACTGATGAATAATGCCTTCTATCGAAAAACAATAGAAAATGTATACAATAGACTAGATTTAGAGCTAGTTAATGAAGTAGATAGATATATTAAATTAGTAGAAAATATTAGTTTTCAATATGCTGTAGAGTTTGATGATGATCTAGTGGCTGTACATAAAACAAGAGGTAGTGTTAAGTTAGATAAGTTTAATTATATTGATTTTGTTATACTAGAAAAAGCTAAACTATTTATGTATAAAGCTATATATGATTACTTTGAGAATAAGTTAGATTGTTGTTATCATTAGACAGATACTGATAGTATATTTATAAACATAAATGTTCCTTTAGATAGTAATATAGAAACTTTAATGAATAAGATAAAAGATATTTTACATAATAATGAGTTAGGTAAGATGAAGGATGAATTACCTAATGATACTATTATAGAAGCCTAATTCCTTAAAGCTTAAGCATATTGTTATAATACAGTTAAAGGGGAAGATGAGAAAAAATTAAAAGGTATAACCAAAGCTACTATTAAAAACCAAATTATTGTTGAAGACTATAAAAACGCTATATATGAAGCTTAAAATAAATATGTTACACATTTTACTATTGATAGTAAGAAACACCATTTAGAAACAAAAGAACAATATAAGATAGCTATTGATCCATTTGATGATAAAGGTATTAAAATTTGTAATGGTGAGGTTAGATTTTACAATTAATTTTTATATAAATATTAGCAAAAATTAAAATTTATAAAAAAAGAGTTAAGCTGGTTTTTTGTTCAAGTTATCCACGAAGTGGTTACATCAATTTTCGCAAGCTGGTTTTACGTGCTTGTTACACGGTCTCACTAGTTTTATACTAGTATCTGGGGACGTCCACTGGACTCAGTGGGGACAGAACCCAAACTATCCGTCTGATAACAGTTAATTACCAGCTTAAATCGACACTAGTGGTTTGCACTAAGTGAGACAAGAAATGATAGATTTTAAATATAAAAGAAGTGAATATAGAGTAGTGGATATATAAAGGGAATTAGAGTAACGTTTATATTGGTACCGTATCGCGGCTCTATGCTGCGGAGGTACCAATATACACATTACTCTGAAGCGGAAAATCTAAACAGTTTTACTTATCGAACGACTTAAGAGAAGCAAATCTAAAAACAATTTTGAACTTAAATTTAAAAGCTTTTGTTTGTAGTGACTGAGTATAACTACTAATCCGAATCTTAGAATCATAGGAAAACAGAACTGATACAGCAAAATGCAAGGCTAAAAAGTAAAATCCAAAATTTTTGACCGCATCATAAATTTCTTTGCGCTCAAGGAGTTCCCACTAAAAAACAGGTTTCAAATTGATCTCATGATGTAACACTGGGCATTCATTTTTGGTGAGATTGGAAGTTTAGTATAATCAGAGAAAAAACTTGAATCTTCGTGATTAAGATTTTTGTGATGCTCTGGATTAAGATGAGAAAAAATTAAAAGGTATAACCAAAGCTACTATTAAAAACCAAATTATTGTTGAAGACTATAAAAACGCTATATATGAAGCTTAAAATAAATATGTTACACATTTTACTATTGATAGTAAGAAACACCATTTAGAAACAAAAGAACAATATAAAATGGCTATTGATCCATTTGATGATAAAGGTTTTAAAATTTGTAATGGTGAGGTTAGATTTTACAATTAATTTTTATATAAATATTAGCAAAAATTAAAATTTATAAAAAAAGAGTTAAGCTGGTTTTTTGTTCAAGTTATCCACGAAGTGGTTACATCAATTTTCGCAAGCTGGTTTTACGTGCTTGTTACACGGTCTCACTAGTTTTATACTAGTATCTGGGGACGTCCACTGGACTCAGTGGGGACAGAACCCAAACTATCCGTCTGATAACAGTTAATTACCAGCTTAAATCGACACTAGTGGTTTGCACTAAGTGAGACAAGAAATGATAGATTTTAAATATAAAAGAAGTGAATATAGAGTAGTGGATATATAAAGGGAATTAGAGTAACGTTTATATTGGTACCGTATCGCGGCTCTATGCTGCGGAGGTACCAATATACACATTACTCTGAAGCGGAAAATCTAAACAGTTTTACTTATCGAACGACTTAAGAGAAGCAAATCTAAAAACAATTTTGAACTTAAATTTAAAAGCTTTTGTTTGTAGTGACTGAGTATAACTACTAATCCGAATCTTAGAATCATAGGAAAACAGAACTGATACAGCAAAATGCAAGGCTAAAAAGTAAAATCCAAAATTTTTGACCGCATCATAAATTTCTTTGCGCTCAAGGAGTTCCCACTAAAAAACAGGTTTCAAATTGATCTCATGATGTAACACTGGGCATTCATTTTTGGTGAGATTGGAAGTTTAGTATAATCAGAGAAAAAACTTGAATCTTCGTGATTAAGATTTTTGTGATGCTCTGGATTAAGATGAGAAAAAATTAAAAGGTATAACCAAAGCTACTATTAAAAACCAAATTATTGTTGAAGACTATAAAAACGCTATATATGAAGCTTAAAATAAATATGTTACACATTTTACTATTGATAGTAAGAAACACCATTTAGAAACAAAAGAACAATATAAAATGGCTATTGATCCATTTGATGATAAAGGTTTTAAAATTTGTAATGGTGAGGTTAGATTTTACAATTAATTTTTATATAAATATTAGCAAAAATTAAAATTTATAAAAAAAGAGTTAAGCTGGTTTTTTGTTCAAGTTATCCACGAAGTGGTTACATCAATTTTCGCAAGCTGGTTTTACGTGCTTGTTACACGGTCTCACTAGTTTTATACTAGTATCTGGGGACGTCCACTGGACTCAGTGGGGACAGAACCCAAACTATCCGTCTGATAACAGTTAATTACCAGCTTAAATCGACACTAGTGGTTTGCACTAAGTGAGACAAGAAATGATAGATTTTAAATATAAAAGAAGTGAATATAGAGTAGTGGATATATAAAGGGAATTAGAGTAACGTTTATATTGGTACCGTATCGCGGCTCTATGCTGCGGAGGTACCAATATACACATTACTCTGAAGCGGAAAATCTAAACAGTTTTACTTATCGAACGACTTAAGAGAAGCAAATCTAAAAACAATTTTGAACTTAAATTTAAAAGCTTTTGTTTGTAGTGACTGAGTATAACTACTAATCCGAATCTTAGAATCATAGGAAAACAGAACTGATACAGCAAAATGCAAGGCTAAAAAGTAAAATCCAAAATTTTTGACCGCATCATAAATTTCTTTGCGCTCAAGGAGTTCCCACTAAAAAACAGGTTTCAAATTGATCTCATGATGTAACACTGGGCATTCATTTTTGGTGAGATTGGAAGTTTAGTATAATCAGAGAAAAAACTTGAATCTTCGTGATTAAGATTTTTGTGATGCTCTGGGTCTATCAGCCAAGCCATTTTTTACTGATTTTTTATACTTGACAGGGTAAAAAATCATATTGATAGAATATGGACATTATTAAAACACAGGATTCAGATATACTTTCCAATGGGACATTGATCCGAGAGGCTTTTGCGTTAAAACAAAAACTGCACAATCGAAAGAAACGGAAGCAAGCAAAATGTATTCTAGGTTTTCCGATGTTTCTTGACAGCAGATGTAATCGCTTCTCATTATCAGGAACAAAACCATTTAAAACAAGATTTTTAAATTTTTAACAACTTGAATTTTTTATGGACAGAGGAATAACATGTAAATTTCTAAATAAATTTAGAATATTCAGAACCATGGAAATTGAACAAATTTTACGAAAACATGTATTTTATTCTCTAAGAATCTGTATGAAGCAAAAATTGCATCTGATTTTTGCTTATTTTGCTGTCGCACTGGATCTTTGCAATTATTATCCAATTTGCGACAAAAAATGTCTCGTGTATCCATGTACTTGCAAAAATTTATGTTATTCTAAGACCCAATAGAATTTGTTTCCCAACAATTTGGAGCACTATGGAAGGGGAAAAAATTTTAGAAAGATTAGAGTGGTGAGCTCAATAAAAGTAGATTTCAAAACAAATTGAAATTTACAACATATATTGCCCAGCACTCTTCCTTTTCTCTCTCTCTCTCTCTCTCTCTCTCTCTCTCTCTGCACTGCATTAAACAGAAGCACTGCAGAAAAAAACCCAACCTCCCGCCTTGCTACCAACAACAATTGATTTTCTTGCTTGGATTAAAAAACCTGTTTTTTTTGTATTGTCTTCCTTGGTTCATATTTAGCTCTCGTTTCTTTGAAGAAGTTTTGATGTTGGAATTTTTCGAGGTGGTTGTATTGGTAATTATACCGAAAATAGAACTAGTTGTTTTTAGTACTTCTTTTTCTCCGCAAAAATGTGTTTTAGAGCTTGCTGAGCGTCATAGTCAACTAATTTTGCCGATGTGGCATTAGTTTTATTTTAGCAACACAATAATTGTTTTTAAATGTTTTTAATAAAATTTGAAAACAAAATTACTTTGCTTTAGACATTTTACAGCTTTCAATGTTTGGTTTTTCGACGAAAAATTTTTCTAGCAGGTTTCATATTCTAACATTTTAAAGACTTTTTGTAGACTGGAGCATGATAAAGTAAGTTGAGCTGAAATTATAATTGAATAATTTTTAATTGTAATGTTAAAGAATCCTTCAATTTTTATTATCTTTTTATTTGAACCTTTGTTTGGGCCCTTATGTTTGGTACGCATAAAATGCAGTTAATTTTGCTAACTTTTTTTATATTTTTATACTTAGAGACTGTTAAAAAGTAAAAACTGAACTGTTGTATAATCTTTTATTTGATGTACTAACCCCAGCAAATTTATTAAATTGTCATATTTATCGTTCCAGTGCAGTGCGCTTATATATTAATTACATATGATAACAATTGAATTTAGAATAAGCATAAATATGCTAAGCGAGTTAGCATAAATATGCAATTGATTTTAGCCATTATTAAGCAATTATTAAGAAACCAAAAATTTTTTCTCTGAGAGACTGTCTCTAGAGCTAATATTGTACGTGATAAATGCAGACTTTTGTTTGCACGGGAACTTTGCAAATTTTATCCAATTTGCAACAACAGATGTTTGGTGTAACAGTACAATTGCAGAAAAAACATTTTTTCAAGATGCAGGAGAGTTTGTATTCCAACACATTCGAGGTGTATGTAACGAAATAAGTTGTCTCAGGCTAACTTTATTTTCTCCAACCACAATTCGAAAATGCTTCTATGTGTTCTAGCTATCATTGCTCGACACTCTTCTTATTTCTCCTGTCTCTCTCTCTATCTCTCTCTCTCTCTCTCTCTCTCTCTCTCTCTCTCTCCTCTCCTCTCTCTCTCTCTCTCTCTCTCTCTCTCTCTCTCTCTCTCTCTCTGCCTTCTCTTTCTCGCACTGCATAAATAATTGCACTGCATAAATAATCGTATTGCAGAAAACCCCAAACACCCGTACTGCTTCCTTTAAAATTCGATTTTCTGTTTTGACTGAAAGAAAGTCTTTTAGTTAATATTGTCCTCCATGATTCTTATTTAGCTGTTGATTGTGTGAGGAAATTTTAAGGTACCAATTTTTTGAGATGCTTGTGTTGGTACATATACAAAAAAATGTAGTTATTTTTGATTTTTTTTATTCTTCACAAAAATGTGTCTTCTAAGAATTGGATGGACCTCATAATACTCTTCTGCTTTTTTCCAACAAATTAATAGTTTGGTTTTATTAGTAACTTATTTCCTTTAAACTCTTTAACAAAAAATATTAAAAATTCCACACAAAATATACTCCTTTTTGGAATTAAAAAATGTAGTTAAATTTGCTTTTTTGAGTTTTTCATATATTTATACAAAAAGACTGCTAAAAAGTAAAAACTGAACTGTTGTACTATCCCTCACTTAATTTTAATTATAATTACAATTTTTATTAAAATTAGCGTTGCAGTGCTGTGCAATGATATAAAATTGACATACCATAACAATTGAATAGGAGTAAGCACATATATGCATGCAAGTTAACCCTTGTGATATTGATCAATTATTAGCAAACAACGTGAACATTATCTGAGATCCTGTAACAATCAAACATTACAGCTGATTTTGACTCCTGAACTGCAGCTTTGAAAATACCATCTA
>NC_134477.1:28770899-28817202 GCF_964194025.1 Convolutriloba macropyga
AAAAATATTAAAAATTCCGCACAAAATATACTCCTTTTTTGGAATTAAAAAAATGTAGTTAAATTTGCTTATTTGAGTTTTTCATATATTTATACAAAAAGACTGCTAAAAAGTAAAAACTGAACTGTTGTACTATCCCTCACTTAATTTTAATTATAATTACAATTTTTATTAAAATTAGCGTTGCAGTGCTCTGCAATTATATGAAATTGACATACCATAACAATTGAATAGGAGTAAGCACATATATGCATGCAAGTTAACCGTGGATATGGATCAATTATTAGCAACAACGTAAACATTATCTGAGATCCTGTAACAATCAAACATACAGCTGATTTTGACTCCTGAACTGCAGCTTTGAAAATACCATCTATGAGCGACAACAATTGTATCAACGCACTTCAAGAAATGTTTTCTAGGAACCTGTATAATTTGTGTTCCAACACTTCTGAGGAGTTTGTTCGGAAATATATTGTTTCAGGTCGAGTATATTTTCTCAAGCAACGATGGAAACGTTTTCTCTCTCTCTCCTCTCTCTCTCTCCTCTCTCCCTCTCTCTCTCTCTTCCTCTCTCTCTCTCTCTCTCTCTTTCTCTCTCTCTCTCTCTCTCTCTCTCTCGCTCTCGCTCTCCCTTCTCTTTCTCGCCACTGCATAAATAATTGCACTGCATAGATAATCGTTTTGAAGAAAACCCCAAACAACCCGTACTGCTTCCTTTTAAAATTCGATTTTCTGTTTTGACTGAAAGAGAGTCTTTTAGTTAATATTGTCCTCCTTGATTCATATTTAGCTGTTGATTGTGGTGAGGAAATTTTAAGGTACCAATTATTTTGGTGATGCTTGTGTTGGTACATATACAAAAAATGTAGTTATTTTTGATTTTTTTTATCTTCACAAAAATGTGTCTTCTAAGAATTGGATGGACCTCATACTACTCTTCTGCTTTTTTCCAACAGGTTAATAGTTTGGTTTTTATTAGTAATTTTATTTCCTTTAAACTCTTTAACAGAAAATATTAAAAATTCCACACAAAATTTATTCCTTTTTGGAATTAAAAAAAATGTAGTTAAATTTGCTTATTTGAGTTTTTCATATATTTATAGAAAAAGACTGCTAAAAAGTAAAAACTGAACTGTTGTACTATCCCTCACTTAATTTAATTATAATTACAATTTTTATTAAAAATTAGCATTGCAGTGCTGTGCAATGATATAAAATTGACATACCATAACAATTGAATAGGAGTAAGCACATATATGCATGCAAGTTAACCCGTGGATATTGATCAATTATTAGCAAACAACGTAAAGAATATCTGAGATCCTGTAACAATCAAAAATTAACAGCTGATTTTGACTCCTAAACTGCAGCTTTGAAAATACTATCTATGAGCGACAACAATTGTATCAACGCACTTCAAGAAATGTTTTCTAGGAACCTGTATAATTTGTGTTCCAACACTTCTGAGGAGTTTGTTCGGAAATATATTGTTGCAGGTCGAGTATATTTTCTCAAGCAACGATGGAAACGTTTTCTCTCTCTCTCTCTCTCTCTCTCTCTCTCTCTCTCTCTCTCTCTCTCTCTCTCTCCCTCTCTCTCTCTCTCTCTCTCTCTTTCTCTCTCTCTCTCTCTCTCTGCTCTCGCTCTCTCTCTCTCTCTCTCTCTCTCTCTCTTCCGGTTCTCTCTTCGTGTTCTCTCTCTCTCTCTCGCACTGCATAAACAATCGGACTGCAGAAAGACTCAACAACCCGCACTGCTCCCATTAGAATTTGATTTTCTGTTTTGACTGAAAAAAGTGTTTTAGTTTATAACACTCCAAAGACAATAGCCCTGCAGAAAAAAACCCAACCCCACTTACAGCAATCAACAACTGTTGAGTTTCTTGCTTCGACTGAAAAATTAGTTTTAATTTGTTTTGGTCTTCCATGGTTCTTATTCAGCTCTCATTTTTTTGAGAATGTTTTGATTTAAGGATTTTTCAAGGTGCTTGTATTGATATTTATACAGTAAAATATTACTAGTTATTTTGGTACTTCTAATTCACCGCAAAATGTGTTCTTAGAGCTTGTTGAACGTCATACTAGGCTTCAAACTAATTTTACCGATGAGTTATTAGTTTTATTTAAACAACACAATAATTGTTTCTAAAGTCGTTAACAAAAATATTTTAATTAAAATTTGTACGCAAAATAACATTGCTTTTGAAATTTTATAATTTTCAATGTTTTTTTCATATGACAAAAATATTCTAGCCTATAAGTTTTAAAAATCTATTTTGTAGACTTGATAATGAAGTTATAAGAACCTTTAAGCCATCGTGTTAAGCCATTGTGTTTGGTATAAAATGCAGTTATTGTTGCTTATTTCTTTTCCCCCAAAATGTTTGTTCATTCTCTATCAGTTTTAGAGATTGGTTATTAATTCGCTTTGAACAAAAAAATAAACTCTTTTCGAAAGCATTATGAAGCCAATTTTAACATTTTTTTTAAAATTTACTTTGTTTTTGATATTTGATAATTTTTTATTGTTAAGGAAAATTATAATTGTAAAGTTAAGGAAACATCATCTTTTGTGATATTTTTGTCTAAATTCTTTTTCGAATCAGTAGGAATCAAAAAAATATTCGAGCGTATTGAGTCAACTGTCTTACAGGGAGAGCAAAATTTTCTTTAATAATTTGCAAATATTATTAATTTTTTTTTTATTTCAATAAAATTTTCGCCCCTGACAATAACCACAATTCACAAAAAACACGTGCCTTTAACATTTATCGTTGTGATCGTGTTGGAGTCATATTAATTCACGACAGCAGTATCAACAACAAATTACAAGATTTCATTTTTCACTCTAAAAATGAAGAATTGAGTAATGTTTTCATAAGAGTCAATGGATAAAATTTATTGAGGTGAACAGATCATGCAAAAGCTGATTATCTCTTATGTTCGAAAAACACCCAAGGAAGATGATGACACTCAAACCTCCAATTGAAAAAATTTAATCGGATTTTAAAACTATATCGTCCCATTTTTTTGAACTTTCTTCCGATTACTCCATATGGAGACAATTAAGCTGATGATTTCATACAAAACAAACCTTGCATCATTCAAACAGTTTAAACGCGAATATCTACAAATTCTAAACAATCAGAAACTCTTCAATACATTTTTAAATCAAATTATTTTAAAACGTGAGTAACAAACTGTAAGATATGGAAAATTAAAACCAAAAAATCAATTTTTCACATTTTCTCATGTGGAAACTGCTAAATGTAAAATTTGCATCGTTGTTTTACCTTGAGCAAACTTAATAAAGTATTATATTTAACGTTGCAATGCAGTGCGCTTATATCTTATTGTATGATAAAAATTGATTAAGCGTAAGCATAAATATGCCAAGCGAGTTTAACCCGTGGATATTGAACAATTTTTTTTATTAAGACCAGGTAATTATTCTCTGAGAATCTGTATCCAGCAAAAATTACAATTAAACCACAATTATCTATAAATTCCAACAAATCAAAAAACTCCGCACTAGATTGTTAACGAAAATCAAAATGCTTTAAATTTTGAGTATCAAAATAATAGGAAACTCTAAAAACTTACCAAAGGGATTACTCTGGCTAGAAATGATCGCAGTATTAAAAAATATAAATAAGATATAGAATAAATAAACCAACATTTATAATTTCTATATAATTATATATAGAGAATCCTAAAAAAAGTACTGTGCTGTTGTATTATCCCTCACTGAATTATTAAAGTATCATATTTAACGTTGCAGTGGTTAATTGCAGATGGTTAACGTTGCAGTGGTTAACGTTGCATATTACATTTGGTGACAATTGAATAACTGTAAGCATATATATGCAAAGCGAGTTAACCCGTGGATGTTGAGCAATTATCAAGAAACCATGCAATTATTCTCTGAGACTATGTGTTCAGCAAAGATTACTTCTGATTTAGCTGATGTTTTCCAACACTGGAGCTTTAAAATACTATCCAATTTATACAACAGTTGCTTGTCGTATCAATGTACTCGAAAAAAATGTTTTCAAAGATGGATAGAATTCGTGTTCCAACACATTGGAGGAACATGTAAATAATTAAATTAATGCAGGCCGACTTTTTTTCTCCAGCCACAATTCAAACTTTTTTAAATTATTCTAGAAAGATTAAAGTGTTAAGCACGTTCATGGTGGAACTGAAAACAAATTAAAATTTCTAACTATCATTGCTCGACACTTTTCCTTCTCTCCTCTCCCTCTCTCTCTCTCTCTCTCTCTCTCTCTCTCTCTCTCTCTATGGCGCTCTCTCGCTCTCTCTCTCTCTCTCTCTCTCTCTCTCTCTTCTCTCTCTCTCCCTCTCTCTCTCTCTCGCTGGCGCGCTCTCTCCTCTCTCTTCTCTCCTCTCTCTCTCGCTCTCGTCTCACCCTCTCTTACTCTCTCTCTCTCTCTCTCTCTCTCTCTCTCTCTCTCTCTCTCTCTCTCTCTCTCTCTCTCTCTCCCTTTCTCTCTCTCTCTCTCTCTCTCTCTCTCTCTCTTCTCTCTCTCTCTCTCTCTCTCTCTCTCTCTCACTGCGTAATTAATCGCTTTGCAGGAGAACCCAACAATCCTTACTGCTCCCATTAAAATTTGATTTTCTGTTTTGACTGAAAAGTCTTTTAGTTCATATTGTCCTCAATGGTTCATATTTAGCTGTTGATTGTTTGAGGAAATTTTTAAGGTATCATTTTTCTGAAATGCTTGTGTTGGCAACTCTACAAAAAATTTTAGTTAATGTTGCTTTATTGGATTCTCCAAAAATGTGTCTTCTTAGAATTTCAGGTGGGTCATACTATTCGTCCGCTTATTTTGCAGACAGATTAAATGCTTGATTTTTTAACACATTAATTCTTAATGTGTCTTTAAGAGCTTCGACGTTTTTTAAATGATAATTGGACACAAAAAAGATACTCAGATACTCGTTTTGCATACAAAAAAATACTTATTCTTCCCAATTCTATTTCTCCAAAAATGTTTGTTCATTTAGCTTGTTCGGCATCAAACGACGCAAACAAAAAAATATGGTAATATGATATAGAAGCAACAAAGTGACAAAAAGATCTGAAAATTATCAAACAATACTATTTTACAATGAAATTTTATCCATCTTCATCAAACTTTTTCTTTAAAATAAAAAAAAAAAATAACAAAAACGCTAAAAATTTTTTTGACAGTAAATGGAATAAAGCTATGCAGAGAAAATCATTCGTCTAGATCACTTTATTGAAGAAGATCGCCCTTTTAATCCAGTAAGAAATACATCTGATTTCGGATGATTTTGCCCTTGCAATGGAGTTTTCCAAATACTTTCCGATAAGTGACAACGATTAATTAAAATATGTTCGTTTAACAGTTTAAAAAGTGTGTCACCTATTGAGATATTTTTTAAAATTAAAGGTTGAGTCATAGTTTCATAAGAGTCAATGGAAGAAGTTTATTTCTATCAAGACAAAAGCTGATTATCTTTTTCTTTCTAAAAACACTCAAGAAAGATAACGACACTCAAATTTTGATTTAAAAATTTGATTTTGAGAACTTTGTTGTCTTTTATCTTATTTGGACTTTCAGCCAATAATTCCAAATGGTGACAGTTAAATTGATGATGTGATACAGATTTTGCAATATACAAACATAAACTAAACTTATATACAATTTCCTAAAAATCAAAAAAATCCGCAATAAAAAATCAAAATGCCTTAGAAAAGTTGAGTATCAAAACAATAGAAAACTCAAATTATATTCTGGCTAGAATTGACCACAGTAATACAATAATTATAAGATTCAGAATAAAAAAAGCACTAACTTGAGTTATTTTCTCCTTACAAACAATCGCAAAGCGGAAAAATTACATTAGAATAAACAAGAAACAGTAGTCAAAAATCGCAAACAATTACAAGCTCTATTTATAAAAAACAACACTGAAAACAAGCTAGGCAGCGTCAAAATAACAAGCAATTGTAAAATACATGTTCAGTAACTTATCCATGCATAAAACATTAAGACAAAAAGAAAAAAAACTGTAAAAATTATCGAGAAAAAACAGCTAATTTAGAGCAAACTATCATCCATCCTGATCAAAATTTACTCTAAGAAACATAAATTTGTTGGCAAATATGTTATAATCCTATTTCGACATTAAGTGAACCATTGTTACGCAGAGACAAGAGTTCAACTAAATCACTCATTTTTGAATAAAATCGCAAGCTACTAAATGCAGCAAACAAAAATGAAACAAAAAGTTCATCGAATTTTTCAAATGAAATTTCTGGTAAATGTCATTTTGTTTCTCCAATAAATGACCTTTTTGGTTTCGCCGATCTATTTCTGATTCAATTTTTACAACAATGGGTTATATCAATCTTGTTTTCTTGGTGGACAATTTCTGAACTTTCTCTACCTCGCAAGAGCAATATTGTTATTATTCATAACGAAATTTAAAAAATTTCCTGGGAAATGATCTATTGGAAAAATTTTTATACAATGTTGGACATGATGAAGCAAATTTTTATCATGTACCATCTGTTGAAAAACTCCAATGATTATATTAAAATATTAAGATCTGATGATTGTCTTACTATTGCCCTAACTAACTACCACCTTCTCAGATTTCTCATAAGAAATTTGCATAGAAATTTTTGAGACTTTGCAGGATTCCAAATCAATTATTTGTTTATATGTGCTTCCACAATTATATGTATGACATCATATTTGATCTTTGCATGCCTAACAATAAATTTTGAACCGGGTTGGCACTTCCGCCTTCGCAATTTCCAACTATTTCATGGAATTGATAATTCTTGATACAGAATGGTTTTGATATGCTTAGAGATTGTTTAGGAAAGCCTCGCTTCAGCGCTCATTAAAGCAAGAAGTTTCATACAAAATACCAGTATAAGATTTCCTCAAAAAGTTTGAAAATTTGGCGGGCTGCAGTGCACATTTTTTTAATCAAATTAGGCTGTTCAAATGGGCTGTGTATGGTGTTTAGTCAATGCTGACCATCATTTTTCATTTTATTTCAATAGTTGAAGCCTCATCCGGCGTTCATGTATCCTCAATTTTTTTTGTCTGTGTTGATAGTTGTGTTCCTGATTATCTTTCTAAGCCATAACTATGAACAAACGTTACAAACAAATATTACGAGCAAATGTTGCTTCAGTGGTCTTTTGTGCTCTCCAACCCGGGTCGAGGTTTGGTCAAAAAATAGTGTAAGAACAGCTGCGAATAGAGGTGAAAAGAAACTTTTTTCACTGCAAAGTGGTCACATCTTTTAGCGTTGAATGCGGTGAATTTTTGTAAGATTTGCAGTTTTTAGCGGTAAATTTCCTTTTCACCGGTTTCACCGGATTTCTTACAAAAAAAATGCCGTACACGGGTTGGAATTTCTCACCTCCTTCATGTTAACCACTTCTCATTCAATTTCGCCATTTCTCACTTACTTCAAGGTTATTTACAGTGAATTTGAGATCTAAGCGTTGAAATTAGCTTTGAATATTTTTAAGATCTGCGATTTTAGAGGTAAAAAATTATTTCAACCGCATTCTGCTGGTAGCGCTGAAACAAATCTTTGCCGCTTAAAAGTTTTCTTCCTCTCACTCATCGCATTAAGGGCAAATCTCAAATTCACCACAAATCGTACATATTTCAGCGATTTTAAGAGGCGATACCTCGACCCGGGAATTGAACGTCAGCAACTGTCCCCTATATTTCGCTGGGAAAGCGCGTGCATTCTGAGAGGAATAATGTGCGCTTAATTTTTTTAAATAGCCGCGTCAGCAATTCCAGGCTGCTTTTGTAGCACTCCTAAATTTTTTTACAGTTCAAAGATTTTGAATTGTGTTGGAGTGCTGTGCTTTTTTAAGATCTGTTCACACATTTTTCAATGACTTTGGTCTTTCAAAACGGGATAAACAGGTAAAGCCCAGCGAAGTATAAACTTAACTATAGGCCCGAAGTGGGCTTCAGTAGTCCATTAATTGCTTATAGTGATGCAGCTGCTAGGATAGCCCTAATTTAAGTTTAAAAGGTCTTTTTTAGGAGTTTTTGGGCTCCATATGGTGCAATTTTTCATGTTTTTTGTGATTTTTTTAGTTTTTTACTTGGTTAGTCTTATGTTGAAGTTTTTGAAGGTTAATGAAGGCCTTTTGCGAGATTAAAAAACCCGTTATAACCATTTTATGAGCTATGTCTTTTGGTACTACTATTACAAACACGCAAAATGGTACTAATTTTGAAACTTTTTCAATTTTTTTGAAATTTTTTGTCACTTTTTGAGTTCCTCCAGCTTCAGGGGCCTGGGAAACCCCTTTGAAGTTTATTTATAGAGCATTGCAAAGTTTCTCGTAATAATAGGTTCGTTTTAAAAATTTAATGTCTCGAAGATTGGCATTTTTTTGATAAAATCTACAACTTTTTTCAAGGGTTCCTAAAGAATTTGTCATTTTTTGAAATTTGTCCATTCTCAAGTTCCAAGAAGCTTATTCCGCGGTCTGATAAAAAGTTGCTGCATGGTTGCTGGTTTCAATGAATTTGTTTTCAACAATATTACCTTTCGTGCTTTAGAGTTTTTTTATAAAACATTTGCCTTTTTGTCAGTTTTTTAATCAAATTAGGCTGCTCAAAAGGAGTGTGTATGTTGTTTAGTCAATGCTGATTCCCATCATTTTTCATTTTTTTTCAATAGTTGAAGCCTCAACCGGCGTTCATGTATCCTCAATTTTGGTCTGTGTTGATAGTTGTGTTCTTGATTATCTTTCTAAACCATAACTATGAACAAACGTTACAAACAAATATTACGAGCAAATGCTGCTTCAGTGGTCTTTTTTGCTCTCCAACCCGGGTCGAGGTTTTGTCAAAAAATAGTGTAAGAACAGCTGCGAATAGCGGTGAAAAAAATATTTTTCACTGCAAAGTGCCCGCATGTTTTAGCGTTGAATGCGGTGAACTTTTGTAAGATTTGCAGTTTTTAGCGGTAAATTTCTTTTTTTATCGTTTTCACCGGATTTCTTACAAAAAAATGCCGTACACGGGTTGGAACTTCTCATCTCTTTCATATTAATCTTTTCTTTATCAATTTCGCCATTTCTCACTTATTGAATATTTTTTACTGTGAATTTGAGATATAAGGGTTTAATTTAGCGGTGAATATTTTTAAGATCTGCAATTTTAGCGGTAAAAAATTTTTTAAACCGCATTCTGCTGGTAGCGCTGAAAAAAAGTTTTCGCCTCCTAAAAGTTTTTTTTCATCGTTCCCATCACATTGGGCGCAAATCTTACACTTTTTCTCAAATTCACCGCAAATCGTACATCTTGCAGCGATTTTAAGCGGCGACACCTCGACCCGGGAATTGAACGCCTACAACTCTCCCCTATATAAAACTGGGAAAGCGCAAACGTTCTGAGAAGAATAATATGCGGTTAATTTTTTTAAATAGCCGCGTCAGCAATTCCAGGCTGCTATTGTAGCGCTCCTAATTTTTATTACAATTCAAAGATTTTGAGTTGCATTGGAGCGCTGTGCTTTTTTAAGATCTGTTCATAAATTTTTCAATGACATTGATCTTTCCAAACGGGATAAACAGGTAAAGCCGAGAGGGATTGAAGTTTCATTATAGGCCCAAAGTGGGCTTCAGTAGTCTTTTGAGTGCTTATAGTGATGCAGCTGCTAGGATAGCCCTAATTTAAATTTAAAAGGCGTTTTTTTAGGAGTTTTTGGGCTCCAAATGGTGCAATTTTTTTTAGTTTTTTTGTGATTTTTTTTAGTTTTTTACTTGATTAGTCTTATGTTGAAATTTTTGAAGGTTAATGAAGGCCTTTTGCGAGATAAAAATACTCTTCATGACCATTTTATGAGCTATATCTTTTGATACTACTATTACAAACACGCAAAATGGTACTAATTTTTGCAACTTTTTCAACTTTTTTGAAAATCGTTGTCTCCTATTGAGTTCTTCTAGCTTCACGGGCCTGGAATCCCCCTTTGAAGTTTATTTATAGAACATTTCAAAGTTTCTAGTAATAATGGATTTGTTTTAAAATTTTAATATCTCGGAGTTTGGCATTTTCTGATAAAAACTACAATTTTTTTAAAGGTTTCATAAAGTATTCGTCAATTTTTGAAATTTGTCCGTTCTCAAGTTCCAAAAATCTTATTCCACGGTCTGATAAAAAATTGCTGTATGGTTGTTGGTTTCGACGATATTGTTTTCAACAATATTGCTTTTAGTACTTTAGAGTTTTTTCAAAACATTTGTCCTTTAGTCAGTTTTTTAATCAAATTAGGCAGTTCAAATGGACTGTGTATGTTGTTTAGTCAATGCTGATTCCCATCATTTTTCATTTTTTTCAATAGTTGAAGCCTCAGCCGGCGTTCATGTATCCTCAATTTTGGTCTGTGTTGATGTTCTTGATTATTTTTCTAAACCATAACTATGAGCAAATTTTACAAACAAATATTACCACCAAATGTAGCTTCAGTGGACTTTTTCGCTCTCGAACCCGGGTCAAAAATTGTTCAAAAAATAGTGTAGGAATAGCTGCGAATAGCGTTGAATAGAAACTTTTTTCACTGCAAAGTGCCCCCATTTTTTACCGTTGATTGCAGTGAATTTTTGTAAGATTTGCAGTTTTTAGCGGTAATTTTCTTTTTCACCGGTTTCACTGGGTTTCTTACAAAAAATGCCGTACACGGGTTGGAACTTCTCACCTCCTTCATGTTAACCACTTCTCATTCAATTTCGCCATTTCTCATTTACTTCAAGGTTATTTACAGTGAATTTGAGATCTAAGCGTTGAAATTAGCTTTGAATATTTTTAAGATCTGCAATTTTAGAGGTAAAAAATTATTTCAATTGCATTCTGCTGGTAGCGCTGAAACAAATCTTTGCCGCTTAAACGTTTTCTTCCTCGCACTCATCGCATTGAGGGCAAATCTCAAACTCACCGCAAATCGTACATCTTTCAGCGATTTTTAGCGGCGACACTTCGACCCGGGAATTGAACGTCAGCAACTGTCCCCTATATTTCGCCAGGAAAGCGCAAGCGTTCTGAGAGGAATAATTTGCAGTTAATTTTTTTAATTATCCGCGTCAGTAATTCCAGGCTGTTTTTGTAGCGCTCCTATTTTTTTACATTTCAAAGATTGTAAATTGTATTGGAGCGCTGTGCTTTTTCTAAGATCTGTTCACACATTTTTCAATGATTTTGATCTTTCGAAACGGGGTAAACAGCTAAAGCCCAGCGAAGTATAAATTTAACTATAGGCCCGAAGTGGGCTTCAGTAGTCCTTCAATTGCTTATAGTGATGCAGCTGCTGGGATAGCCTTAATTTAAGGTTAAATGGTCTTTTTTAGGAGTTTTTTGGCTCCAAATGGTGCACTTTTTCATGTTTTTTTGTGATTTTTATTATTTGTTTAACTGATTAGTCTTATATTGAAGTTTGTGAAGGTTAATGAAGGCCTTTTGCGAGACAAAAATAATCGTTATGACCATTTTATGAGCTATATGTTTGGTACTATTACAAACATGCAAATTATACTAATTTTTGCAACTTTTTTCAAGTTTTTAAAAGTTTTTGTCACTTTTTGAGTTTGTCTAGCTTCAGGGGCCTGGAAACCCCCTTTGAGGTTTATTTATAGAGCGCTGTAAAGTTTCTAGTAATAATGGATTGATTTTTACTTTCTAATGTCTCGAAGTTTGGCATTTTTTTGATAAAATCTACAATTTCAAGTTTTCCTAAAGTATTCGTCAATTTTTGAAATTTGTCCGTTATCAAGTTCCAAAAATCTTTTTCCACGTTCTGATAAAAAGTTGCCGCATGCTTGTTGCTTTCAATGGATTTGTTTTCAACAATATAACCTTTCGTACTTTAGAGTTTTTTCGAAACTTTTCTCTTTAAGTCAGTTTTTTTGCCTCAGTAGCCAGGTAACCTCATCCAGGGCTTGGTTGTATGTTAATAAATTGTTGCTAGGGGAATAGGTTGGAATGAACGGTTCTTCCACATTTTGATAGAGCAATTTTTGTTTGAAATTTCAGAATTTTTCTAAAATTTATTGCCTATCGATCTTTGAGCCAATGATTTTCTTAAGGCTTGGAATTGGGTTAATGGATTACCTGTAGAGACGCAGAAATGATTCAGAAGATATTAGCATGACAATTTTCAGCAATATTTGAGCAACATTAAAATTTGCACTTGATTTCTTTTTTCTATAAGAAATTCGTTCATTTTTGAGTTAATCGATCTTCAAGGGCAAATGAGTTTTTTTCAGGTCAAGCAGATATAAAACTAGACCGATTTCAGAAACTAAAAATTGGTATTGAACGTACTTTTGAAATAGGTATGTTTAAATGGATTAAATTTTGCCCAAGGGTTATAAGCCTCAAGAGTTTTAGCGATGAGTAAATATTTGTTTAGTTTGTTTGATTGTTTTAGGATTACCTGTAGAGACGCAGAAATCATTCTGAATATATTAGTATGACAATTTTCAGCAACATTTCAGCAACGTTAAAACTTGCACTTGATTTCTTTTTTCTAAAAAAATTCGTTCATTTTTGAGTTAATCGATCTTCAAGGGCAAATGAGTTTTTTTCAGGTCAAGCAGATATAATACTAGACCAATTTCAGAAACTAAAATTTGGTCTTGAACATATTTTTCAAATAGGTATGTTTAAAGGGATTAAATTTTTCCCAAGGGTTATAAGCCTCAAGAGTTTTAGCGATGAGTAAATATTTGTTTAGTTTGTTTGATTGTTTTAGTTTTTCATTTTTTAGATGACTTTGTTTGTGTTTTGGCTGGCAGTGTTCAATTGATCTGCTGATCAGGTAAAGTACTTCTAAGTTTTTTTATTTAATTCTTTGAATTGTATTTCAGGACTTGTCCTATATTTTTTTTACTTCGTCTAACAGATTTTTGTTTCGTCTTACCCTGACTTTTTGGAATTGACTTTTTCAATGGCTTCAGTGTCTTCTACTGCTTTGCAGTTAAAACTTGTGTTCCTGGCGTCGTTTCTGCTTTTACGTCAATTGCGTGACTTACCTCTGTTGAAACTCAAGCTTCAGTATTTCGCAAGTTTCTTAATTTGACTTTTGCATGATTTGATTTCTAACTTTAGCCCATATGTTTCCATGCTAATTTACCGCTGAAACCAAAGTTTGTGAATTTACTATTGTCAAATCCATCTTATAAGCAAGTTGGTCAACATTGGTGACCCCGAAACAACGAACTGCAACTAAAAAACTTCTGATATAAAATTAAAATTGTAAAGACATTTAAAAAAAATTGACGTAAAGACAGGGAGTACCTTTGAATTCTTTTCAATATCGAATTTCTGTATTCACATAACTCAATGTTTTCTTTAGTTTAGAACAATTTAGAACTGCAACTACAGCCCGTCAACGAATACGAAAAAAGAGAGAGGAAAAAATTCAAAACTCACAAAAAAGAAGGAGAACAGAAAAAATGCAGAAATAGCATAATCATTTACAAATTCCAAAAGAGTTTCGGAATATGACAAGTGAAGCATAGTTTGCCAGCAAATAATTTTTTATATTTCTATCTTTCTAACAAAGAACTAAGTAACAAAAGTAAAAGGGTCTCAATCAGAAGTAACCTATATCTATATAAGCCTATTTTACCTATATATATTTATATACCTAATATCATATTTATAAACAAAAACACTTTGTCCACGCGTCTTTGTTATCATTGAAAAAGGTTTATTGAGCAAAAAGGCCTAAACAGCATCACAACTTATTGCAAAAAAACCACTGCCTTTTTTAGAAAGCTGTTTAATAGCTGTAGATGCGTGTACATCGTTCTTTGCTTTGAAGTAGATAGTGTTCAATCACATACACACACATAAAGAAAAGAACAACACAATAAAATTTGTTTTTTATCGTAGATAGATATCGAAGTTTTGGAATTTTCAATCTCTTCAAAATGTAAAGCAAGAAAGAACACGGCAACTACAGTCAAATACTTTCTACTTCAGAGGGCACGTTAAACAGTAGACAAAGCTTCGGATTTAGGTTGTTCGTTGCAGAGAAGATTTAAACGTCAAGTAGTAACGCCACGTATCAAAAGTCGGTAAAAATAATTTCTTTTGACATTAATTTTCCTTAAAAAAATCGACGTTCTCTGACCATCTGCAAAGTCCAACAGACTCAACCAAGTTTAGGATAAAAGAAACTCAGACCATACCTTCACTAATATCACAACAATATAAAAGCACACTCGGGTCTGAGATAAATTTTGCTCTTTTAACATATCACCATAACAAAGGAATTTTCTTTCGAAAAAAGTAAAAATAATCGTTTATCAGCAAATAGGCTGACAATTAAAAGAACTCACAACCATTACGCTGCATAGAGATTGGAGAATACTAAACAAAAAAACAGACAACGGAAGTAGAAAGAGCAGCTTCTTTACCAACCTCAAGTAACACTGAATACTCTTGCGCGCAACAATACAGGGGCTCTCATTGATAGTGCTGTTTAAATTTGCATAGAAACTGAAACTGTTCAAAACTGCAAACTAATTAAGCACTAAGCAAGAATGACCCGAACAATTCCAAACATCAATTAGACCGAAACAAATGGCACCGAAAACAAATAAAATGAAAAAGACGTTGATCCAACAAATCATGAGACGTGAAGTTGAGTGGGGCTCAGCAGTTAACTTTCTTGAGGAACAGTATCAGACCGATGACGTTGACGTTCTTCAACTCACGTATGACACACTGCTGGAACATAAGGCATGCTTGGACAAGCTATTGGATAGTATCTCCGAGTTTACCCTTACAACTAACGAGAACATCACACTTGCCGAACGCTCAGGTGAACGCACAACAACATTGCTGAAATGGAAGAAAATTATAAATGGTTTGTCTAAATCAAAGATGAACACAGTTGGTGCTTCAGGAGACAATCCTATTACAAAAACAACAATGTATGCGCCTTCATCGAAATTATATCAAACAGATACACCAGGCACAAAGAAAATGCAGCCCAAAATCACACGGAGGTACAACTTACGCAACAGACATAATTCATCTAACAACTCGAGAGAATCATCATCAGATAGAAGTCTGCGCAACGCCGCCACAAGATTCATGCCCGACGCCACATCATCACGTCTGCGCAACGCCGCATCATCACAGCCACAAGAGTCATGCCCGACACTGACCGAAAGAAACAATACCAGTTTTTCTGTCTCAAATGAAATCGGACTCAGCATTGATAGATATCAATCACTGAAATTTCGAAATGACACCGACAATTTTTCACCTGACAGTCATCGAAAAAACGGCAGAGATACAGTTGTGTCGAATAAATCCTGCAAACGTATCATTAGAGAAACTGTAGAAAACACAGCAAACAACAGCATAGGAATTAGTAATCAACGAATAGATTGGGACCGGAACAGTTTACAACAGGGGTCTTCTCGAACATTTGTTGAACAGACCTCCAATAGTGAACCTAAAGATTCAAACGAAGGAAACGAACGACAACCTGAACTTTCCAAGGGAACCCAGAGCAATCAACATTACGAGTGCATTGGAACAAATTGGCATAATCAATTTGCCGAACCATTTCAGTTTGTGAAATCCAGCAAAAAGAATCAGGACCCCCAAACAACATCAATAGTAAATCACTCAGCAATATTTAAAAGCCATCAGCTTCCAGATAAACAACTCAGAAATTCAAAACTGCTCATAGCACAAAAAAGTATTAGCAATTGTCCCTCAGAGGACAGCTGTGACGACAGTGACAGTGACAGCGATGAAGAGACAAACCAACGAAACGATTCGCGTGCAAAAGTTTCCTCAAAGAACCAAGCATCCAAACTACAAATAATTGGGGGAAGCACAACTCACCAACAATCAACACAACAGGAAAGTTGCCTAACAAATTCACGAACTCTTGCTTCGAATAAACAAAAACAAACAAGGGATAGAAACATTTTCGCACCCGAAAATCGCAATCAACCTCGTTGCAATGAGAATACCATGTTAACACAGACAACCTACAGCCGTCCAACAGTATCAGCAGACACATCTGACACGGAAATACAGACAAGGTCTTGCCGCAACCAGTCTCATGCAATACACGAAATTAGAGAGAACAGTATGGAGAGATACGAAGACAGCTCCAATGTCAGACAACCCACAGTTCACTTCGAATCTGCTACACAACTACATGAAAATCACACAACCAATTCAACCAACGAACATTTTCGCAATCTGCAATTTACACCAAATCAGAGAAACCCGCACATAAACATCAATTTGCCAAAGACACAACTGAAGACATACAACGGAGACCCCCTCAAATGGCACGAGTGGTATTGTTATTTCAAATCAACAATACATGATAACGTGTCTCTTTCGGACGCACAGAAAATCACCTATCTCCAAAATGCTCTCACAGATCGGGCAAAGGAAAGCGTTTTTGGATACTCATATAATGGAGAATTTTACCACGATGCAATACCCGAACTCAAGAGAAGATTTGGAAGACCACAAACTGTTATTGCAGCATATCTTGACAAACTGGAACGCTGGCCCAAGCCTTCGACAGACAACCCAGACAGCTTCATTTCATTTGCAGCATTTCTCAGACAATTAGTACAAATTTTTCTTCTTCACGAGTTTACGCCGGACCTGCAATCATCCGCCGTTCTCAGAGTAGCCAAAGAAAAACTATCCCTTGCAATGATAATAAAGTGTAACGAAAATGTCATCCGCAAAGAACTTGTTAACCCAAATTTGATTCATTTCAAAGATTGGATAGAAAAGTATGCCGAAGCGTGCAAAGATATGCCACGCACTCACAACAGAAATTCATTCTATGAGAGAACACACCAACGTGGAAAATCTGAACAAAGGATCAACGCCAGAAAGAATTGCCCGCTTTGTTCACAAAGCCACAATTTAGGGAAATGTCAAAAATTTTTGAGTGAAAACGTGTACGACAGACAGCAGACAGTGCGACAACTGCACTTATGCCCAAATCGTCTTACCGAACATCCAAAAGGACAATGCAACAGCAAATACAGATGTGAGGTAGACAATTGTAACAGTTTTCATCACTCAACAATACACCGTAACAATTTCAACACAACACAGCCTAGTAATCAAGGACAATACTAATCAATCTCTGATTATCGACGCAACGGAGATAACTTGAACAGAAACCAGTTCGATTTCACAAATAACAGTTCTTCGTGGAACAAAAATTTGAGCAGCAGTAACCCCAACTGCAATCACCAAACTAGACAAAATGGTAACAGTGGTTACAACCGGCAACGCAGCAGAAGCCGATACAACAGCAGCAACAACAACAACTACAACAACAACAGCAGCATCAACAGCAACAGCAACAATAGCACAAATGGTAACTACAACAATAGTAACAGCTACAACAGACATAACCGGAACTTCTATTACGGGCAATCACATCAAGTGCCCAATATGTCCAATGTTCAACAACAGCAGCCAACATCAGGAAACTTTAATCAACAATATCAGCACTCAACAGACCAAAATTCGCAAAGCTTCTCAGGCAACAATAACCGACAACACAACTACACTTGCAGTAATAACCAGCCGAGCAGTTGGATCCGACCACATGTTCAGCTCCAAGCAATACCGGTAACAGTGTTTTCGGAGACGGTCTCCATTGAAACTTACGCTCTCCTTGACAGTGGAAGTGACAATACGCAAATTACCAAGACAATTCCAGATGTTTTAGGAATTCGTGATAGGAAATGTGTTACAATACCCGTAGCATCACTATACCAAGAACACACGATTGAAACAACAGAAATTTTTCTTGGGATTGGAGCCATCGACAGCAGTAGACATATCATTAATTTACCGGTCTTTGCGATCTTCTATGGTAGCCAATTATGGTATCTTCCTCATCATCCAGTAGAGCACAAACAGAAGAAAAAGATTCGTCGTGTAACAAACGCAGCATCTATTTATAAAGGACATTCACTGAATAAAGCGTTTCTAACTGGACCAGATCTTCTCTGCAGTTTAGTTGGACTCCTACTACGCTTTCGACAGTTTGCCATAGCAGTTACCGGAGATATAGAAGCCATGTTTATGCAGATAGCAGTAAGGAAAGAAGATCAAGACGCATTAAGGTTTCCATGGTACAAAAACAACACCGAAACAATATACAAATACAAGCGACTCATATTTGGTGCAACCTGTTCGCCCTCTTGTGCTATCTATGTACTTAGAAAATGTGCTATCAATAATCACCACTTATCACCTGAAGCCAGTCAATCAATAACGAATAATTTTTACATGGACGACTTTTTACAGAGTTTCGAGACAACAGACGAAGCAATTGAACAGACAACATGCATCAAAGAAACACTTAAAAAGGAGGATTCAACTTAACGAAATTCTTTAGCAACGATTCGAGTTTTCCTTTAATTGACGACACTGAAGGAGATAAAGCATTAACGCGACGAGTTCTGGGACAGACGTGGGATGTCAAAAACGACACCTTCATATTTAGGAAACCCAATTTAGACATCAAAATTGAACGTTTACAACAAAGAGAACTCTTGTCAACAGCAGCTTCGCTTTTCGACCCCCTGGGGATGATAACGCCATTTGCGATACGAATTCGAAGCCTTCTTCAAGCAGTCATAAAACAAGGCAAGAAATGGGACGAACAAGTACCAGCCGAATTTCATATTGACCTGAAGAAATGGATTAACGAATTCAACAGCATGCCAGATATTACAACAAAAAGATGCCTTGTAACAGGACCAACGACCGGTCAACAACTTCATGTCTTCACAGATGCTTCAAATATAGCAACTTCAGCGGTTATTTATATGATATCTACAACTACTGAAGGGAATGTCATTGTGAACTATGTCATTAGCAAATCCCGAGTAGCCCCCATAAAGCACACAAGTATACCTAAACTTGAATTAGAGGCAGCCACAATGGGAGCCCAACTAGCTAGTTTTTTAGTCACAGAAATGACATTAAATTTTTCCTCAGTTCACTTCTGGACGGATAGTACTGCAACTTTAGGATGGATAAACTCAGACAAACGGCAAAAAGTTTTCGTAGCTAACCGTGTCAACAAAATTTTGGAACACTCTAAAGCAGAGGAATGGAAACATATACCCGGAAAGCTCAACCCTGCCGACCATGGTACCAGAGGTTTGAAACCATCAGAGCTTGAAGAGAAGTGGCTACAAGGACCAAAAATTCTTTTTGAAGACCCTGAAAACTGGAACTTTGATCAAACAAAATTTTTAACAACGACAAACTTAGTATTACCTAAATGTATGGACCCTGTCATAGAACCATCAAAATTTTCAATTTGGAAACGATTGCTCAGAAGGACAACAACCGTGTACAAAGCAACAAACATTTTGCGGAAAAGAGTTACACTAAACAGTCAGAATGAAGCCCGAAATTACCTGATAAAGATTTCACAACAAAACACTTTTGGAAAAGCAATTATTAGAATGCAAACTGGACAACAACTGGAACAAAGGGATGCAGTTCTTCAATTCAATCCATTTTTGGATGGAAATGGAGTTTTGCGTGCCAAAGGAAGGCTGAGACATGCGCCAATACCTTGGAATCAAAAACACCCCATAATACTAGACATCATAGACCATGTCACTCAGTTAATTGTTCAAGACGCTCACTCTAACAGCTGTCAACACATGGGAACGGAGTTTGTCAGAGCGCACCTACAACAGACATTTTTATTCATTGGACTTCGAAGGTTCCTAAGAAGACTCAGCCGGACATGTTTCATATGCCGCCGATGGAGAGCTCAGAATTTTACGCCAATGATGTCTGATCTTCCGCACTTTCGCTTTGCTGATGCCGAAAAACAATACCCATTCATTAATGTAGGATTAGATTACTTTGGACCTTTCTACATTGAGGATAAAACTCGCAAGCTTGAAAAACAGTACATCTGCATTTTCACGTGTTTAGTAACCCGTGCAGTGCACTTGGAAGTTTGCCATAGTCTAGACACCGACAGTTGTTTACTTGCAGTTAGACGTTTTGTTTCAAGGAGAGGATATCCAGAGATTATAATCTCCGACAACGGAACAAATTTTACAGCATCGAAAAAGGTTATGAATTTGGATAATATCAGCATTGACAACTCTTATATTGCTCAACAATTATCGCAGCAGAACATAGTTTGGAAGATGAATCCACCACTTGCTCCACAATTCGGATGTATATGGGAAAGAATAATTCAAACAGCGAAGAGAACTCTTCTCATAATCTTAGGAAGTCAGCAACTGAAAGCAGAGACTTTCCAAACAATTGTGACAGAAACGGAAAGCATCCTAAACTCCCGCCCCATAGCTTACGTTTCTTCTGATAACAACGACGATGAAGCCCTAACACCCAACCACTTCATTTTTCGACGACCACATCTAGCCCTAGCCCCTCTAACATCAAAACTGAAAACTTTCAGGAAGAAAGATTTCAACTATACACAAACGCTTTTGGACCACTTCTGGAAAAGACTTCAACGAGAGTATACTTCAGACCTAATAAGCAGAGCAAAATGGAGAGAGCAGTCAAAACAACTCAGAGTGGGCGATTTAGTCTGGATTCTGAACGAATTTACCCCGAGAGGTATTTGTCCCCTTGGACGGATAACCAAATGTCATTATGGAACCGACGAAATACCAAGATCATTTGTCATTCACACAGCAACAGGTACACTAACGCGCCCTGCAGTAAAATTGTCACGAGTCATAGATGAAGAAGAAGCGGACATCACAAGGAGCGCAGCAACAAACCCAACTTGATTTAAAACTATATTAGAATTATCACCAAATTGTTTACTTACTCATCTCCTGGAAACCAGTCATTCAACATTCAATAATATTATTAACCCTTTTCTCTGGTTGTGTGGGAGGATTGAGAATTTTGTCAAAAATTCCAATTAGCTTTTAGATGTCAAGCCACCGCGAGATAGCGAATTGCAACTCAGAACAACATCAGAAGCCAAATAGATCAAACCGGTCCATTCCAAATCAAGTAACCAGCAGCTCACAAGATTGCCGATCATACAATGCAGCTTACAATGCAAAGAGAAGATCAACAACTTCGAAAAAGATTACAAGTCACAAACTCAATATGTTTTATATTAGTTTTAAATTAGTACCAGAGTATTCAGGTCTAGCCCTAATTTTAAAGCGCGCCCTCCTCTCCTCGCGGAGTGTTGAAGCTCAAGCTTCAATATTTCGCAAGTTTCTTAATTTGACTTTTGCATGATTTGATTTCTAACTTTAGCCCATATGTTTCCATGCTAATTTACCGCTGAAACCAAAGTTTGTGAATTTACTATTGTCAAATCGATCTTATAAGCAAGTTGGTCAACAACCTCACTCAAAACAATGACTTCTGAACTCACTTATGGGACTTTAAATTTTATGAACATTTACTAATTAAAGGTCAAAAGTGTGCATCGAAGTAGTGCCAAACTTATATGCCCTAATTCCTGAGTAATAGAGTCTTAAGTCTTATTATCGAATGTTAATAATGAAAAGGCTCCATTAGGGCTTCTTCCTTGTAGAGTAAATGTGTCTCATAAAAATGACAGTCCGAATCTAAACCAAAAAGTCTAGTGGTCTATTAAAGGGCTGGTGGTCTATCTGTCTATCTTATTTCTTTAGTTGTTTCAATTCATGGAAGGCCACAACCGTCTATCGCGGCTACTTTAATTTGAGTGCTTTCTGAGCATTTGGATGAATTCAGCGCTCAACATACATATAAGTATGCGTAAAATTTGTATTTGCACCTCATCTCGAGAATTTCTAAGATATAATAGAATATAATTCAACTAAGAGTTGGGTATGATTGCGGCAAGATCTTGCAAGCACTGTTGAGTTGGAACGGCGAGGCACACATTGCTTGTTTAGGGCTCCAAAAACTAAAGGCTGCCAATTTGTAAACGATCCGAAAAATACGCCACCCATAAATTTGCAACCCACGAATAATCCTACGAGTGCCCAGACCAAACGAGGAGTAAATGGATCTGGATCTGGATCTGGGTCCGGATCTTCGTCTGGATCTGGGTCTGGATCTTCGTCAGGATCTGGGTCTGGATCTTCGTCTGGATCTGGGTCTGGATCTTCGTCTGGATCTGGGTCTGGATCTTCGTCTGGATCTGGGTCTGGATCTGGGTCTGGATCTGGGTCTGGGCCAGGAGCACTTTCTGGATCTGGTTCCGGTGGATCGTCGGCCGCATCTTCGATTCTTCCCCAACCTGTTTCACCTCCGAACTCCTCTGGTAGCCTATCAGCACCACCAAGCAATGGAGGGGATTACGGCTACTACTATTTCATCGATTATAGTGAAAGTGGTGACTCGTACTATGATTACGATCCAGCAAATGGTACCAGTTCAACTACAACTGGCATGTACCGATGTAACAATTTTGAGTTAATTTCTTGTCATTTCTTCTTATTGATGAAATTTTTCCAATCATAAAATGCACCATAGATTGCTACGATTATCAACATCAGAATAATACTAAGATTCAATAGATAATTTAATTTTGAGAATCTCAATTTTTTATGGCAGTTTTTGCATTAAAAATATTTGGACCAGTATATATGGTCGCAGTGCTCCAAGTATACATGGTCGCAGTGCTCCATGGTCGCAGTGTTGAGATATCCGGGATCTTTAGTGTATTCGGAAAAATTGATGGAAAATGTTGGAAATTTTCATTATCTGAAAAAAATATTAGTGGCTGAACGCGGAAGATATTTGAATCTTATGACATGAACGTTGAGAGTCAGTAAAGTAGCTGTGAAAAAAAACGCTAAGCGGCCGATTTTTTTTATCACGCGCGGTTTCTTTTCAAATCTCAAACAAGTAAATTCGATTAACCGCTAGGATAAAATTACATGTCGTAAGACTATAAATCAAACATACTACATCTTTCCATTGAATATCTTAATATAATATTGAAAAAAAAGTTAGGTTCAGTTTAAAGTTTTCGTCAATTATTTTATAACAAAATAGCCTTCAAGTTTTTTGTCCATCGGAACCCGTTCATGTCTTTTTTGAATCTCTTCTTTTAATTTTTTTAGACTTTTTTTGATTTTTCCTTTCTTAGAACTCTTGGAAGTTTCTTCCACTTACGAACGAAGTTCATTATATTTGAATTTTGACTCCATTTTTATTTAAATTTTGTTGTGAGAGAAAAATCGTATGTACGATTATTTACTTTAATTTCACGTCTCTGAACACTCTGAATTTCTTTTGGTCTCGTATGTTTGTTTGTTGGACAATGTCGAAAAGTCTATTTAATGAAATTTTTGCTATTTGAAACTCTGCGGGAAGTATTTTATTTTCAAGAAATAGTTTATGAGCACTGTCATATTTGGTTTGAAAAGAGCAAACTTTTATGTACCATCTAATTTATTTGTTTTTTCTCTTAAGTGAGAAGGATGGTAGTTTTTGAAAAAATATTTCATTAATTTCTAAATGCGACAAAACAAGTGATCAAAAGAGATTTATTCGAGCGTTTAAAGGTATTTGATTGCGTACAAAACAAATTGATCTGATAGCTGAAGCCATTTTACTATTCACATTATAAAGTTGTTTTTTGAATGTCAAATCTTTGTCAAGAATAACACTTAAATATCTGCATTCATCAGTTGATTTCATTGAATGAGTTTTAAATTCCTTGGAATTGAATGTTAGTGACTTTTCTTTTTTGAAAACCATTATTGCTGTTTTCCCTTCATTTAGAATTAACTTGATTTGCTTCATATAATGTTCAATTTCCATCACTAGCCTTTGTTTCTAAACATTGTTTCTTCTTTTCGTGATTAAAAATTGCGTTGTCATCTGCAAATTGTAACACACTTTAACTTTTCGCTAATTTCTCAACGAATTCATTTACAAAAACTATGAAAACTAGTCGTCTGAGTACAGGACCTATTGGAACACCGTGATTTATAATTAACCAGTCGGATCCAACGATTCCGATTCTAACACACTATTTCCTGTTGATTGGACACGATTTCAATAAGAATCTTGCGTTTTCTACAAGGCCAAATGTTTCAATTTTCTGAATGAAAATTTCCAAAGATATTGAGGTGAAATCATTCGCTAAATCCATTATATATATTTTTCAAAGCAGGTTTTTCGTTTTAAATAGATTTCATGGGATAGCGTTTTTTGTATCAAAGAAATAAACATGTTTTTTACGTGTAGAGACGTTCTTGATCATCTGATAAAATGTTAGAGTTTAGGGCGCAATTTTGAGCATTTTTTGCCATTTGCCGGGTGGACGTTTTTCAGCAGCTTTTTTAATCTTATTGCATCTTTTAGAGCATCAGGGGAGTGTTTTCATTCATCATAAATATTTTAAGGGCTGGTTTCAGTAGATTTCCATATAATAGTTTTCACTTATATATATATAATTATTGCTAAAAAAATTTACAATTTTTACATAATTTTATATAAATAAACATGCATTTCCTTACAATTTTTCTTTGTTGGCTTTTCTTGTTGTTTAAAGTTTCTCTGTCCGAAATTGCGTAGTACACTGATGGAGCAGGAGAATTATTTAAAATTTTTTAGATTATCGATCAGGAAGTAGCTGCTAAGTTTATGAGACTTTTCTAAAAAAAAATTTCCTTTTTCATTTCTTCCATTTCCTCTGTTTTATTGGTCGGTAGCGTTTCTTTTCCCCTGATTTTTTTATATGATTGTAGTAGTATATAATACCTACGTACAGAAGGGGGTTATCATTCGACTCTTAACCATAGGATAATAGGTAGTGGCGTTTAACTGGGAATAGGATAGGCGGCCTAAAATCATTCCGCTGCTGTTTATTTCCCTTTCCTGCTCAATCTTTCCCTTTTGAGTCCTGCCGCTTTTGTTTCCCTTTAACTTTGCTTTCTGTCTCACCGCTTGCTTTTGATTTCAAAACAATCAAACAAATTAAATTAAAACCAAATTTCACACTGCATGCAAAATCAATACTGGATCAGCTTTGCGAGTCCCTCTCTCTCTGGGCAATTAAATTCAACTATGCACTCTAACACCGCCTTGCAGTTTTACACACTGGGCCATCTGACTCGCTTTCGCTTGCTTCTTCTGCCTCAAAATTAATGAACGGATTATCGGGCGTAGAGTTTTCTTCAAAACTGGCATCGAAATCAACGATATCGCTACTTTCAATAACCAATCACTTATATTCTGAGCGGCAACAAAACCGGAGTCTGGTGGTTGCCACGTTTTCAAGCTGTGGATGGTGGTATCTGGGGAGGAATGTGGTACAAAAAGAACTGTTATCCCACTCTGGGCTCGAGCTCAAAAGTAATTCGCTAAAATTGTCACAATCCTATTCCACTTCGTCGTTTTTCCAATCAATTTCATTGATATTATAATCGCCAATTTAATAAGGCCAAACGGGAGGCTTTTTATGCCATCGGGTAGTACATAGTGCTTGTTGTCAAAAACTGACAGACAAATTTTGCTTGTAGTAACTGTCTGCAGCCTGTAACTTCTCTGAGCGCAGGTGGTTTCCAGTGCTGAGAGTGTTTAGGAAGTTGACGCGACGAAGAAGTTGTTGTGCGGCCTTCGCCACCCCTTTTGCTGAAAGTTTTCGACAACCTAAAAGAAAGAAAGAAAGAAAGAAAGAGGGAAAGAAAGAAAGAAAGAAAGAAAGAAAGAAAGAAAGAAAGAAAGAAAGAAAAGAGGAAAATTAGGTGCCATTATGATTACTAACACCCTATGTAATTATAAAAAGATTTAACACCTTCCAGGTGCCAACTAACCCAATACGAATTTTTGTACAACAACTAATAATATTGTTTTGTGAGGGAATAAACTTACAGGATGGAGCACAGGATGGAGAACCCTTTTCGTCAGGATTGAGTACAGCTTCGGCTTCTAAGAGATAAAGTCAGTAAAATAGTCGCCGGCGAATTCGTCCTTGTATTTGAAGACGACTCTTTTGTTAGTTGTATTGTAAAAAAAGTGATAAAGCGGGTCATTTGAGAAATCAAAATGGCTCAATACTGACTGTGGCTTCTGCGATTACTCTGTATAAAAATCGTCACTAGCGGAGACTATCCATATCGCTGTAAAGAAGGCGACAGTCAAAGTTGGGGCGCATGACATTGTAATGGAATGAGTACATGTGGTGTTTTGCTAGTTCTAAGATAGTCGCTCACACAATGATGGGAGTATTCTAATAAGGGGACTTCAGCCGTGTGGTCAAGGCTGCTAAATTCTCCCCAAAAATCATACAGCGATCGAACTCAAATTCGGATATTATTTTTAGCGCATGCTCTGCATCTCTTGAAATTGTTATTTTATTTCTGCGTCTTTTAGATTCACAGTTTTTAAAAAAAACTGCATTATTCATCAGTTTATAAATGTTCTCTTCAAACTTGTTTGACGCAACTGGCCGCTTTTCACTTTTTAGTGTAATGAATGGCGACAGCCAGTTTTCTTGTCGAATTGAAGCACTCTGTGAACCTTTTTGATTACCAAGCCCAGTTGGACATAGATTTTCAGCAGTTTGTAGTGGACCACGTATCTCCTTTTATCAAAGAATGTTTGAAGGAGTTTATTTACTTTGGAAGATGGGAGATTGTGCTGTTCTTTCACTTCGGTCTGGTAATCGCTCAACCACTCGTTTTCAACCACATCTGTTGTGGGCGCCAGTGGAAAATTGCACTGCTCATCATGAAGACTCGGTGGGTAAGAGAGACCAACCTCTACAAAGTATTTAATGCTAGCATCATCGGCGTTGTCCAAAATCTCTTGAATTGGAATCTCTGTGTTGAAAGCAAAGTCGGCGACGGGTAGTTTCTCTGATTGCATTATGCCACCATAAAGGTTATTAGTGTCGACACAGAAACCAAAAGAGGATTCCTCCGTGCTATCGTGGTTGGGAATATAAGAGTTATTTGCGCCAACTTTCAAAGACAGATGTGACTTCACCGCGAATTGCGGGTTCAATCATGTCCAAGTGTTCACGCTCAGTCAATAACTCGACATTGGCTTTGCAGGTTCTAAGTGATGCTTCCTTAGCCATATTGGGTAGGGTGAAGAAGTGCATAGAGTCCAGTTTATGCTTATCAAAGCTCAATTGTCGATGGAAATCGCAAACACATGCGAGTAGTGCACAGTCGAGCTTCAAGTATGAGTCATGATAATCCTGCAGTGTTCCGCATTCCAGAATTTCCCACACCATGCGTGCATGTTGTAAAGTAGTCTCCGTTACCTTCACGGCCCCTCAGTCTAGAGTGTTACCCCACTTGCTCAGTGGTGGAAGATTGGTGTCACTGAACTTGGACCGACCAGTCACACATGAATAATGGTAGTAGCCTTTCTGTTTAATTAGCTGAAGGCTATAGTCATATAATGTAGAAAACATTGCCCCCATTATTTCGAAGCGGTCATCGGGTAAAGTTTTACAATTTTTTTAAAGAATTGATCATCATCTTGAAGGAGTCTATGAATCAAAGATATTCGTAAACTTTCACCGTTTTTCCCTTTTCCGTTACGAAAGTGTCAATAAGCACACCAAATGTCATTGATATGTCTTTTTCATCGGTGGATGGTATGACGCTGATGATTTGGTTGGTTAACAGTTGTTCAGTACCTAGCAAATAAGATGTAAGTCGTAATTTTGAATATTATGACCCACAACAGGGGTGAAGTTGATATTTCGCCTCGAGCGATTGCATTTTTCATGTGCCCATCCAAAGAATTTACCACTATGGTGGCAATGGTCCCAGTGAACTGTGTTCTCTGGATCTTCCGCTTCTGAAAACCTTTTTATCAAAAACAAGAGTGCGTAGCGTTAGATTTTCTAATGTTTCGTCTATCGCATTTGAAAAAAGGTTGCTTCCTTTTCTGCTGATAAATATCTTTGGCTAGTTTGTGAAGCGTTTTGACAAAACTTGTCATGAAAGCAGGAGAACTGTCTACATGATGAAAGATTGGCTTTGATGAGTGGTGATCTATCACTGTTTGCGCAGAGCCATACGGTTCATGTATCTCCTTGACTTGTGTAAAGGCTTTATCACTTGGTCCCTTGCAAGCAGACACAGGTGGTAAGAACGACTTGAAGTCAAAATAGATAACAAGAGCGACAAACCACGTAGCAGCCAAGTTCGTGTATTTTTATGAGATGTTCTCAATTGAAGGCATATGATTGACAGCAGGTGCCTTTTTTGCAACAGTTAATGAGATGTATGTTGTAACTTTCATGACCTTCTCGACAAATCCAAAATCAGCTTCGACAAACTTTGTAGGAGAATTTATAATCAAGTCCTCGCACGTAGCAAACAACCTCCACAAGGTTCGTAAAGAGGACGTAGTGGTGATGGTCACAGTCATAAAGCAAAAAAAAATCCATTACAAAATCAACTGTATGACGAAATTTTTAGAGGGGAAAAACTGGAATTTATCGTATCCAAACACGTTTACCTGAAGTTTGTTGAATGTTTCAAATTGAGGAATGTCTGCATAGCCCATGGGCATAGTAAAATCGTCCAAAGTTTGATGAAGTCCTGGTTGATTGTATGTAGTTGGTGAAGTTTTGTCGATTTGATGGATTTGATCAATTTTACCGAGACTTATCGGATGATACATGTGAGAAGTCGCCACAAAGCAATACCTGCAGCAATCTCGGTCTTCATGGCTCCTAACGTTGAGCAATCCTCTACAGTTGGCAATCTTTGTCGGCAACGCGATGTATGATGAACCATGAATTGGTCTGAAACATGCAAATTTGACGTCGACTTTGAGATTTTTTTTGAGTGTCCAACCACTTCAAAAAGAGTTTAATGTTGCCAATACGCTCATCGTCTTCTCCACCATTTGCCAAAACGCTTCATCCGACAGTCCGTTTGCGTAGGCAGGAATCATCAGAGAGTTTGCGTATATGTCAATACAATCATTTTTTGGATTATCTGGCACTTCATACAGAACTTTGCCGCAATTTTGCACACAGTTGAATTTTTTGATGTCCCTGGGTCAACTGCTTACTTATTATTTTGTTTCTTTTTTGGGTTTTTCTATCCGCATGAAGTTTTCGAGATCATTGCACACTTTGGCCTCTGTTGACTCGAACGTTCTCAGCACTCCATGGAATGCACTTTCCGACGGAATGTCTCGATTCTGAAATTGTCCACCTAGGACGGGTAAGTGATGAACGGAAGTCATATGCTGTAGGTAAAGATTGCGATCGTTGAATCCCAGTAGGCAGATTTGAGAGCAATTGGTGAATCGTTGGTGTGCAGATTTCATGTGTTCTTCGAGCAAAGAAATCTTCCGCCAAGTAAACTTACATAATTAGCATTGATATACTGGTAAACCAAACTCATCAGGATAGAAGTTGTGCTCATGCCTGGAGCGATTTATTTTTGTACTCAAAATAGAATAAAAAAACGACACTGGAAACCCATTTTTAATTTTTCTAACTTTAGTAAGAAATAATTGTTAAACTCGAGTACGAACAGTTGAGCTAGTGAAACGAATGAACAAGAAATGGCTTCTCGGGTTCACTATATAGACGCCAATTTTGAGGTTTTGAAATGCTGTTTTCTGATTGTTCGGTTTTGGCGGTACATGTTGAATCGAAATTGTTGCGTATTCCAGACAAAAATGTCAAATATTAATGAAATTTTTTTACAAATTTTTCCTAGAAACGTCTAAGGTATGCTACACAGACCAATTAATAGGGCTTCCAATTGTTTTTATTTTTTCTCGAAAAAACAAAACAAGAAACTATTTGAACATGGCTTGTTTCACAGAAAATTACACAAGAGGGCGCTAATTAAGCAGTCATTGGAACAAGTTGTCACAATAGCATGAGAGGCATTATGACCAAAAATGATCCCAGTATTAGCAAACATTGGTTTCAGTGGAAAAAATTGATCCAGCATCAACAGAAAAAAAGTTGATTTTTCTGTCAATCAAGTCATTAGTTAACAATTACATGACAATTACATGACAGTTACATGTGTCTTTTTTGAAGGCGTTTTTTTGTTGACAGCTGTTCTGAAGAAGTTTCATGCCTTGCCCACATGGATTAAGAAATTGAAGTAAAAAACTTTCTATCACTTTTCCTTGTGGTACCTCAGGTGCTAATTAATGCCAGATGTTAATGGAACATGAATTTCCAAATGTTTTGATAATCGATGAAGGATCCGTTTTTCGACACTTCTGAGCAAAAATGTCCAGCATATCTTTCTCATTAAGAATCGGTTAAAAAATAGTTGAAAGTTTTTTACACTAATTGGATTTTTGCTAATTAGTCACTAATTAGCGCTTAATTAATGGCTAATTGTCTCATTATGAGCTACTCCAGAAGTGACAGGTGTGATGAACATTTTTGTAGCTTGTTCAATAATGATATCAGGAGAATACTTCTTTTCATCCCAAGTATCTTTTAAACTGCAGTTTTTAAGGGTCAAATTTCAGGGGTCAAATATTAAAAAAACGATAAGAAACTCATTTTTTGAAGTTTTTTTAATCTTTCTAGTACACATTTCGGCTTTTTTTTGTGTTTATGAACGAAACACTTTTACAAAGTGCAGCAATGGATTGCTCCCTTAAGGCTTCCGTTGAGTTATATGTCATCTGTTGAAAATTTTGCTGTAAAATTTCAAGATTAATTACTATTGTTTTCGAATTAATTGGCTTCAGTTACTCTAGTGTTCGTTACTTTATGCGTTCATTGACTTCTCTGAATAAACAGAGGAACGCGACAAATCTTTTGCAATATGTAGAATTGTAATGTGAACCTATTTCTCATAAAACTTTGTAATTTTGTAAAAAAAATTGGAATTCTTTTCTTGTTCTGAAATTTTTCTACCTAATACTGCTCGAAACGAGTTATCGACAAAGGAAATTTTGTTTCAGATCAAATTCATTGAGTTTTTCAAAATCTCTTGGGTTTGAATTAAAGCTAGTTTGTGAAAATCACGCATAATTTCCTGGTTTTATTCAACTGCAAATTCATTTTGAAGAACGTTATATTCAACAGTAAACGCAAATTGTAGAGGCGTTTTTTGTTGACAGCTGTTCTGAAGAAGTTTCATGCCTTGCCCACGAGGATTAAGAAATTGAAGTAAAAAACTTTCTATCACTTTTCCTTGTGGTACCTCAGGTGCTAAGTAATGCCAGATGTTAATGGAACATGAATTTCCAAATGTTTTGAAAATCGATGAAGGATCCGTTTTTATACACTTCTGAGCAAAAATGTCCAGCATATCTTTCTCATTAAGAATCGGTTAAAAAATTGTTGAAAGTTTTTCCGCTAATTGGATTTTTGCTAATTAGTCAGTAATTAACGCTTAATTAATGGCTAATTATCTCATTATGAGCTACTCCAAAAGTGACAGATGTGACGAACATTTTTGTAGCTTGTTCAATAATGATATCAGGAGAATACTTCTTTTCATCCCAAGTATCTTTTGAACTGCAGTTTTTAAGGGTAAAATTTCAGGGGTCAAATATAAAAAAACGATAAGAAACTCATTTTTTGAAGTTTTTTACTCTTTCTGGTACACATTTCGGCTTTTTTTGTGTTTATGAACGAATCACTTTTACAAAGTGCAGCAATGGATTGCTCCCTTAAGGCTTCCGTTGAGTTATATGTCATCTGTTGAAAATTTTGCTGTACAATTTCAAGATTAATTACTTTTGTTTTCGAATTAATTAGCTTTTTTTACTCTTCTGTTCGTTACTTTATGCGTTCATTGACTTCTCTGAATAAACAGAGGAACGAGACAAATCTTTTGCTAAATGTAAAATTGTAATGTGAACCTATTTCTCATAAAACTTTGTAATTTTGTAAAAAAAATGGAATTCTTTTCTTGTTCTGAAATTTTTCTAGCTAATACTGCTCAAAACGAGTTTTCGATAAACGAAATTTTGTTTCAGATCAAATTCATTGAATTTTTTAATATCTCTTGGGTTTGAATTAGAGTTAGTTTGTGAAAATCACGTCTAATTTCTTGGTTTTATTCAACTGCAAATTCATTTTGAAGAACGTTATATTCAACAGTAAAAGCAATTTGTAGAGGCGTTTTTTGTTGACAGCTGTTCTGAAGAAGTTTCATGCCTTGCCCACGAGGATTAAGAAATTGAAGTAAAAAACTTTCTATCACTTTTCCTTGTGGTACCTCAGGTGCTAAGTAATGCCAGATGTTAATGGAACATGAATTTCCAAATGTTTTGAAAATCGATGAAGGATCCGTTTTTCGACACTTCTGAGCAAAAATGTCCAGCATATCTTTCTCATTAAGAATCGGTTAAAAAATTGATGAAAGTTTTTTCCGCTAATTGGATTTTTGCTAATTAGTTACTAATTAGCGCTTAATTAATGGCTAATTATATCATTATGAGCTACTCCAAAAGTGACAGATGTGATGGACATTTTTGTAGCTTGTTCAATAATGATATCAGGACAATACTTCTTTTCATCCCAAGTATCTTTTGAACTGCAGTTTTTAAGGGTCAAATTTAAGGGGTCAAATATTAAAAAAACGATAAGAAACTCATTTTTTTGAAGTTTTTTTACTCTTTCTAGTACACATTTCGGCTTTTCTTGTGTTTATGAACGAAACACTTTTACAAAGTGCAGCAATGGATTGGTCCCTTAAGGCTTCCGTTGAGTTATATGTCATCTGTTGAAAACTTTGCTGTACAATTTCAAGATTAATTACTTTTGTTTTTGAATTAATTAGCTTTTTTTACTCTAGTGTTCGTTACTTTATGCGTTCATTGACTTCTCTGAATAAACAGAGGAACGAGACAAATCTTTTGCTAAATGTAAAATTGTAATGTGAACCTATTTCTCAAAAAACTTTGTAATTTAGTAAAAAAATGGAATTTTTTTCTTGTTCTGAAATTTTTCTGGCTAATACTGCTCAAAACGAGTTTTCGATAAACGAAATTTTGTTTCAGATCAAATTCATTGAATTTTTTATTATCTCTTGGGTTTGAATTAGAGTTAGTTTGTGAAAATCACGTCTAATTTCTTGGTTTTATTCAACTGCAAATTCATTTTGAAGAACGTTATATTCAACAGTAAACGCAATTTGTAGAGGCGTTTTTTGTTGACAGCTGTTCTGAAGAAGTTTCATGCCTTGCCCACGAGGATTAAGAAATTGAAGTAAAAAACTTTCTATCACTTTTCCTTGTGGTACCTCAGGTGCTAATTAATGCCAGATGTTAATGGAACATGAATTTCCAAATGTTTTGAAAATCGATGAAGGATCCGTTTATCGACACTTCTGAGCAAAAATTTCCAGCATATCTTTCTCATTAAGAATCGGTTAAAAAATTGATGAACGTTTTTTCCGCTAATTGGATTTTTGCTAATTAGTTACTAATTAGCGCTTAATTAATGGCTAATTATCTCATTATGAGCTACTCCAAAAGTGACAGATGTGATGAACATTTTTGTAGCTTGGTCAATAATGATATCAGGAGAATACTTCTTTTCATCCCAAGTATCTTTTGAACTGCAGTTTTTAAGGGTCAAATTTCAGGGGTCAAATATTAAAAAAACGATAAGAAACTCATTTTTTAAATTTTTTTACTCTTTCTAGTACACATTTCGGCTTTTTTTGTGTTTATGAACGAAACACTTTTACAAAGTGCAGCAATGGATTGCTCCCTTAAGGCTTCCGTTGAGTTATATGTCATCTGTTTAAAATTTTGCAGTACAATTTCAAGATTAATTACTTTGGTTTTCGAATTAATTAGCTTCTTTTACTCTAGTGTTCGTTACTTTATGCGTTCATTGACTTCTCTGAATAAACAGAGGAACAAGACAAATCTTTTGCAATATGTAGAATTGTAATGTGAACCTATTTCTCATAAAACTTTGTAATTTTGTAAAAAAAAATTCGATAAAGTTTCGATAAAGGAAATTTTGTTTCAGATCAAATTCATTGAGTTTTTCAACATCTCTTGGGTTTGAATTAGAGTAGTTAGTTTGTGAAAATCACGCATAATTTCTCGGTTTTATTCAACTGCAAATTCATTTTGAAGAACGTTATATTCAACAGTAAACTCAATTTGTGAAGCTTTAAATTCTATCTTAGTACTATAGATGTTTATACATAATGACCTCGTTTCCAGGCACATGGAATTGTCGAATACTTTTCTAACGAGATTTTGTTTATTCAGAGTTTTTTTGAAAAAACGTAGAACATGTTTGAACACGATCTACGTTTAATGTACAACAAATAGGTTTTAAAAATTTATTTGAAAAGCAATAAAAAATTTAAGCTTTCACGTGCACACAAATCACAATTAAACAAACTTTTAACCAATATCTTTACAGAAGCATAAAAGAGATAGCTAAGCTATTAGTTTTCAAATAGTTCACATAGTGTATTGTAAGATTTCCTTTTTTCGGTGCGCTGCAAACTTTTGGGTCTCCATGTTGTTTGGCGTGACTGTCAAATCTCCCGTATCAGTTTGTGGCGTTGGTGTTTTGGATGATTCAAAATTTGCTTCTCAATGCATTGAAGTGTTGGTGGTTTTCTGTCTATTTTTGTCAAATCCGAAAATCAAAGAAACGTGCTCACTACAAAGTGATTCGAAAAATGATGGAATCTTTGTCTGAGGCGTAGTTGTAGCACTTGGATAATTAGAAGAGTTGCTGGTAAACTATTTGCTGGGAGGGCTCGTTGGAAACTTGGGCGACAATTGGATACCCCGAAGGCTTGCCAAAATTTCCCAAGCATCCTGAGCTCCAGGTTGATTTTCAATTAGCGGAACACAATCACAATCATATTTGAAGAGTATTTGCTTTGTTTCGTCTGGAAATTTTCCATTGTCCTGCTGCTCACAAGAGTGCAATTTTCGTGGAGGCACTAGTACACCAGAAGTTATAACATTTCCATGGACCTGTAATATTTTTCCTGATAGAGTGGCTACGAAGTCGATAATTGATTTTGGAATAATGAATCGGTCTGAGGTAACCCAGTTTTCATGAGAAAACTCTTTATACTGTTGGATAAAAACAGAATAATTTTAAACATTGTCTGACAAACTAGAGTTGGTTGCCACGAGTCTTCAGAATCGGAGAGTAAGTAAAAGGACATTTTGTACAAGAATTTTGACTAACCTAAGAAATCTTCAAATTATATGAAAGAGGCCGAACGACAAAATCCAACTTAGTTCTGCAGGGATAAAACTGAAAATAAACTATACCAGAATGAGTGTTGCGGTTAACTGTTCTTTTTTTGGTCACAGTTTCAAAACCATTGGAGCAAAGAACACTGTGAACAAACAATTTATGGGAGTTCTTATGAGTGCAACTGTCCGAGCACAACAAATGCATTCCAATATTCAAGTTTACGTTAGTTTTGTAAAGTAGTTATGGTCACAGTAGTTATGGCATAAGTTTTAAACACTAAATATTTAAAAAAAAACTCCAATGTAGTATTATAGATACAGGTTCTACAGGTTTCTTATGAGTAATTTCTGATCTCTGACCCCCATTTCTATGTATTAACGTTATTGTGCCTACTGATTGAAAACATGTGACATTTTGCATATGTTTTTCATCAGTAACACCCTTACACTAAAATTAGTGTTATGGTTAACTGTTTTTTTAATTGGTCGCAGTTTCAAAATCATTGGAATAAAGTACACTGTGAACACACAGTTTATGGGAGTTCTCATTAGTGCAACTGTTTGCGCACACCACTTGTATTCTCATATTTAGGTGTAAGCTTGGTTTCTATTTTAGTTGTGATCACAATGGTTATGGCATAGGTTTTAAACACTAAATATTGAAATTACTCCTAGGTAGTATTATAGCTACAGGTTTTACAGGTTTTTGTTACTGATTGGAAACATGTGGCATATTGCATATGTTTTTCATTAGCCACACCCTTGCATTTTCTCAAGTTTAAAGGAATCAACAGATTCAAGTACGCCTGCGGCTTACTTGAGTCTGTGTTTTTAACATGTAAACCTGCTTCCAATTAAAAACAATGAGGACAACAGTTTAATCCAAGCCTGCCGCGCCATTTGATTTTGAGTGTTTCTTCAAGGTGGTCGTTTCATTTTATATCTAAAGCTAGTTAATTGTTGAAATTTATTATGCCATTAAGTGCCACAGAAAATTCTGAATCTGGTTATTGCTATTCGGATATATCGAAGACGGAAAAACGTCTAATCAGGGCTAATATGAAAACATATGAGAAGACTGGCCCTTATGTGCTTCTAAATCTATTTAAAAAAGTTGACAACGAATATGAATTTCAACAACGAAATTCCTTGACTGAGGTCAAATTTGACAATCTTATTAAAAAAAGCGTCAAAAATAGGGCAGCGTTCCCAGTCAATGACAGCGAAACAAAGAAACAGAAAACCGACTCTCCTTCACCTGAAAAAAATTCTGGAATTAGTTTGAAATAAAAAATGGTGGAGGCAAGGAGCGTTCTCCAGTTTACTTCAAACAAAATCTGAAACAATTTAATTTCTTTGTTACAGATGAAAAATTAAATTTGACCAGCTTAAACAATTTTGATCACAAGAGTGCAATTTTTGTGGAGGCACTAGTCCACCAGAAGTTATAACACTTCCATAGTCCTGTAAATGTTTTTCCTGGTAGAGTGGCTACGAATTCGATAATTGATTTTGGAATATCGAATCGGTCTGAGGTAACCCAGTTTTCATGAGAGAAGTCTTTATACTGTTGGATAAAAACAGAATATTTTTCAAACATTGTCGGACAAACTAGAGTTGGTTGCCACGACTCTTCAGAATCAGAGAGTAAGTAAAAGGACATTTTGAACAATAATTTTGACTAAACTAAGAACTCTTCAAATTATATGAAAGAGGCCGAACGACAAAATCCAATTTTGTTCTGCAGGGATAAGACTGAAAAATAAACTATACCCGAATGAGTGTTGCGGTTAACTGTTCTTTTTTTGGTCACAGTTTTAAAATGATTGAGCGTTCTCCTGGTTACTTCAAACAATTTCAGAAGCAATTTAAGTTCTTTGTTACAGATGAAAAATTAAATTTGACCAGCTTAAGCAATTTTGCACTGTGCTCTCTTTATTATTCAGATTTTTGTCAGTTATCGACAACAACTAACCAACACCACTTTCACGTTTTAATAGACTCAACTCATGATGCTCTTGACACAACTAAACGACACAAATTTTAATCTGTGCCTTGTCTGTTCAAAACATTTGTTTTCACTGGTACCAGACTTAAAGACAAAAAGTGACGTGTACTAAAACTAGCAGCTGATTTCAAAATTAAAAATGGTGAAAAAGTGACTCTTTGTTAATCAGGAAACGTCTACCCACAATCACTACTACTACTACTACTACTACTACTACTACTACTACTACTACTACTACTACTACTACTACTACTACTACTACTACTACTACTACTACTACTACTACTACTACTACTACTACTACTACTATTACTACTACTACTACTACTACTACTACTGTTTCAACACTTTAATTCCAAATATGAAATAAAGGCACGGTTGGCAACAAATACAAATACAAATACAAATACAAACAAAACAAGAAGAGTTATTTGTTTGGTTATTCTGTGAAGTGCTGTACGACGAAATTGTTGAAGGCATTCTTTGACCCGGTTGCTGCTTTCTCCTGCAATCTGGTGAACGATACTTTGTTTCGTACACAGTCTCCTTCGATTTGACTTATCCACGTTTTCCGTTGCCCCCCAGGAGCGCGTCTGGCATGGGCGTATTGATCGGGCGGGTCCCAATCGAAGGCACTGCAGGCTAATCTTCCTGGTTCCATTCTCTGGATGTGACCGTACCATTTTATCCGTTTGAGCATGATCATCGTGGATAGTTGGGGCATTCGCGATCTTGACATAATTTCATCGTTCGTTGCTTTCTCCAGATATGACACACGTAGAATTCTCCGAAGACAACCACAGTGGAAACTCTCAAGTTTTCTCTCCATTAATTTCGAAAGAGTCCAAGTCTCTGAGCTGTACAGCACGGCTGATAAAACGAGTGCTTTGTACAAATTGCACTTGAGGTGCACGCTGAGCTGCTTGCTCTTCCAGAGATTTTGGAAGTTAGCAAACCGTTGTCTACCTTCTGCAAGTTTGCAATTGACTTCCTGGAGGTCTCCATGCTTGAGGCTGACATATGATCCGAGATACTTGAACGCTTCTATGTTTTCAAACTCGTTTCCGATAACATCTTGTACTTTGCAGGAAAACACGCGTGTGGCAGCTGCTTTAGGTTTGCCACAGTATCTCGATTGGTGAACTTTTCGGCCATTGACTGTTTTGAACTTCCTTTCACACTTGTCACAGGTGAGGCTCGCCTCTAGTTGCTCGAACTTTGACTTGTCGACGACATTCTTTGACAAACCGGCTTTGCAGAATCTTGTTTGGTGCACTTTGCGTCCGGTAACTGTACTGAATTGCCGCTGACAGTACTACTACTACTACTACTACTACTACTACTACTACTACTACTACTACTACTACTACTACTACTACTACTACTACTACCACTACTACTACTACTACTACTACTACTACTACTACTACTACTACTACTACTACTACTACTACTACTACTACTACTACTACTACTACTACTACTACTACTACTACTACTACTACTACTACTACTACTACTACTACTACTACTACTACTACTACTACTACTACTACTACTACTACTACTACTACTACTACTACTACTACTACTACTACTACTACTACTACTACTACTACTACTACTACTACTACTACTACTACTACTACTACTACTACTACTACTACTACTACTACTACTACTACTACTACTACTACTACTACTACTACTACTACTACTACTACTACTACTACTACTACTACTACTACTACTACTACTACTACTACTACTACTACTACTACTACTACTACTACTACTACTACTACTACTACTACTACTACTACTACTACTACTACTACTACTACTACTAATACTACTACTACAACTGATGCTGGTGCTGCTCCACCCACACAACTTCTTTCCAAAACCGCCCAATCGAAATCTAACAACGGAAATTCAAATCTGTTGACAGTGCCACCAACAGCACAGAAGTCAGTGCATAATATGATTTTACCCTCAAAGCAAATACAAACAGACAACTTCAGCAGTGAAACATTGCGCAGATTTGAAAAAGTTTTAACTGGCGCCCGTACTGGGGCTTTTTGTCAGATTATGGATATAATTTTGAGTGGATATGGAAATATGACTATTGATTCTGACTTGTTGTTTGTTCGCTTAATTTATGAAGAAAAAATTATTTTTTAAGTAAAAAGTAAATTTCCACAAAGTTAGTAGTGTTAAATTATCATATGATTAGCAAATCAATTCAAAACAATATCATTTATCTTCACAATTTTCTGTAAAATAAATAATAAAACATGGGCAATATAAATACAAAAGAGTCTGCATAGTCTGGAATTTTTGCTTTGAATTGAATGATTCTCTAACAATTGCTGTACGTGAAGATTTCCTTCTCGCGATAGAATTTTTTGATATACATCATTGTATGATGAAATAGATTGTCCAAAAGGGTCCGCAAACAATTATTGGTTGTCTTTCTGATAAAACAGTAACCAGTGAGTACCAGCCTTTTCTCGGAAAATTTTTTGCCGCAAATATGCCAATAAAATTATGCTTGAGATTTTTAAAATTCCGAACTAAATCACTAATATCGTCCTCGTCCAATACTGGGTTAAAATATGGTTTTTGGAAACTCTTCGGGTACTGTTAACAAAAATTGTGCTAGTTTTTCTCCAACTATGAAAATCTCAATGTTGTTTGGTAGCCTTCTAGCAAACTTCAGCTCAATTGAAATAGAACAATTTGTCAACTCAGGGTGAATAATATCGTGAGAGGCTTGTTGTGCGATAGTAAGATCAGATACCATCAAGAAATGGTTGGGGTAATCAGTTAAACTTATTCCATGACCGTTGTCAAAATATGCTAAATCAGATATAGTATTAAAATACAGTCGCTTGTCATCGGTTGTAGATATCGGAGAATCGGCAACCGGCAAACCGTTTCAATAAATATATTTCTACTGCAGGTCAAATTTTTGAAATTGGAAAAAAATTCTTCTCTTATCGCCTAGAAAAGCTTCGTTTGTATTTAAACAATTTGCTAGCCTCCGAATTAGTTCCCGGGAAAAAATGATCTGTTTTTTTTTCAGCTGTGAAGACCAGTTGAGGCTAAAGGTCTTTGTTAGTGTTTCAAAATAAGGGTAAGAGTCTGGGCTATTGAGTTAAGTTTTCTCAATAGCCGATACTACATCGTGCTTTCATGTCATCTTGCGCACATACAAGTTAGCTTCCATAATTTTGACTTTGTAGTGTTTAGCGGCATCGTCAGACATTAAAACAAAGTCATCGATTGCTCATCTGAATGCAATTCAAAGTGTAACACCACTGAGAAGGTTTTTGTCACACGTAAAAAAAATCCACGGGCACTTTCTCATAAAAAGTGCATTTGCCCGATCCGCTCACCAATGCTTTCCTTCTATTCACTTCTGCGGTTGACAAGACATAGCCCTGACATACCAGCCGTGTGTTGTTTGCATCTCGGCTATGTGAAAACTTTGTTTCAAAAAAACTTTTGTGAGCATAATTCCCGTTAGCTATTGAAATTTTCAATCCATTTGCAGACACTGTACAGTCAGAGAAGAGTCAATGTAATACATTTTTTCAAAAGTATTGAGCATATGTTTTTGTTATGTCTGCAACAGCTCGTGCATCGTACTTAAGGTGAGCTCCAGACAATTGCGTATTTTTAAATTTGACTTCGAGGAAAAATTTCTGTAAATCAACGAAGTTGTTCCGGTCAACCGTGACTTCAAACTCTAGCATTGGTCCGTCAGGACTATACACGGGACCCAGTTTTTGGCAGAAACTTCCATCAAAATTTACTGAGAGAGCTTGTTTTTTAAACAAATCTAACGAACTCTGAGTTGCTTCTGTTGGTAGTATGTCAGCGATCATCTTTCACTTTTGCGAAAAAACCAGCACGACTTCTCATTGGAGGACTTCGGCTTAAAATGATACCCTTACGTTTTGTAACTGCTGCTGATGTTTTTGTCTTTCTCGGCTTACTGCGTCGTTTTTGCCGAGGTGAAGAACGTTTACGGGATCCTCCTGTCTTGTTTTTAATAGTTTTAGATTTTATGTTTTTCACTGCCTGTTTTGGTGACTTTTTATTGCTGAATACAACTAATATTTCGGGAAGACTCTGTTTTAGCAGCTCTTTTCCGATGCGTTTGTGGCGGTTGGTAGAAGAGAAACGACGCGCAAGCGGTAGAGCAACAGGGGCAATGCCGGCAGCTAAAGCTCCAAGACCACTTCCTCTCTGCCGATAATGTCCCGAAAAATGAGGCAAAGTCGTTGCTTGATTTGCATAGTCTGAATCCGTTTTAACGAATAGTTTTTTTTGAATTGTAATGTTAAAATGACTTTTCCCGTTCCTGAAAAGAGAACCAGTTGCCGGGTTGTGGTTCTCAGTTCAATTGAAATCAACTGAATAGTGTTTGTCAACAATTTCTTGTAGTCTAACTTTGTGAAAACTATTCGATGAGTTGGTTCAAGCTCACACACACTACCGTTTTTGAGACGTTGTTTTGAATCAAATCGTTATTTTGCTATTCAATATTATTGTTGTGGATAAAAATTAAATGCTTTCCAGCGTAAAGATTGGCAGGGAACTCGCACATAATATTCTCTTGTCTCGTCACTTTTCATAAGTCTGTTTGCCGTCGGATTCATTTTATAGCCAATATGTATTCCCTTTCCATCAGGAATGCCTTTGAACTGAACCCAATTATGCTCGGCATTTCCTCACTCGGAAAAGTTATACCCTCATATTCTCCAAACAAGATTTCGTATCTACCCGAGCTGTTCAGTTCTCTTCGTTGAAGTTGCGCTACTGAATCAAAAATCAAATGTTCCAGGCATAAAATCCAGTTTTTGTCCGCTGTAAGGTCGAGATATAACATTGTTACCAGAAGACAATTTTTGAGAATCTTCATAATCTTTCAAGTTGTATGCGGTTATATTCCCGTCGACAATATTCACAATTTTAGTTGGAAAAATTACTTCATTTAATGCAACTCACCAGTCGCCTGCAAATTGAATTTCGTCGTTGAAGAAATTGCGGAAAGATGCAAGTGTGTTTGAGCCAAATATTTCCATGTGTGTTTGAGCCAATTATTTCCATTGAAGCTGATGAAACGACATGCGCTGTAAACTCATCTTCAAATCGTTTACGTGACATTCTCTTCAAGAGGAAGACGAACTATCTGTAATTCTGGTTGATAAAACTTTCCTTTGATTGTTTCGTTGCCTGCGTCTACTAAGGAGTGTTGGTGGACTAAGAATTGGTATTCCTTTTATTTCAAAGACTTCATCAGTGAAAGACTGATTGTAAATTTTCCCGAAAGCCTTCTCTTTTTTAACGATTCTCACAAAATCACCCATGTAAAATTTGAGTTTTGTGTTTTGCTTGTTTGTGCAGCTGAGGAAACAAGTCTTGGCACAACTTTTTTTTTAACTTTGTCAGATGCAAGTGTGGTTACTCATTGTACGCGTGAGTTGATTAGGTCTCCAAAATTATCTATTTGGTCAATGTAGGAGTATGTCCATTTTCTTCAAGGTAGCGATGAATTTTTATTAGGCGATCTGATGTCCCTCTCAGCAAAAGCAGATTTTTTTCCGCTGAATGGGCTATACAAATGAATACCGCGTTTGTTACAGAGTTGTTCAAACGCTCCAAGAAGTTCTTTACCATCGTCAACCCACACCTTTTCTGGTTGTTTGTTTTTGATCATTTTTTGTTGGCTTCATCTGCTTCTGTTGCATATTTTGTTTTCATTGGTTCCACTCGTAAATATCTTGACAAACAGTCTACAGCAACCAACAAATACTTAACATTGCGATTATACTTTGACAGTTTGTCAACGTGGGCCGAATCCAGTGACCAGATTTCATTAATAGCTTTCAAAAATTCTTTTAGCCTCGGAAATTTTAATCGAATCGAGCGAAACTTTGGAAAGGAAGGCTTTGTCTCCAAATACGACTGTATTTTGCCTGAAGGTAGTTTGCTCTATGAAGCTGGTCCTTTCAAACAAAGTTTATCTAAATTTTTCGTTTCATTAATAGGAAGACCATTTCTTCTGACTGGTCTCTTGTTTGTCTGACGTTTGGACGGTTGTTTCTTTGTTATCTTTTTTTGGGACTGATCTGGAGCCACTGCTACCGCTGGCTTTGGTAAAGTTCTTGTTCATTTTCGGACGAAGACTCCAGGATGTTTGGCATAAGTGTTTGCAACTAAATGAGGGGAGACATCGAGAGCATTCAAAATTGTTGAAACTTTCACGTCTTGTGGCTTTTGGACGATATGAAATACGTTGTTTCCTTCTATGGTTATTAAGTCAGATTTCATAATGAGATCGAAAAAAAATTCTGATCGCTCAATTTTACTTTTTTCATTGATCCATTTTCAGAAATTATTGTATCCGGGTCAAAAACTTTTTGTTTTTTCACAATTGGTTAATTCCCACTGTCATCGCTGGCTGCTTCTGATGTTTCCTCCTGTTCTTTAGGTACCTCTGTGATTTCCTAGGTGTCTCTCATAGGTTCAGCGGTTCCCAGTTCTTGTGCTGGTTTTTCCGTGTCAGTCGATTGGTTTCTTTGAAAAAAAAAATAACTCAGCTGCTTTTTGTTGATATATTCGGTTATCAAGTATCTCACTTTTGGCTGCTTGCTTGGAGATAAACAATCGCTTGGGAATTAGTATAAATTTTTCAGTGTGCATTTTCCTACTTTAAACAAAGATCACACGAAAGACCAATAGATTTTGGTAGCTCAAGACTTCTTGCAAGAATTGGTCTTTTTTCTTTAAGGCTGGTTTCTTTAGACAGTATAAATTTGAATTCGTTTTTTTTTATTTCTTAGAAAATTTTTGTTGGCGGAACGTTTTCGTTTACAACATTTAAGAAACACTCACAGAGAAACAATATATAACTAATTGGAGCTGTCTTGATGAAATCCCTTGTTTTTTTGTCTGATAATTCGAGCATTCGCCGCAGTTTACATACTTTTTTCTCTCTCATCAGCTAAATTTGTAAAAACTGCATTAGCCGGAGGAAGATAGAACACAGAAGGTCCTGGAGGTAAAATGTTTGAGCAGTAACGAAAAACTTCAGACGTTTTAGGATAAAAATCAATCAATAAATGTCAAAAAGGTTGTTTTATCGCCAACTCATAACTAACTTTCAAAAATTGAGTATTATTCAGTTGTCTACCAATTAAACTAATCTGTTGAACATCATGGGGTGGTTTGATCTGGGTTGTATTTAGATCAATAGTTCTAGACCAGCTACTTTGTTGAATAATGTTGTGCTTAACGTATATAACACTCAATTTTTTATGACGTCCTGCAATTGTCAAATACCAACAGACAGTTTTCAAGACTTGATATTAGATCAAAACTTGACAACTTTGTAAATTGAATTTTTAGTTTTCTCTCAAGAGACTGAAATTTAGGCTGTTCATACTGGTAGAAGTAAAAAATTGCTTGAAACTTGGGTAAAAAGGAGTCATTCAGTAACATAATGAAAATAGGCTCCGTTGTACCACAAATTGACGGACCACAGACAGCAATAAAGAGACGAACATTTGCCAAAATCATTTTATTAATAACTTTGGGTTGGGTAGAGCGTATCCTACTGCAGAAGAAAAAAACAAAAACCAAAATGTTGCTCCTTCGTAATCAGGTTTAAAAAAATAGTTTAATCAGTGATAAAGCAATAAGAAACAATATGATGAAAATTTGGATAAAGTACACAACTTCTGATCTGGGTTCTCGTGAATTACAAAACTTCCATGATCTTCTCTCAAGATTTTTTTCATCAAAAACCAGATAGGTTATAGCCCCTCCACCATTCAATTGATCTACATAATGATCCATTTGAAAAATCGCTTTAATAAAAAACAAATTCAGAAAGCATACAATCGTTTAATAAAAAAATTGATTATTCAAAATCAAATGCACAAAACATTTATTGAACAATAAAAAAAAGTCATATGTAAAAAATTGAGAGTCTATGTCTTCTCTTTTTTAGACGACTGTATAGCTTGCACCCATTCCCAGCGCAGTGTCATAGAAGGTGATTGAGTCCACGTTTCCCTCGTTCACAACTTGCCGAAATTCTTCTGGAAGAGTGTTATCATTCAGAGAGATCTGAATTGGCACTCGCCGCTTGAGCATAGGTAAAGGGGTTAGTTTCAGTTTTTGCCTTTTCGCCTTTATGGACATGATATAATTGAACGTACTCTCATAGCGAAAGATAATTTTAAACAATTCACTTCCAGCGCCAGAGCAATTGAATTGTTGTTTCCTCAGTACAGTTTGTCCACGCGAATCAATTTCTTCCTCCCTGACAAAAGTGACAGTCAAATGGTTTTCAGACGTTATGCAACTGTAAACTGTCAAATTTGGTGACTAATTTACTTGAAGTATGACGGAGCTGATGTTTTGTCTGATCGACGATTCTTTCGTAAGTCAGTAGTAGAAAAGCTCCGCTTTCTTTTTGGATCAATGTTTATCTAGTTGGCGTCTTGGACAACGAATAGCATGCAGATCGCAAACTGCTGCCTATTTATAAAATTCAAAATTTTCAATTTTCGGACACAACAATTTTCTAACTTTACTACTTATTTCTCGAGATGTTTTTTAAAATCTCAGTTTTTTTTGTTCCTTTGGCATAAAACTTTGATAGTCGAAAACGAAACACTATGCTTTGAACAATCTGATGCAAATAGGAGTATGGGTAATCCCCACTCTCCCAAGCTAAACCATGGAGAAACTTTGATACCCACTAATGAGATCTTTGCTTACTTGATGACAGGGAGTTAAATGAGTTTGGAGGTTGGAATGAGACAGTGTCTGTATAGTTTTCAGTTGCGATAGCAAGTTATTATAAAGAAATCAGACTTTTTATTGCGAAAACCTACAAAGTCAATAACAACTGGTCGCAGTGTTAACATTCCAACAAACTGAATAAATTAATTTTGATTAACTTTTAACATACAGGCAGAAAGCAATGCCCGTCACATGACCAAGATACGCATTTGTGACTGGACAGGGTAAAACATAAGAATACCCAGGTTCCTTCTCACTATATT
>NC_134477.1:28817402-28902402 GCF_964194025.1 Convolutriloba macropyga
TTTGGAATTACGTTTTTACAGTTTATAGAAACTTTTGATAGTCTTATGGTTACTTCAATTTAAAACAAGAGTCCACAAATTTACAAGTAAACGTAAACAATATGCCCACTGGGATCTATTGTGTTTTGACCCCCCTTTTTTACGCCCCCAGGTACAAATTATATGTTGTAATATAGCACGTTACTATATAAAAATATAGCATGTGCGCCTGGGGCGTAAAAGATATAAACCCTCTAATCTGGGGGGGGGGGGGACAAAACAGAATAGATCCACCCAATGATTGAATTTTCCGATTTTCGCAATTTTTGCGTTCAGATGGGAATAACTACATTTTGTCAAAACAGGCGACTCAACTCAGTTTTGGCAAAAAGAGCACTTTGTCAAAAAACATACTGTCTTTAAGACTGAAGTTTGAAATGATTTGTTTAACCTGTGTAATAAAAAGTCAAAAATCGTCAGCTGACTGATAGTAAACATGGGCTCTTTTCAAATGAATTTTTTCGTCAGAACATAATTTTCGTTTCTGAAACAGTTGTGTCTGTTTTTGTCAAATTTGATGCCATTAGTTAATGTAGATGCCTAAAATTGTGAGTGGCTCCTTTGCAAAAATCCGTTTTCTCTTGAGCAATTTTATTCTAAACAATTTTAAAATTGGTTTGAACTTGTTCTTTTTCATCTAAAATTTAAAAATCTTAAAATAAGTTCTTTACCAGCTTTTTGGAGGCTGGAGAGTACTGTATGAGCAGAATTTTTTCACAATTTATTGATGTTAACGCAGGTATTTGCTCTTCAATTCTTTCAGAAAATGGAAGCTTTTGCTGTCTAGAAAATTAACCCTCAAGTCCTTGGAAGTTTAATAGAAAAATTTTTAACCGCAATTTTCCAATATGAACTTTGATGGGAGGACTGAAAAACAAATAAATGCATAATCATCAAAAATTCGCTAACCAAAGACTGTAAGTTCGTCCAGTAACTTCCCTAAAGTGCGAAACTACGTACTTGAAACAAAGAAATTTTTTTAAAATGAAATCAAGCTGAGTTGGGATAAAAAAGCATTTTTTGGCTTTTTGAACCGTTAAAGATTCTTCTATACTGAGTAAAACAACTTTTTAAATGTAGTTAACATTTAGGAACTTTTGACAAAACAAACTTAAAGAAGCCATACAACGATCAATAAACTGCAATAAAATTGACGAGAAGTTTTTCTCGAGACCATATTTTTTAATATCAATTTCAGAAACGCACAACAAATTATGTTAACCTGTTCGTTTTGAGATCACGAGAGTTCAATATTTCAATATTTCGTGATTTTGAACAATCCTATGGCATATTCTAGAGTTTTAATTTTGAGTTTTCCCTTTTAAAAAAAATCCATTAGAACTTTATAATTTTAAAACCCTATAGATTTGTTTAGGTTTCAAACGAATAAACTTGTTTAAATCTCAAACAAAATAAGACTGAGCTAGTTTAAATCTCACACAACTTCTAGTAACTTGAGGGTTAAGTTTTTAGACATTTTTTTTTTGATACAATATTTAATCAAAAACACAGTTTGATAAAACAAAAAGTTTCAAAACACTTTTAAAAAAAACACCTTTCCAAGAAATGAAAAAAAAAATCAGGGATATCCATAACTCAAGATGAATTTCCAAGATATGAAAATCTCGAAAACCTTTAAGATAGCACTCAAGACATCTTCAAAACCACAACATCTTATTTATACTCTAAATTTTATCAAAAATTTTTTCTTCTTGCTTGAGTTATAAAAGTTTTGGTTGTACCAGCAAAAACATTTGACGTGCTTCTTCAAGGAGCACTCGTCCGTTTTGACGTTAAGTTTTCTAAATTACAGAAGCTGGCGTATGATAAGCACCCTGACGAATTCAATTGTTTTCAAAAGAATCAGTTTTTTGCCATATGCGTTTTCGAATGAAGAAAATAATTTGAGGTAGAATTGAGAAAGTAGTCAAAGTTTCGTACAATTAATCAAGACAAAACAGCAAATTGTCAAAGTAAATAAAAAATAATAGAACTGACATGGGAATTGTGTGAAAGTAACGATTTTAGTCAGCTATTGAAACATTCTTACCGTCTGCATGCTTTTTATGTATGAAGTGGCATAAAGCATCACTCAAAAAAGCAGCGGTAATTGCTAGAAATTAAATCTGTTTTGTTATAAAGATCATCTTAATTTTTTAATAACTGCATTTTTTAAAATTTAATATTTTTGAAGCGACTGTTTGAGCGTTTTTAATATCAAGGCACTGAAGCTTGACAAATATTTGAGCGCTTAAATGAGTATGAAAATGCAAAAGTTTTTGGTATTATCAACATGTAACAATGTAAATATAAACGTTTTGCCTTGGAATTACGCGAGGGAACCGGAGTTATGTCATGAGCTCAAAATTGCCGGTGTCCCAGGTACTTTTATTCCGCAAAGATGTCTAGACTGAAAAACGGTACCCTTAAGGTCACCGTGGATTTTTTTCTAAAATATTATCGCAAATTTTTTCTTCAAACTTTTCAAAGAGAGGGAGATTTTTTCATGGATCTCAGGACATTTAAAAAGAAAATTTAGCGATTGCAAATTTGAATTTAGTGATTGCAAAAGGAAAATTTAGCGATTGTCAAATTGGCAGGATCCGTTTCATACATTCATATTTGTTTCAAGATGACAGCAACAAGTACATTACCTAACTTTTAGACAGAAAAAAAATCATTTAAAAATAGAAGGCCAGAATTGTCCTTAAATCAGATTTTGAGACCCTGTTACCAAAATTTTACGCAATTATTATGCATTTGAATCTGTTAACCACATTCACAAAACCGAAACGTGGTAAAATAAAAAACGTAATCATTAATTTTATAAACTATATGTTGCTGTATCAATCTCAAAGTCTACTTCATATTTTAAATTTCCAAAAAAAGACTAAACTGAATATCTGTTCAAGATTACTCATTTATGGAGCATCGTGGCAAAAAAACAGTTGAGGAACCTCGACCCTATAAAGAGAAAATGTATATAATCAATTACTCAAATTATTGGCGGTTGCCAAAACCAAAACAAAAGGATTGAAGGTGAAGAGCCTCCGAAAGAGTCTGTTCCTTAAATTGAAGATCGAAAACAAGAGGCAAAAATGTCTTACAAAAAATTCCGACAAAATTGTTTTGAATTCGAAAGAAACAGATATGTCTTTTGTTTAAAACCAAAAATAAACAAATTTAGAAATTTAAGTTTTTAGTTTTAAAAAGGCAGTGATGCACCGGAAAAAAACAAAAACTTTTAAGAGGTGACCTGTATCAAACTCGGTGCGGCTAAGCATGACGAAGCATCAGTGGAACTCAAATTGATAATGCTTAATTGAGGCCAAAACTTCGTCAACTGGCAAATTTTAATCAGAATTTTTACTAATAAATGCAGAACGAAGGAAACGGAATTTTGACCGGAAGAAAAACTCCCTAAGAGATAAAGAGCAAATGTTATGAACACAGAACTATCTATTTGAAATTCAAGTCAAAGTTGTTTTTATTCGACCATGCACGCCACACGTAGTTTTTGTGAAGAGTTCGGTGCCCAAAGATCAAATCGAAAAGCATTGCAACAATGATTTTAATATGGCACAATGTTGCCGGTGCTGACAATTAATTTTTCCAGACATCATGCGTGCTTATAAAATTCGGTCAAGTGATGCCGCAAAAAACTCAAAAAGTGTTGGCTGGAGGAGGCCTAGAATGTATTATGCGATGAGAACTTTCAATGTTTGAACATTTTGAGTGGCTGGTTTTAAGACGGGCGCACTCTAATTTTTTTAAGACGGGCGCAGTGTGAACTTTGGAAATAAAGTCCAAGAGTGTAGCCCTCATTTTTAAAAAGTACGCTGAAATGATCTTTTTTAGAAGTGACCGTTGATTTTTAGCAGCCCAACAGGCAGAAACATTGTGTAGACTGTTAAACATACACACTAATTTGATATCCGTTAACCTGCATTTTTCTGAGCACTAAAAGTTCTTTAAATTTAGGCAAAATTGTGCAAACTAGATTACAAATGAGCCCAAAAATGTAATTGCATAATTTAATTTTTTTGAGCTTCCCAGTTTCTAATCATGTCAACTTCTTCTCTGAGCATCTGATCATGATCAATTTTTGTCTGGATCACACAGTCTGATCATAGACTCACAGCTTCGAATCTTCGCAATTTCGCTTCATGGTCGTGAAACTTCGCATAGTCCAGCAGGTTTGACACATGAACAAGTTTTGTCCGATTGTTTCGTGATAGTTCGCGCTAATGCAAGCTTATTCGATTCACGACCAAATTTTTGTCTAAACGGTCTATTGATGGCCAATTTTATACAGATAAAGTGGTTCAAATTTCCACCACCTCAACCTGGGCTCTACAAGTTTAAGTCAATCATTTCGAGGTCTAGCTTAAATCTGTTTGATCTGACTAACTGCATCCTAACTGCATTCTCACATTCACTGCGGTCTGCGTCCCTATCTCTTTAGTTACCATGCATGTTTTGGGTCGCGGTATTCATCCAGGGCATCTGTTTTAACGTGGAAATTTGGGGAAACGAAACAATGATGTTTTGTGTACTTTTCCAATATTTTTCACTTTTTTGCGGTGGAATTGGCAACCCGGGTTGTATAATCCTACGAGTTTTCCTTTACTACTATCTTCTAATGTGTTCATGGGATTCATTGGTGTAGGCTGCAATTGACCTAATCAAGAATGACACAAATTATCCTACTGGTTAAATTATTTACGCAAAATTCAAGTTGGGCAGAAGCAAAAACCATTAAATCACAGTTATTGTTAAGGCACACTTTTGTATTTTAGTTGGCCCAGGAATGTCAACCAATTTGTCTTTCTACAATGGATGTCAGGAGGAGGTGGTAAAGATCCTGACCAAGTGTAAGGAGAATGACGTTGAGTTCCTCAGGATGACATATTGTGACACCAATGGCATCGGACGATGCAAACTGGTAAATTATTCATTTGCAAGTATATTCCTCAAATGAAATTTTTTTGCAGTCCTACAAAACATATCTGATAAGATATGACAAGCTCGTCTCATGCGCTTATTTATTCGCCCTTGGATTACATTCTAGAATTGCCCCAAGCCCCTTATCTTAAATTTTTGATAATGTTATAAATTGGGGTCAATCTAATTTTCCTTTGATTATAAGCCCTTATTAAACAATATATTGATCAGGTGAGTGTGGGATGTGTGGAGAGTGTTCTGAAAGGGGGTGGAATTGGGATGTGCTGTGTGGTTCCTCTCTTCGATGCTTCATCCACTGTGGCCACTCTTCCAGAGAACAACGAATCCGGATACCCCGACTGCTACGTATTCCCAGGTCACATATTGTGATACACTAGAACTTTCTTAAACAGCAGCTATCAACTGCTCCGTTCTTTGATAGACATCAAACAACGAAGTAATGGTTAAGTGACTCTGCTTAAATTCACTGAGAACTTCTGGCTAAGTCAGAATTTCGAGGTGACTTCTGCAGAGTCACTTAACCGCATGCTTAAAACACGAAACGCGCAGATTTTAAAATTACGAAAGTCAATGGAAATCAAACTTCTGGCTGATTGGCAATTTCTGGCATTTTGACTTCTGGCACTGCAGACTTTCGGCATTTTAAAATGTGCACGTGAGTGTTTTAAGACGTCTTCAACCAAAATCGTAAGGTTTTTACGATTATGGGCTCTAATTGAAATGTGATCACTACGTATCAAAACAAATCATTTTAATGACAGCAGCATATTCTATCAAAGGTATTGATATTCTATGGTTTTTAGACAACTGAGAGAGAGCCAATAGCGAAATTTTGCTTAAAACAATCAATTGGGCCACAAAACTTGAACGGTAGTAATAGATTTCCAGCTGGAAGTGTTATGGAACTCTCCCCCCCCCCCTCCTCCCTCACTTACAAAGAATGTGCCGTTGTTACACAATAAAAAGTTAAGTATAAATATTGCAAGTGTGGTTGGGGCTTGCAAATGATATGCACCCTCTAAGCCAGCAAGGGGGCACTTAACGAAAAATCCAAAAATGCCACGAGAACAATCACTTGACACGCATCAATACAGGTAGTCTGAGCACAAATTTTTAGTGCAAATTTGCATTCATACGTATGTGAACCTCAAAGCCAATCTAAATACCTGTATTCTTATTTACCCCGTGTGAACAAAAATGAGAATGACAAATTGCGGTCAGAATTTCGTCAACTGTAACTTTACAGTCACTGTTTGATAATCGAGTACAGAAGGAAAGACACAGACTTTGACAAGCGGTAATAAACTCACTGATAATGAAAGAACACAAGCTAAGTCCACCCAGTACTGCCTTCTTGAGCTTCAAAATTAAAGTGCTTCGAGTCGGCCAGACACGCTATACGAGACTTTCCTCATGAACTATTATGCGTTCAAGGATCAATTCCAAAACCACTACAATAAATTGAGTGTTTTGCCATAGTCTGACGCCGGCAATGGCGAGCATTTTATATCGATACAATCAATTGTGCAAATGATATGCTGGCGAGTGATGCAGGAAAAGGAAACATTTAATATCTTTGGGGCTGCAGGAGGCTCACAAAGTAATGGGCGATGAAAATTCACACTGAAAATTTTAATGTTGGAAGATTTTGAGTGAGTAGTGCACTCTTACTTTTTTTAGGACGGGTGGCAATGTGAGTTTCATACATTAATAAAAAGGATAACTAAAATACCTTGAACTTGAAGGTAAAAAATGCCAAATTTCTTTTGTATTATCTTATTTATGGCTGACACAAAGTGAACAGGGTCAAAGAATAAAAATAGACGGGCTGAGATTAAGCCCCAGTGATTCTGGAATTTTCATCGTGTAAGATCTGATAAGACATGTTATAATGATTTCAAATTAACCGTATAACGTAGTCAATTTTCTATGAAAGTAAAAAATAATCGGTCAACACACCAATTCTAAAACAAAAAACTGTTTGCTAATTCTTTTTCGACGGCAGTTTTATTCTGAGTGTTAACTATGTACTATGGCTAAACTAAGTGGTTCGATATAGTTTTGGTCTTTCAGGAAAATTTTTCAGCCTAGTTTGATAGTCACCGCCTCAGAAAAAGCCCCTAACACTCGAATAAATTTTTTCACAATATCTTATAAGTCTCAAAAGACAATATCAGATAATTTTCTATTTGTTGCTCTGACACTTAAGGGTTGCAAGCTGTAGCTTTTTGGCTACTGCTTGAAAGAAACCCTTAATTGTCTTAATTATGAAGAACATGCCGTAATTAAAGAATTTTCATCGTATAAGCTCTGCTAAAAATCTTATCAAAAAGATGAGTCATAGTTTTCCAAATGTTTATCTTACAAGATCTTATAAGATTTTACACGATAAACATTTTTTGTCAGGCAGAATTTTATCTTGTAAGATCTGACAAAACGAATTTTTATCATTTAAGATCTTATCAAGCAGAATCTTTATCTTGTAAGATCTGACAAAAGTGAATTTTTATCGTGTAAGATCCCATCAGTCCTGATAAAAAATTTTAATCGTGTAAGACTTGATAAATTGTCTTACAAAGTCTTAGTCAAGCGACGCATAATCTTATAAGTATTTATAAGACAATTTTGTAAGAAATTTGTAAGATCTTACGTGATAAAAATTCTCAAATGTCTGGTGAGGGTTTTACTAAGTCATTAACGCCATTCTTACCGTCTCCATAAACAACTCAACTAGATCTTGTTAACTTGATAAACTCTTCTTTGTTTAAAACTACTTATAAATTTGAGTTCTTGTTTGCACTTTCTTTAGGTACCGCGCACAATCAAAAAAAGTTTGCGCACGGTCGGATGCTCTTTGTCTGGTCCGAACCCATATTTATCTGTCTTCGGTTATGCCCAGACATAAATTTCCATCAGTTTGATTTGGGTCCTATCAGTTTATCTTATCCTGCACCGTCTGGCCTATTCCCTATTTTTTTTATCCCGCTAATAAAATTTTTAATAACAAGAGTTCTAACTCTAATCGCAGACCAAAGAAATTATGAGGACTGATTAAAGCCTAAAATTTCTGTCCAAAATTGTTTGAGCTGACAAACGAGCCCTAAAGTGTAATTGCACAAATTTACCAACTTTTATAGCCGCCTCTACCTTATGTTTAAATCAACCTTTTCCAGGTCCAAGCTTATAAGTCTGTTCATTCTGGCCCAGAGTGAACAAAATCTGTTTGATCTGGCCCATGGTATTCAAAGTTGCAAGTTTTTCACTAGGTTTCACGCTGTCAACGCAGGTACATTTGGAGCTTTGTATTTAAATTCACGCTTAATCTACCCAGGTAAAGGTCCAGACCCACTTTTTCGTCTGAACAGACTATCCAGACCGAAATAATCTCTGATCAGACTTTCCAGACGGAAATTAACGCTGATCAGATTTTCCAGACACAGAGGGTCACTGATCAGACTTTGCAGACCGACGGAGTTCTGGTCAGATCATCTTCAGACTATGGTCCAGACTCAAATTCAGACCATTGCCCAGACCTTAATGAGACTATGATCAGACTCAAGTGCGCTCGAAACCGGTTCTGATCAGACTCGAAAGTGCGCTCGAAATAGTCTGATCAGAAAAAGATTTTACTTTTGAACAAATCTCCTAATTTTGCTATAGTTTTTTCTTTTCGTAAAAAAAATATGGTTGCAGTATTTAATTCATCTAAGGAAAAATCAGTTATAAAAGTATTGCTAAAGAAAACGAAAATCAACTGTTGGAAACAAATTTTAATTAGTATACCGTTAAGTGTATAATTCTGACTCAATGGATGAGTTTAGACAGCTTTCCATTAGAAACATCGTGGTCTTCAGTTAACACCAGTTCTCAGAAACATCCAAACTTCCTCTGAAGGGAATCCGGCCTTTGCTATCAGCTGGGCTCTTTGTTTCTTATCAAAGCTATTGAACTGAAGATTAGTTTCTGATCAGAACGTTGCTTTATTGTTGCCTCTTGGCGGAGTCAACATCTCTCAGTAAAAAAAGAGAAAAGAATAGGGCGCTCAAAATAGTCACTGATCAGACGGAATTGCGTTCGAAAACATTTCTGATCAGACACAATTGCGCTCGATCCGTTTATGATCAGACTCATGTGCGCTCGAATACGCCAATGATCAGACCAACTCCAGTCCATGGTCCGGACTGCAGTGCGCTCAAACTTCTGTCCAGACCCTGTAATTTCTGTCTGGGAACACACGGGTGTGCGCTTGATTGGGTCTGATCATGACGAAATTTGGGTCTGCAACTCAACCTGGGTAGTTAGAAACCATGATATGTATACTTGAAGCGCCTAAATAAACGAATTTTTTCGATATGCTTGAACTTACTGCTAAAATTTGGCGTTAATCGAGAACCGCGAAGCGGTTCGACATAAAAAGTCAGAATTTTGAAATGCCTTCTGCTGTCTTCCATAATCCTTTTAAATTACGCATTGGTATAATTCAGTCGGAAAAAATGCGGAAGGGAATTTAACCGTCCACGTGCAAGGCAAATTATGATTTTTTCTCCTATCAATGAAAAATCACATTCGCGGACGAAAGGTTTTTTCAACGAACTTGGGGATACAGTCTCAATTTCGTCGTTCTTTATGTTTTATTTGTCGGTTTGATATACGGAAGATCCAATTTTCCTGAACATGTTTGACCGATGAACAATCCATTCCTGAAAAAAAACCTGTGAAAAGATTCAAACAAAAACAAAATGCCATTAAGGGTAAAAATTATATGCACGCAAAAACAGGCTCAAAAACGGAAGAGCTCATTTCAAGAAATTCAAACAGTTAAATTTCAAGGGAGACATCAGTCAAGCTTTTTTACAACATTGCGATGATTATTCAAATATATTTCAACGAACATGTCGATAACACAATAAAAAAACTGGAGGACGAGGAAATTGATAGATTTTGAAAACCTCCTCATTAAAAATGAAAGACTTAACAGCAAGTGGCTACCGTGTTGCTCCAAAACAAGCAGAAACAAACGCACAGCGAATGGAGCAAGAGTTTTCAAAAAAATAGCCTTGGATAGACTGAACCAAAAAAAAATTTAGAAACCGTTCTCTTTTAGAATCTGTCGAGAACATCATGAATTACGTCACGGAAGGGGAATATAAACAAAAATAATTGATCTTGGACAAAAGATAAAAGTATTATAAAAAGAAGATTTGTACGAAAACTAATAATGAGGGACTGAAACATGCAAAACACAAAGCAAAAACAGAAACAACTTAGTCAACTGGTGGCTCAGACAGTCCTGTTGACATTATCAAAAGTTACATAGAAAAAAAGTTATCAGTGAGCCAAATCATAAACCGCGCAATATAGAAACCGAAAAATTTGGTTTCGTAAACAAGCAGTTTACTCTGCCTTTAACTAATTTCTCCGCCTTCAAACATTTCATATATTGCTAAAGAAGCAGGTTGGGATTTTTCCAAACTTTGGAGAGGTCATTTTGTGAGAACGCCTGTTGAAACGCTATTTTTATCAAGGATTTGATGTTAACTCAGTTTAAAATTTCAATGGCCACAGATCGGACAAAGCAGTTATGATCAGAGATCGCAGAAACGCCAGAAGACAAGCAAATGAGATTTTCTAAAGAACCACGAAAGTAGCCCGTGTAGACGATCCCGCTTCAGGACACTGTTAAGGAAGATGTGGAAATCAATTGAATAAAATTTGTCTCAAATGGGCTCGACAAATATATTTTGATTCACTAGAGCTTGATTTAATAATTGTACATTCAATTTCCAATAAAGAAACACTTTTCGGGATTTTTTGAGTTAAGTTCTTTTTTAATTTCAACTTCTGGCTAAGTACTTAGGAACTTCTGGTCTTTTATTTTCTGGCAATCGTGACTTACTGAAGTTTTTTTTGCTGTCTTTATGAATTTTATTTACATAAAATTGTTACAAGTACTCACAAAGATAAGTTTTAAATTTTCCAGCAAAATGTTGAGTAGTTTTCACGTGAATTCTTCTTAGTAATGATACCAAGTAGATTTAACGAATTCGAAAGCATATATAGCAAAATTCGCTTGGGTCAAACAATTGGTAATGATTTTGTTCTGCCACATTGTGATCAGAGGCTTGTTTGCACTAAAATTGTCTGATCAAAATCTGCTCGGACTGGTATTTAAAACGGGATCTACATTGTGGTTAGCTCATAATTTCAACAGGGACAATGTTTTGGTGGCAATAATGCCTTGGAAACTGATTCCGGATTACCCAGGTTGAGGTCCAGACCCAAATTGACTTCTGATCAGACCCAGTCGAGCGCACACCCGTGTGTTCCCAGACCGAAATTACAGGGTCTGTTCGGAAGTTCGAGCGCACTACGGTCTGATCATGGTCTGGCGATGGTCTGATCAGAGGTCATTTTGGTCTGAAAAGTCTGATCATAGGCGGATTCGAGCGCACTTGGGTCTGATCAGAGGAAATTTCGAGCGCAATTGGGTCTGATCGTAGGCGGATTCGAGCGCACTTTTGTCTGATCAGAGGCGACTTCGAGCGCAATTGGATCTGATCATAAATGTCTTCAAACGCAATTGGGTCTGATCAGGGACCATTTCGAGCGCATTATTTTTTTCATTTTTTTGTTTTTTTTACTGAAAGATGTTGGCTCTGCCAAGAGGCAGCCAAAAAGCAGCTTTCTGATCAGAGACTCATCTAAAGTCCGATAGCTCTGATCAGAAAAAAAGAGTCCGGCAGATAGCTGAGGCCGGTCCCCTTTAGAAGAAATTTTGATCAACTGGAGACCACGACGTTTCTTATGGAAAGCTGCTTTATTTCATCCATTGAGTCAGAATTATAAACTAACCGGTACACTAAATAAAATTTGTTCTCAACAGTTGGGTTTTGTTTTCTTTAGCAATACTTTTAAAATTGATTTTTCCTTAGATGAAATAAATACAGCAGACGTCAGTTTTTATGAAATGAATATATATTATAGCAAAATTAGGAGATTTTTTCATAAGTAAAATCTGTCTCTGATCAGACTATTTCGAGCGCACTTGAGTCTGATCAGAACCGGTTTGGAGCGCACTTCAGTCTGATCATAAATAGCTGCAAGAGCAGCTGGGTCTGATCATAACTGCTTCGAGCGCAACTGGGTCTGATCATAACCTCTTCGAGCGCATTTGAGTCTGATCATAGTCTGATTAAGGTCTGGGCAATGGTCTGAATTTGAGTCTGGACCATGGTCTGAAGTTGGTCTGATCAGAACACCTTCGGTCTGAAAAGTCTGGTCAGAGACATTCTGTGTCTAGAAAGTCTGATCAGAGGTCACTTGGGTCTGGAAAGTCTGATCAGGGTGAATTTCAGTCTGGAAATTCTGATCAGAGATAATTTCGGTCTGGAAAGTCGATCAGATGCAAATTTGGGTCTGGACCTCAACCTGGGTGGCCTTGAATGCGAAAAAAGGTCCTAAATTAGCGGTGAATATGAAGATGATAGTTCGATGACTTGTGTCAATAATACTAAATGTCATTGCCTAATTTCTGAATTGATTATATGGAAGCCATAACCAATGTAGAAAAGAAGGTTTTTGAATTTTGTCCCTCAACATCCTTTATTAATGTCATTGGCTCAACCGTGTAATTCAACCCACCATATTTTGTGTTAGTTCAACAAATGTGAAAATCTGTCAATATACTATTTAATTCAAAGCTGACAATGCGCCGTTTTTTTACAATTCAAAGAATTTGAATTGTATTGGGGCGCTATCTTTTTTTATGACTCGAAGAGGAGTATTGGAGAAGTCCTTTTTTTAATCAATTTTATTGGAGTGAATTTTGAAGCGGGAAATGAAACGCGTGAAAAAATTCGGAGTGATTTGGTTGCTAAACAAAAGTGAAGAGCGGAGCGAAAAGAGAGTGGTTTTTTGTTCATACCGCTGTTTTTGAGAGAGCGAGAAATTGATGTGTGAAAAAATTTTCTAGAGCGAGCGAAATTTTTTTGTTCACGTGCGGCATTTAAAAGCAGTTTTTATGCAATTTTTCTTGTTTATGAGGTTTGATTATGATATTGTATTGGATTTGGGCTCGTTCTGATAGGAATTGAAGGTTTCAAGTAGTTAATTTGAGTTTTATGCAAATTTGGACGTTTTTGATCAGTTTTGCTGATTTTTCGACGAAATTTAATGTATTTTGGCCTTTTGTTTCGATTTACTGCTTTAAATAGAATTTGCATAGAAGCTCGTTACTCAAGGAATATGAGGGATACAAATTAATTACATTTTTGTTGGTATAAAACATTTTTTTAAAGAAAAATGACAGAAAAAATGAGAATTTTTTTACCACTTTTTTTTTAATTTTTCTCCTTTTCGTTTTTTTTTTCAATTGTAGAGATTTTTTTAGCTTGTTATGACTTGCCCATTATTTCGCGAGCATTTCATTGCTCTATTTGCTCCAAGTAACTTTATTTCGCTTTATTTTTGCTTGTAAAATTTAAAAAACACCTTACTTTTTCTCGTTTTTTTGTTCAATTTGGTTTCATGGAATGTCGTTTCTATTCTTCTTCGACCATTGATAGTATTTGGGGAGTTTTCTATATAAAGTCAGGTGTTGTAGTTTTTTTGGATGTCTCTAATTTTGATTGATATTAGTTTCGAGTTGTTTTTGTTAAAGAAAATCGAGTAAATAAGAGCAAATTTTGGCCACTTTTTGTCTTTTTGTTTTTGCCTATTTCTTCCAATTTAACAATTTTTGTTGGTAACTTTTTCTCAATAAAGAGCATTTTTGTAGGTTTCGATACAATGAATTTGCATTTGAAGGCTTAGCAGGGCAGTTTTCATTTAAACGAATTATACAAAACTCTAATTCGTTAAAGAATTCTTTTTTTTTAGTTTGTTATGTAACGTTTCTGCAAGTACTAGGTGGGTGATTGATCTAGCCAAATATATAACTAATTGATTTCTACGAGTTTTGGATGGAAAGTGCATGTTATCCTTTTGTAGAGAATTTTGTTTGGATTTTTAGAGAATATATTTTTTTTATTTTGTCCTTTGTCAAGTTTCCAGTTCTCCAGACTTTTCTCTGTGAATTGGTTACACTGTCTCTCGATTGGTAATATGCTGTTGATGCATTTGATTAGTGAGAATAGTCAGATTTCTACTTCGAGTCATTTCCGGAATTCTTCCGGCTATGTTTTTTTTAAGATCTGTTCACACATTTTCATGATTTTTGAAGTCAAATTGGAGTAGTGATTTTGGTCACGCCGAAACAGGAAGTGGAGCGAAAAAGCGAGTGGTTTTGCGGCGTGAAATTTTTTTGCTCTAAATTTAAAGTAGAGTGAGAAAACGGTGTTTGAACAAAAATTCGCTTTCTCGCTAGTGGTTTTTGTTCACATGTGGCAATTTCACTTTGATTTTTACTGTTTTTCGACTTTTTGGATCGGATTTTTTTTCTAAATGGTTTTTCCAATCCATTCATAGACCGTTTTAGGTCTAGTTTTTTTTGGTCAATGAAAATTCTTTGAATTGTACGTCAGGACTTGTACTGCTATGTTTTTTTTATTTCGGACTTCAATTTGTGTTGCAGGACAAGACACGTTCCATATGTGTCCGTGGGCGGGTGCCAGTGGCAAATGCAGGATAGCAGAGGTCATTTGTTCATTCCACTGGAGAGAGTCACTCAATTACCAGGTAGACACAATGCATTCATTAATTGTATGCAATAAAACTGCAGTCGGTATGACATTATTGAATCCAGTCTGACTTTTTTTCGTGGCTGGAAGGACAGGCAATAATTTTACCAGTATACCTTTATACCAAAATATTTTCTATCTTAATGCGCCACAGTTTTGTTTTATTTTTTAAAATGTAAAGACTTTCAAATTTTCCACACGCCATCACTACGAAAGTTTATCATTACTTATTCTACCCTATGCTCAATGTCATTTTTGCGATTAATATGAACAAAATAATTGATTGCGGAATAACTCCCCGGGTTTAACACAAAGGCATTTCTCATTAATAGTTAGGTTTGAGCTTTTTGGCCCTCCCTTTTTCGTAGCCAGAGTGACCACCTGAGAAAACTACCCAGAGTGAACTCCAATAGTGTATTTCAGAACTGAAACCTTTTAGTTGCAGGACAATATACAGACAATTTTTATACCGATTCAAACTGTTCATGTCGTCCTATAAAAATCATACTATTTTTCAGAACAAATTTCAAATGATTATACAGTGAAAATATCCTAGCAAGGGTAGAAAACCATTCTGATGTTAGAATTGCTACCTGTTATTCAAGCTGTATTAAAATGTTCGATGTTCCTAAAAGGGTGTAGCAGACATATTTTTGTCACAACAGGAAAAAAAGTGCAGTGAGTTTTGTGGAATTCGCTTTTACTATGACCTCAAAACAAAACTCTGAGGTCAATATTTATTGATAGAAACAATAGTATTTGAGAAGCTAATTCGTTTGCAAAGGTTCGGAGCCAATCATGAGCATATATACTCCCGGAACAATCTATCATAGGATCTCAGCGCTGAATCAGAACAATATTCATCATGTTTTTTACGCTTGCCATTGTTATGTTCAGGTCCCAATTTACCATTTTCAGACTGAGTTTATTAGCAATTATGAGTCATTGTTATGAAGTCGTTATGTTCATAATGTTATTATGCTCTGTTGTTCTTATGATCATGGCATATTATAGTATGTGTAAAATCTGAGCAGGCGCGTTTAACAGGGTTTAGCTTAATTACCCGCTTTATTTACTCAAGTGCCAATTAAAATATAGTGCAATATTTGCTATAGTTGATATGATATAAAGCTAAGTCTTCCTGTCAACTTCACTGAAGTCTGCACTGTCCGCTGACTCTGTCTGTTGACATTGACATTCGATGTCCTTCGACATTTATCCAATAAACAGCAAAGGAAAATGACGAGGCAGCAAAATGATTTCGTTGTTTTGAAGGAAAATGATTTCGTTGTTTTGATATTACAGAAGGATTTTAACTTCGTTAAGGAGATCTCAAAGGTTATCGCTTAAAGCACATCGTGGGGAGAAGGCACCAGTGGGGGCGGGGGGGGGAGAAATTGGGAGTATGAAGGGGTTGGCGGGACGTGTTGGAAGGGCCGGGTTGGAAGCTGGGACAGTCAGGTACCGCGATTTTGGACAAAACGAATGGAATGAGGCGCGGCCATATTTAATATGTCATGCGCAAATTGCGACATTCGAAATTTTCATTCTCAGTATGTACATCATGTGAATGTTTGATCATTATGTTCAGAACCACCACAGACTAAAATCTTTCATGCTCATTTAAACAACAGAATCCGAATACTATCAAATTGTTCGGAACAGACTAAAACCTGTGTTTACTATTGAAAATCCCTGATTCAGTACTGGGTAAACTGAGAATGTAATGTATCAGTTCTGATTTGTACTGACACCAAAGTCCGGGCTTTAATTAAGCAAACAGAACAAACTTGGGCGAAGTAGGTCGGAGTGAACAATTGTTTTTTTTATTTTGCTCAATGTCGGTAAAACGATTTGATTATAAAAATCTGCTGCTTACAGTGTGTAATTATGCAAGGCTTTGGCTACTTTACACATATCGCGAAGGTATATGATGCTGCAGTGAATATTAAACAGTGAAAAAGTGTTTTTGAAGAATTTTTATGAAAGAACTAAATTCAAAACAACATGAGTTGAAAAACATTTTGTTTGCTATAGCGAACTAAGCGTCACAATTGGGGCCGTTTAAGCGTCCTTTAAAAAATTGTATGATACTTGTATGATTACCAGGATATCATACAAATCATATATGACCTTGCATGATTACCTGGGATCATATATGACCTTGTATGATTACCGGGATTTTTGTATGATGAGCAACCCGGGTATTTTAGTTAGACACTTTTGGATCAAAAATCAATACGCAACTATAGGTAAAATCAGTTTGCGGGATATTTCAGAAATAGTTTTGATGTCGAGGATGAAATCAGGTATATTTTTCTTGAATACAATACAAATAATAGATTTAAATCTCGTATTCAGTTTGAATCACTTTAGTATAATTTTCTGGAAAATTGAAGTCTCTAACAGTGGCTATGAACAATAATCTCTGTTTAGAGCTTTTGAAAACTTAAGGTAAGGAGAATCAAAATTGTCAACATTGTGTAGCAACAAAAAACCGCGGACAATCAGTAGGCTAACTAATTTTGAGATAAGCAGATTGTTACATGTTTTTGCGTAGAAACGGTTTCACGGCCGAATGGAATCAAAAATAGAAATATTTAAAAATTGACTGATGTTTGTCAAAATTTATGGCATCGGATAAAAGATTTCAAAATTGTTGTAAACAGAAAGAAAAATTCAATGAGAATGTATGCAAGACAACTCTTGTTGTTCTATTTATTAAACGATAAAAACAAGATTACACGTTATTGTCGGAAACAATATTACAACAAATATTGCAAAACAATATTACAACAAATACATCTCACTCACTCCTTATAATTATTAAATTTTAAATTCTTTGTCGGGAAAACTCGCCCTCCCCAGTTTTATAAGACTTTACTTTGCACAATTAAATTCAGAACTTAAGTCTTCTTCACAACTTTTTCACGACAAAACAAGGTCTACCAGAATGTAACTAACCTCCACATCTAGTGCACTGAGTGCTGTTTTTTAACTGTAAATTGTTTGTTTGCTTTTCGAAAAATCTAATTGAAATTGTACCAAACGTCTTCCTGCACAGTTAAAGACCTATTGCCTGACGAAGAACTTGCAAAAGCCATTGCATGTCTTCCGTTCTTTGCGTTCTCGGTAGTTTGAGGAGCAAGATACTCTGATGCTTTTGTTTCAATGCCGTCTAATCTTCGAAAAATATTTTTGAAAAGCTATTCTGATCTCATTTAAGCATTATGTAACAGTTTTTAAAAACTCATGAGGCTCATAAGTTCAAGAGGTGTTCTGACCGCACATACCAATAAAAAATTCGCTACCTGTAAGTCCACTGTGCTACCATTAGTGTGATTATGCCACCTTTCTTCTCTGCGCGACATTTTGGCACTAAGGAGATAACCCACGCGGTAAAAGATTCAACATTCTGCAAAACCGAATGTAGCCAGTCGGCTGTTGGTCTTAACAACATTTTAGTGGTCTCTGGCATTTTTCAAATGAAATCAATAAGTTGAAGTTTAAATTATATTTTGAACTGAAATGTACAAAATTAAGTTTTTGTTTACAATGTTGTTCTATGCGTAAAAATAGAGAAAATTTTAGAATAGCGAAAACTATATTAAGTGATCTACGTGTGAAAACGTTTTAATTCCAAAACCCGGACGTGATTTTCTTTTTCTTACAATCCTTGGGAATCATATCTGGTTTATCAACCCATGTTTTTTGCAGCTTTCTGCTGAAACAAATTCTCATATCAATTATAAAGGATTTCAAAATGGTTGTAACTAGAAGGAAAAATTCAATGACAATTTATGCAAGACAACTTTTGTTGTCCTATTTATTAAACAAAGAAAAACAAGATTACACTTTATTGTTGGAACCAAACAAAACAATACTACAATAAATACATCTCACTCACTCGTTATAATTTTTAAAAGTTGAATTCTGTGTCGGGAAAACTCACTCAACCCAGTTTTAAAAGACTTTTCTTGGCAAAATGGAATTCAGATTTTACGTCCTCTTCACAACTTCTTCAGGACGAAACAAGGTCTACCAGAATGTAACTAACCTCCACATCTAGTGCACAGAGTGCTGTTTGCTGTTTTTTGTTAGTTGTACATTTTTTGTTTGTTTTTTGAAAAATCTATTCGAAATTGTACCAATCTTCTTCCTGTACAGTAAAAGACCTATTTCCTGACGAAGAATTTGCAAAAGCAGTTGCATGTCTTCCGTTCTTTGCGTTCTCGGTAGTTTGAGCAAGATATTTTGATGCTTTTGATTCAATGCCGTCGAATCTTCGAAAAATAATTTTGAAACGCTATTCTGATCCCTTTTATACATTATGTACCAATTTTTTAAGTCTCATGAGGCTCATAAGTTCAAGAGGTGCATCCTGACCGCACATACTAATAAAAAATGTGCTGCCTTTAAGTCCACTGTGCCAGCATTGGTCTGATTATGCTACTTTTCTTCTCTGAGCAACATTTGGGCACTAAGGACATAACCCACACGGTAAAACATTCAGCATTCTGCAAATCCGATGTAGCCAGTCGGTTGTTTGTCTTTACAACATTTTAGTGGTCTCTGGCATGTTTCAAACAAAATCAATAAGTTCAAGTTTAAATTATACTTTGAACTGAAATATACAAAATTAAGTTTTGTTTACAATGCTTTTCTATGCGTACAAACAGAGAAAAATTTTATGTTAGCTGAAACTATATTAGATGATTTACGTGTGAAAACATTTTAATTCCAAATGCCGGACGTGATTTTCTTTTTTTTTTGCAGTCCTTGGGAACCATATGTGGTTTATCAACCTATGTATTTTTCAGCTTTCTGCTGAAACAAGTTCTCATATCAATGACTTGCCAAAGATTTGCTTTTTTGTTTAAACTCTTCCCATTTGCCATTCAGAAGATGCATTTGTTGAGGAAATACTTTCTTTCTCAGTATTTGTTCTTGTTTTCTAAACTTACCTGATTTTGGGTAAAATTGCTTCGACATTTTTTTGAGAATTGCGCAGATTTTCCACAGTGGATGTGTTTTTTAAAACAGGGCAAGTTCTACCTGAGTATAACCAAATTCTAGTGTAGAAACTCTTGGTTTTGTAAACTATGAATTTTTTGTTTGGTTTTCGAAAAATTCTTTTGAAACTGTACCATACTTCATCCTTCACAGTAAAAGGCATATTAACTGGTACAGATCTTGCAAAAGCCATTGCATGACGTCTTAACTTTGAGTTCTTGTTAGTTTGAGCGAGATGTTTTGTTGCTTTTGTTTCAATATTATCTAAAATTCTAATTTTTGCTTCAGGGTCCTCCAATCCCGAGATGACACAATGTTTATTTTTACCACCTCCTCAAGGGACTTTTAAGTTTAAATTTTATCGTAGCCACATTTGCGCTTCTTTTGTGAATCACACAAGAAAATTGTTCTCTGATTCCCTTCAACCTTCCTTGGTGGTCAGGAAAAACTGCAACGGAGTATGTACCATTTTTTAAGACTCATGAGGCTCATAAATTTAAGAGGTTCCTCCTGACCGTACATAATAAAGAAAGCATTTGTTACCTGTAAGTAAACTGTGCTACCATTGGTGTGATTTTGCCCTCTTTCCTGTTTGTGCAACATTTTGTCACTGATGACATAACCAACTCAGTAAAAGATCCAGCACTCTGCAAGTCCGAATATAGCCAGTCGGTGGTTGTTCTTAACAACATTGTAGTGGCTCCGACACGTTTCAAATAAATTCAATAAAGTGAAGTTTATATTAAATTTTGAAAATTAATATACAAAAATTAGATTTTGTTTACAGTGCTTATCTATGCGTAGCTATTGAGATAAAATTTTGATTAGCTAAAAGTATATTAAATGATTTACATGTGAAAACTTTTTTGTTTCGAATCCCGATTAATTTTTAATTTTTATAGTTCATGAGAATCATATATGGCCCCAGTACAATCGAGTTCATCAGTTGTAGGTCAAAAGTGGGATTAGAATCAATTTGCAATCGGATAGAGAATATAAGTTAGGACATCTAATAGCTGGATCAAAAAGATACAAATAGTGTTTTGACAAAATTAGATTTAGAATCATATATAGGTTTTTTATTGACACATCAATAGAGTTCGTCAGGGTAAATTGTCTTTTGGTATCTGAAATCTTAACAAAGAAAATTTATCAGGTTCTAGCTGTTCTTTCCAACCAATCGCAGTGGAAAGGATTCTGAAGCAATTTACACTAAACTAGGTATTTGAACTTACTGTCCAAACTTTCTTCTCTACCATAATTGAGAAAATTTCGAATTTTAAACAAACGAAATAGTCGGTATAGTTGTTTTATTCTAGCCAAAACCGTGAGTTTTTGTAAAAAATTTCTGTTATTTTTCTTCGTCATTTTTCGTCGGATTTTAACATAGGAAAGATTTGGTATCATCGTTTTTAAACGTCTGAGAGATTCCATATTGTCGCTTTCAAACTCAGGAGAGATTCGGTAACGTTTAGAGAAAACCAGTACTTTCAAAAACTCCGGGTCTGAAAAGCAGAATAGTCCAGCAGACCGAACAAAAAAAACATTTGGCATTGGGCGTTTTGAAACGCAACCAACCGTCCAAACTTTGCTCGCAAACTACAAGAAAGCATGTCACAACTCAGTGAATGCAAATCAATCAATAGAATTCACATCAGAGTTCAACAACTATGTTACATTCTTGATTTCAAAATTAATCAAGAAATTTATACTCGTCCAATTGTTTTTGTGAATGAGCTAAAAAAGAAGTTTAATTGAGCTTTCACATTCTTTAAGAAATTTTTCTTAAAAAAACGTTCGAAATTCTTGCAAAAGAATTGCATCAAAGTATTTGACTACTTTATTTATAGAAAAATCAAACTTTCCAATTGAAAAAAAACGACAATTTCTGACATCTAAATCCGAGCATACCTCTTACGTTTATATACCATACATACCGAATCTCTCTTTCAATCAAAAACATCCATACCGAATCTTTCTTACGTTCGAAGCAGACAATACCGAACAACCCAAACATACCGAAGTTTTCCTACGTTTGAAACCGATGCTACCAAAAATTTCTTACAATTTTTTTTGTCGTTTTTGTTTGGTCTTCTCAATAGGGTAGCTTACCCGGTCCTATGTTGAATCTCTATAGCGTAAAACAGTGTAGGTATGTAGATTTACCAAAGTAATTTTGAGAGAGCCATTGATTATATTTGGACGTAGGACGGGATCCGGACATAAAAAAATGAATGGAAATATGGTCTCAAAAAGTTAATGAAAAAGAAGCTGAATATAATCTTGGTTGCTTTTGATTTCTGACAGCTCTTTGTTTCTTTAAAAAAATGTCCTGTGTTCAACATCACGCACTTATTTGCCATGACAAAAAATATCCCACTTTTTATTTAGCCATCGGGCATTACTGATTCTGTCCCCAATATTTGAACCTCCTCAAATATTCATCGGCCTGTCGGATTGCTTGGGATGCATAATCTTCCCCTCTTTGGAGGTAAAACCAACCTTGTCTCGTCTTAAGAGCCACGTCTAGCTCAACCAGTTTTACTTCCAGGTTGTTGCCGTAATATTCCAAGTAGTCTTTTTGGTCATTTATATAATCCATAGAATCCAGAAGACGGTCTTTCAACTCACTCACCTCCAAAGATTTTCTGTGACCTGAAACTTTGTACAATTTCAAATTTTGCAAAAAAGAGTTCAAAATTTGTACAATGTGTATATATATCTGGTAGTATAAAGATTCACCAACAATTTGCGGCCCATTCTGGTGGGGCTACAACGTATCCAACTAGCTTACTCATTTTTTTTGAAGAGACATGCAAATTGAAATGTTTAGGTCAATTATGCGCACATTCAAAATTATAACTAATTAGCAACGTTTACTATAATCAGAGTTTACTAATTTAACCTTAAAAGCCATTGAATCGATTGTGGCTGTTGGCTTCCGCTTTCATCTATAAAAGTTATTGCATAACGTGGGGGGGGGGGGGGCAAACGAAAATCTAGGGTAGGATATAAGGGGAAAATACCCTAACATAATTATCTACCTGAATTCCACTCGGCTTCAGTTCGAGCAAACATCATTACGACTCTAGCCTCGTGCATCTTGCCCGGGCACTCGTTCAATCTCACCCGCTCTGTCTCTTGCAAGTCATGCAAAGTTTGAAAACTCTTAACAATGTCCTTTTTCAGTTCTCTAATCTGAAACGAATCTTCCTGAATTCGTCGCTGCGTTCCGTCCCAGTGGGAAAGAACTTGATCTTCGTCTATTTGACACATTCGGCCATACTGAGCAATTTCTGAGTCCGTAAAGTTGGATTGAAATACATTGTCGTCTCCTTCTTTCTCATATAACCCATGCTTATCAGAGAAAAACCGATTAGCTGATGCTTGACATGTCATATTTGTCAATTACCCGAATAATATTAAAACAATGAAAATGTAATTAAAAGAACTCTAGAATTTAGTTCTTATAGATTTGGTTAAATGCGCGATACCTTTAGCTTAGTTTGAAAATGGGACAATTGTTTTTGCCTATTTTTTGTAACCAACAGTCAAGCTTAGAGAAATCACTATTTTGTATTGACTTTGGTTACTGGAAAAAGCCGGGAAAATTTTATAAAGTGCACAAACAGCAATGCGCAAAGTGCAGCTATGAAACCCGAATTGTTTGCCGACTCCAGTTGTTGGCCCAATGGAAGACAATTGCTTTTCATTAAATGATAAGATTAATTTCTTGTAACTTTTCCAGTTTTCTGATTATCTTCTACCCAAAAAAAAACGTAAAGCCAGATCTTTTGCGGAATAGTTGCTATCAGTCAACTCTCGTTGTGATAGCACCGGATGCAACCTACCGATGAAATAACTTGCTAGCACCAGATGAAAACAAAAAACAAAAATTTGCGAAGCTCTAATGACATACTTCTTGACACTTGATAGGAAAAAAAACTTCTCCGTCACACTTTTCTCTGTTACCGTTGTTTCTCGCCATCGGAGCAAGATGGTTTTGTCAACTGCAGTGTAAACTACTTGATGAATAATGTGAGAATGACGTTTCCGAATAAGACCTCGATGGCACTTATAATTAAAACACTCCCATTAACTCAGCTAATACTATTATTAATACTACTTATACTACTAATGTTACCTAGGTTGACGTCCCATCAGGAAGTAACCTCTGATCAGACCAAGTCCAATGCACACGGTGTGTTCCCAGACCAAAATTACAGGGTCTGGGATTTGGTTCGAGTGCACTTAAGTATGATCAGAGGTCACTTCCGGATGGGAATGGCCTGATCAGGGGTCTGTTCCGGATGACAATCGTCTGATCATAGGCCCCTTCCCGAACGCACAATAGTATGATGAGATGTCACTTCAGTCTGGGGACGGTCTGATCAGAAGGGCCATTGAGCGCAAGATTTCGGGATGATACTAAATACGATATGATGATAATAATGATATAATTTTGGAAAATTATCGGAAGTTTACTTTAAACAATTCGTTGACCCGATAAAATTTCTTTATTTTCAAACATAATAAGCGAATAAGTCGATATTTGCGAGTTAAATACAAAATTGTTTCCAAGGAACGTCAGGCAGACCATTCTGATTGTTTTACAACCTACATACCACTGTAAGTCTGGGATATTAATTTGGTTCACTTTTAACAACTCCACCAGATCAAATTTCTAAATTTTCAAAAATACAATAAGCGAAGAAGTGGAGAAATTGATCTGATCAGTTGCATAATTGGTCTGGGGATAGTCTGATCAGAGGTCATCTCAGGCGCTCAATTGTCTGGACGATGGTCTGGGTTTGGTCTGCGGCATGGTGGCATAATCTTCTGGACAATGCTCTGGAGGTGGTCTGGAATATGTTTAGAGAATTGTCTGTTCAGTGACATTTTTGGTCTGGGAATAGTCTGATCAGAGGTCATCTCAAGCGCACAATCATCTGCACGATAGTCTGAGTTAGGTCTGGGCCGCGGTCGCACAATCTTCTGGACAATTTTTTCGTCTGGCAAGGTCTGATCAGGGACAGTTTCGAGCGCACTTCGAGCGCACACGGTGTTTCGAGCGCACACGGTGTTTCGAGCGCATATTGGTCTGATCAAAGGTTGCTCCCCTCTGGAACGGTCTGATTAAAGGTCGCTTCCGGACGGCACCTCAACGTGGGTAACACTACTATGTCAACACATATATTACTACTAATTTTACTATTAAAACTATTTATATATGTGTTTTTAGTGTTGGGTTATCAGTGTTTGTAGTAATAGATGTAGTGTTGTAATACTATTAGTATACTACTAGTATTACTACACTACATCTCTTAGTACAAACACTAAAAACAGAACATCTAATATTACTACTAATATTGCCAGTAGCCCCTCTAATAGTACTATATTGAAATATAACACGAAAAAATCTTACAGAATAAGTTGAAACATAGAATACTATACTACATCAAAATACACTTCTAAAAGCATATAAATCAATTGACAGTGATATCAATTGAAAAAATTTTATGACATATTATCAATTAAATGCAGATTTTAATTTGATTACGATGGTTCCAACTAGTAAATTAGAAACACGAAATGAACTAAATAGGTTTCAATAAAAGAAAACAGAAGAAAAAGACTACAAGATAATAAAAATAATAGACCCGAAAAATTAAGAAAAAATATATGATTCAATGCTAGAGCTTTTTTAAAGCCAGTCTATTATCTATAATTAAGTACGCTGGCCATAGATCCACAAGACATTTTAGAAATAATAGAGTTTGTGGTGCTCGAAACTGAAGCACGACATGGTGGATTATATGATGAGATGATAGAGACATCAAAAGAACTACTAAGGATGAAGAAACTACAGAACAATTTGAAATAATTATTTTCAGTCGGTGACAAAGATAAGAAACAACAAAATTTAGCTGAACAAGTATTTAGTCCCCTAATAAAACAGTTTTCAAAAAAAAAACAATAAAATGCTCTTTAAAACTGAAGGACTGCATATTTAAAAGACAAAACAAGTGAATACAATATTGGATGTTGATAAATTTATGCAGCTTTGGATACATTTATGAAATATGTTAGGGCTATAGCTTGGGAGAAGAATTCTTGAACATCGAAAATAAAAAGCTCTTAAAATGATTCAACAGATCCCTGAAAGGGTTCCAAAGATATAAAAAGAACAATTTCAGTGAGAAAACTATTTTACAAAATATCTCAATTTTTTCGTAAATAAAATATGAAACAGAATTCTACTAAACTTACAGTGAATTAAAATTTGTGTTCATAGAGAGATTTAACATATCTTTATTAGATATGATCAAAAAAACCAATAGTTATCAATGAAGATGGTACTTTGTAGAATTGTTGAAGGATGCTATTGTTGCAACGCATGTTGATCCGTTGATTAGGATGGCAACAAATGATTCTTCTAACAATCCTGAGAACGTTGAGTATTATTTTACTACTAGTAGAAACATCCCCATAATGATAGCTGATGACTATATTAGATATGTAGATAGAAGTAAAATTTTCCGAAAGGTTTGAAAAGGAGGGTTAGTTAACGTTAATGAAGTATCAAGAACAAAACCAAGAAGAATTACTAAAAATCAGACTATAATTTTGGATCTCATAGAAAGGTTTTAATATCACTTGGGATCAACTAAGTTCCTGCGTAGACATTTTTAGTGATGTAAATAGACGGAGTATCGGAGATGAAAAAAGTTCAACCAATCAAAACAACAAATAAGAAAAAAACTGATACTCTGTCAACAATTGGGTCAAACCAATTTTCTTAGTTTATATAAGTAGTAAATATATGAACAAGAAATATTTTGTTAAGAACTTAGCTATGTTTAATAATACCAAAATTGGTATTAATAAGCAATATTGCAAAAAAAACTTTGATTAAAGTACGATTGAAACATTAAGTAAAAATTTTCGTGAATTCTTTAAAAGTGGAACTTGAATAAACTATAACTAAATCAAAAATTTTATATAGAATAGGCTTTCATGATAAACTAAGTCATGAATTTATTAAAGCAAGAGGTGTCATTGGAAACCCAATTAGTTTTTGTATTTAAGTACCCATAGACACTATCAGTAGGAATAGTACATTTAAACAAGATTCTGATAACTATACTTTTAATCAAAACCTAACTAAAACTCAAATTGTTGATGCTTTTGTTCATAGATGGAGACGATTGAAACATGAAATTTCACTACTAAGGACGAAAGTCACTATATATATATATATATATATATATATATATATATATATATATATATATATATATATATATATTTGCAATACTATTTGAAAATTGGAGTCTATGAATGAACCAAAAGCACCTATGATATACTCAAATCTATCAAACGTACGCAAACGAGTAATAATTGAGAGTATGTTTGCTAATTTTAGGTTTGAAAATTACAATCATTTTAAATGCTATTGGGAAAAAAAGAGATTGAAAATTTGATTTTTAGGAAAAATGAAATAGAGATAATAATAAAGTGATATAATTAGATATATAATAAAATTTTTAAAGAACAGATACTTTAATAATATACATGGTCACAGCTGGAACATTACCATTATTAGTGTTGACTTTTGTAGGTATCCATTAACCTATATCACGTGCTTTGGCCACTGCAAAAGTATGTCGTTGTTTTTTTTTCAAAAATATTGTATAATAAGATAAGCGAAAATCTCCACATTTTATTGACGAATTTAATTTTTTTATAACAAATCTATTAATGATACCGTTATTTTTATATAATAAAAATTATAATGAATTACTTGTAGTCCATCAGTACAAGAATTAAAAGAATGTGAAGTCTAATACTGTTCAGAGATATATGTTTTTAACTTTATGAAAATCAACAAAAAAAGAAGGTTAAAATTACTTTAGATATATTTAACTTTTTGTTACCTTGAATATTAATTTCACCTATAACTATACTTCATAAATGGTGTAGTTTCAATTGTTTAAATCAAATTCGCATTAAGTATTTGATTTAAAGACTATGTTACTATTGATAATCAAAAACTGTTAATAACTGAATATACAACTTGTAATAGAAATAAATCAGTTTAATTTGTCGGATGGTAAAATGAAAGCGAAAGGTTAAAGTATTTCGTTAAAAGTATGACTTTGCTATTTTCATGTAGAAAATCTATCCCAATAACCAGCGAGCAAGATGAGAGAAAGCTGATGTCTCCTATAATAAAAAAAAATCTAAATGCTCGAGAGAATCGACCATATAATTAATGAACATGTCAAATAAAAGCGACTCCAACAGACTAACATCGTTACCACCAGACTGGTTAAAAGTTAAAATTTGAAGAAAAAATTTTGCCGACTATAATTTTCTGTGCTCTGCAATTTAAATAAGACTAAACAATTCAACAAAAGCAGAATCGGAACTGAAAGTTGCTCGTTTTTCATAAGTAAAAGATGTGGCATACCGCCAATTTGGTTTTTCTTCTCAAAATAGACCAGCAAACAGTCTTCAAGTTGATGGTTCCTGCTATAATCATTCTTCAAAGAAATTGAAGGCTGACTAACATAGCTGCAAGTTTGCACGAAGGCATGTCATTGCATTTTTTTAGAGATTGCACCCCAGCGCAAATAAACTTGAAGACAAGCCGCTCAGAAACGATTGAAACTTTATGTAGGATGCTAGTGGAGCCTTGATTAGATATTTTTTGAATCGAAACAATTTTTGCATCGTATGCGGTTCTCCACTGATAAGGCGAAATACGAGACATTAAAAAACTTAAAAGGTGTTGAAAAACTAAGAATATCAGTAAGTGGACATCACCTCACGTCAAAAGAAGGATAAAGACTCAGCCCGTATATGAATAAATATTAAAAAGCCATGCAAAAGTCACCCACAGTGAATGAAAAAACTCTAGAGAGAATGTAACCTAATAAATGAATTTCGTCGATGAAGCTGTAATCTTTTTTCAGGAGAGAACTTAAAAAATTGAACCGCTTTGTCTTTTCAAGAAGCAAAAAATACTCAGCTTTTTTAAAAAAAATAATGAAGAAGATTTCGGGTATTAACACAGCAAAACTAAAAGTATTTATTGGTGGGCAGTTGATTAGATGTTTCTTGAATTGAACCACTTGTTTACAATAAATGCAGCTTTCCTCCGATAAGACCAACACGATACACCAAAATTTTGAAAGGAGTTAAAAAAAGAAGGCAAGTATGTGAGCATAACTAGATAAAACAAATAGAAGTTTCGTACACGGACAAAATTGTGTACTTGATTCGTGATCCAAGTCATTGTTAGATTTTCTGTTGAGTTATCTTGTGCGGCGAAAGCACTTAACACAATTTAATCTTTGAATTCGCTTGGCGAAATGTCTATCACGTACTTGTCTGATTTATAGGTAAGTAAATGCTTCTATAAAGAAATAAGTTAAATTAAGCAATTGGTCGCAAAATACAAAACATAAAGAGTGAAACTAATTTTAAAATGGATTCACAAAAGTCACAACACGTTTGAACAATAATTTCCCGATGCAGAAAACAGGGTAGCATACTAAAACATGAAATGATATAGGGTATTCTATGATCTCAACATGACTTTCATCACATTTCCTTCACGATTAAGTACAATCAATAAATAAGCACATCATATAAGAAGATTACTGCACTAGATTAAATGATTATGTACAACATTTCTCTCATTTCGAAAAAATTAAAAATTGAAAAATTTTTAAAATATTTAAGAACAATATTGAGTATACACTAGCACTTATTCACCCGTTAAATAATTATCAACAATATATTTACTGGTTATCATTGATTGTCCTAAGTATGAATATATCCATAATATTTCCTCATCAATTACGAATTCACCAGTAGGGCTCTGATCTGCTGGTCGAATACGAGGATCAGTGGGCGCGACTTCTCCTATGGCTGGCGATGGGTAAGGATTGTATATCGGTTCCACTTGAGCTGCTGTTGCTGCTATATTCTGTACAACTGAAGGTTGTACTGATTCAACATCACCAGCTTGTCGTTTTCAGCGAGGTTTTGTCAATATTGGTGGGCAGGAGTTTGTCGATTCCCCAGACGAATCCTCATTATCGCAATCAATACTCTTAAGGTTTTTTTGTGCTCCTTTTGTCGATTTTGGTAATATCTGCTGTAGAGCTTACATAGGTGCAGAAGTAGAGGGCAGTTGTAATTCTGCTTTTCGAGTTTTAGGTGGCGCTGTAATTAGTATTTTGGAATTTTGTGGTGCTGTTATTGTCAAATTTGTTATGGCTGTCATTTGCGGCGCGAAAGTTGAGGCTGATTTTGTATTGGTCTCAGGCGGTGCGGAATTTGATGGAATTTTTGGCATCCTTACTCGTATTGCAAGACAAATATTTGAGCGGTTTGAAAAAGTTCCGGTATCTGTATCCCTCTTCCGGTGTTTCTTTTTACGATCACCCTTTCGGATTCTCGTAAACTCCTTCATGTGGTTAAGAATTCAGCCTCTGTCTTTTTTTCAAATGTGCGTGCTCCCCGTCTGGTTATATATTCCGAGAGCTCCTTGGGATGGGAATAGATCGCTTCTTGAGATGGCAATTTCTAGCAAAATTCAATTGAACTGCTGGCTCTTTAAGAGGGATTGCTCGATGTGTTTTCGTCAAGAGAAAAAAACGAGGCTCATTGTCATTGGCGATCCGTTCACGTGAAAGGGCTTCTTGTGTTGCTTTGCACATTTTTCGTTTAATATCCTTGCCGCTTCAGTAGTTGCCCCAATGGTCATCAGGTAGCAGTTCATTTTGGGGCTACAGTTTATTCGTCTGAATATTTATTTAAAATTCTTTCATAACTTAAATCAGAATAATGAGGTTTTGTGCTAATATTGCTAAGCGGAGTGTTAGCCCGTTGACCAAGGTGAGATTCGAAAGGCAAAATCTAAGCAGTTTTAAATTTGCATATGCGGAGTTGGTAGAGTATTGTTTTAAGTGCTGCTTTTATGGTGGAGGAAGTTTGTTCTTTAGTTGTTACTTTTATACATGCAAGGCGTTTTTGATGGCACTAATTATGGCACTAATAACGGCCATTAGGAGTTACACCGTTGTGGTGTTATTGCGCTCACATGCAAGGCATGTTGATTGCTCGAAATTTTCAACTGATTCAGCTGTCCGAGTTCCATATTGATGGCTAAACGTAAAGCTTGAGCGGGTTGGACAATTTTTCTCAATAGCTCTCTGAATTTCAGGGTTCTGCATGTTGGCAATAAATAAGTCTCTGATTAGGGTGTCTTCTTGGTTTCCAAGTTCACAGTTTTCTGACGGTTCCTTCAACTTGCGAAAGAAATGTTCAATTGATTCTCCCTTTGATTGCTTGGTGGTGAGAAGCATGTACCTGTCAAAAGTAATGTTGCATAGGCAAATAAATGTGTTGTTCATGATTTTCAGAGTCATCAATGTATCCGTCTTGAGATACGGGTTTCTGCTGCATATAAACTGTCTCCCTTCGTTGCCCAGACTCAGGTATAACATAGAAACAGTTTTGCCGTCATCTTGTGTTCAAGGTTTATAGCCACACTTGACTCCTAATTTTATTTGTTTTTGAAACCGATTCTCTCAGTTCATTTTCGTTTAGCTGTGCGTTTCTAGCTAAACGTTCTCGCTTCGACTGGACAGAAGTAATCGTATTTTTTTAAATCGGCCCTAAAGGAAGCGGGACATTCTCGGGCTTGGGTTTAAGTAAAGTATTCAAAGTAATGCTCTCTTTTGCTAGAAGAGCCAATTTTGCTTGCAGTCACCATTTTCCCACTTTAAAGGAGGATCTGGACTAGGTTTTTCCGAAAATGATTCGATGCCAGATCGGGTCGATTTTTGAGCTGCTGAATGCGCCATGTCGTACACAGACAAAAGTGTGTACTTGATTTGCGATTCAAATCACTGTTAGATTTTCTGTTGAAATACCTGGTGGGGCGAGTGCACATAACAAAATTTTACCTTTGAATTCGCTTGGCAAAATGTCTTTCTTGCACTTGTCTGATTTGCTAGGTAAGTAAATACTATTATAAAAAAAAATATGTTAAATTTAGCAGCTGGCCGCGAGATGCAAAACAAGAGGATTGAAACTAGTTACGAAATGGATTCCCAAAAATCACAACCCATATGAACAATAATTTCCCGATGCAACAGGGTATCAGACTAATACATGAAAAATTATAGGGTATTCAATGAACTTAACATTACTTTTATCACATGTCCTTCAGGGTTAAGTACAATCAATAAACAAGTACATCATATAAGAAATTTACTGCATTAGGTTAAATGTTTATGAACAACGGGAAGAATAAAGTCTCAGCCCACATAGTAATAATTATTACAAGCCTTGCAAACTCTCTTTGCATTGAATGAGAAAACTCTCATTGAAATTCACTTTATAATTGATTATCATCGTTGAAGCTTTAATATGGTTTCAACACAAAACAAAATATTAAAATGGAACTGCTCTGCATTTTCAGCAAGCAAAAAAGAACTCAGCAGTCGCAAATGTTGAAACGGAAATGTTATTTGATACTTTTATGCTGTCTTCTCATGAAATGTCATCTTATATTTGAGTTATGAATGAAGCAGAAATCGGGTCAATAACAAATGTACAAAGACGTTAACACTAATTGCTTTCAAGAATTTGACACTAAGTGTTTTCAAAAGCTCAATTGAAGTTTTGATTTTGATTGTATATATTACATGTTTCAGTATCGTGCTTATTTGAGTTTTTGTTGGAAAATTTTATAGGTTTTCATGGGGATTTTGAAAAGTTTTTATCTGTGTTTAGATCCTAGTTTTTGCTCTTTGCCATCAACACAGCTTAGTTTTTAGAATTTTATTTATGCCACCAACTATGGATCTTTTGATATTTTTTGCCTCAATTCAAAATAAATTATGTTGTCGGCTTTCCAATGAGTCCTTCTTGAATCCAGTTAACTGTTTCATTTCATATCTAACTCGTTTGTACTTTGCTTCCCTCCCTTATCTTCAGAAAAATTTGATGAGCTAGTAGGTTTTGCAGGTGAAAATTGTTCATTCTGATATATCGCTTCGAGGGCTCAATAGTGAAAGATCTTATGGGTTACAAAGACAGCTTTATCGAATGCAATTAAATGTTTCAGTTAATATCTAACCCTTTACTGCTTTTGATTTTAGGTGTCCTCATTAAATTGTTACAATTTTTGTGTTTTGCGTTTATTTATTGATTTCCTGTTTTTCAGTCTGAAACCTGGAAATTATGGCCGATTTTCTGGTGAGAATTAAAGTAATTTTCTCAAAATATTTCAGTTAATGGTTGGTTAACTCTTTTAACGTTGTTTTTTGTATTGAACAATTTTTTTGCTTATTTTTGTGATTATGATTGTTTTCTTATCTTTTTGTTAAATTGTCGGTGAATTCCATCCTTGAGTATCATTTTCCATTCTATTGAGAAGTGTATGACAGTTGTTTCATGTTGTTTTTTTTACTTAACCTTGTTTTCTTTAATACAATAGAAATGATTGAGTATCGCTCTTGTTTGTTGTTTGTTGTCCTGGCGCCTTAGGAAAAGTAATATGGGTGCATCATACTTGAGATTCGATCCCGGATTGGAGTGTCAGCATAATTCAGAACTGAGTCAATAATTTTCATTTCTTCATTTTACTATTCACAGAATTCTCGTCATGCCAAATTTTATACTGATCATTATAGATTTTGGCTCTTTGACCTGGTCTTTGCTGATCAGTATTATGATCAGTATAAAATTTGGCATGAGGAGAATTCTGTGAATAGTAAAATGAAGAAATGAAAGTTATTGATTCAGTTCTGAATTATGCTGAGACTCCAATCCGGGATCGAATCTCAAGTAGGATTACTTATATCTTTCCGTTACTCTGAATAGGATGAATAATATCCTTCTGTTACTCTGAATTGGATGGCATATATATATATATATATATATATATATATATATATATAAATATATTTATATATATATATATATATATATATATATATATATATATATATATATATATATATATCGGTAATTCTGAATAGGATCTTTTATTCTCCTCTATTGTTCTGAATAGGATGACATAATATCATCTGTTACTCTGAATTGGATGATTAATCTTCAACTGATCGTCCGAGTACATTTATTGTGAATATGCTGCAAGCAATAGAGCTTCAAATTCAGGCGCCTCGAGTAGGTTTCAAGTAGTATAATTGATTACTCAGCATTTTTCTCAGCTGCTATGAAAGATGAAAGAACACTGTGTTTTTAATTATTAACTAAATGAAAACATGTACACATGAAATGTGAAATGATGTTCAAATGCGTAAGCTGCCAACAGTTCTCTTTTCATCTCCCCACCAAAGCAGCTGTACCGCTCCTCTCCTCCAAATCACCTCTACTTCTCCTCCCAATCACCTCCACCTCCCCTTTTCTCCACCCAAAATCACCTCTACTTCCCCCTTTCTCCCCCACAACACAGCCGAACACCTATAAAACTGATTGGCGGTGCGAACAAGTGAGTCTATCGCATACAGTTAGTTTACATTAGTTCGTTTGGTTCCCAATACCGTTCGCCAGATGGCGTAAGCTCAAGTAATGGTCAAGTCGCGAAGATGAGCCAACTTGGAACCAACTTTGTTCTCATTAGCAGATCAAAAAGGGGGTATTTCCTATTATAGCAGCCCCCACACACAGACGCTCACATACACACTAAAAAAAGTTCAGGTAAAGTTACCTTAACGCAGTTAAGGTAAACCTCTGTTAAGGTAAAATTAAGGTAAAAGTTACCTTAACTTTACCTTAACTTGAGTTAAGGTAAAAAATTACCTGAACTGTGTTAAGGTAAAATTACCTTAACTTACCTTAACTTTTTTAATAACTTTCTGCAGTACATAATTGTTTATTTTTAGTAAAATTTGCAAACCAAATGTTGAAGTTTATTACAAGAGCTTTACAATGATCCTTATATGAAGCAATTTGAGCTAATATTTGTCGACCTACACTACAGCAAACCCCAAAATTACTTTCAGTGAGTGCTCAAAAGAATTCAAAAAGGCAGTAACGCACCAATTTTGCAAAAACTGGTATTTTTTTCATGCGCCTCTGTTTATGTATTGGCTGCTCACAAATCGATTCCGAGTGGTACCGAAAGAACTGGTTTCAGAAAAACGGTTTAGAGAAAGTTTAAAAGTGGTTTTAAAGTGTAAATTTAAGGTATGTTCAGGTAAAAGTTCAGGTGGTGCCCCCTTAATTTTTCAGGTAATTTTCAGGTAAAGTTGAGGTAAGTTAAGGTAAGTTCAGGTAAGGCAAAACTACCTGAACGTTTCAGGTAAGTTAAGGTATTTTTTCAGGTAAATTTACCTGAACTTTATTTAGTGTGTACCCAACTTCGAGGTCAGATAACCTATAGCCTCAACCATGGTATACTTTTCCGTGGTGTGGGGGTCTATAAATGAATGAAAAACAACCCATCGACATTGGAAATTAATTATTTTTCCCTATATTTGTATGACTACCCTGAGTAGGCATTGCCATTGTCAGCACAATCAAATGGGTGCTCAGGGGCTAGCCCCCTAGTACGTCAAGCACTCTCCAGCTAAAGAGCTGGTGCTAGTACAGAGTAGATCTTATTCAAAAATATGGTACGTTCGTTTGTGCTCTAGCGGCCATTTTATTCAATGCATCTTCATGTGAGATTTTCGAAAACTTCAGTTATCATGTTTTAATAAATGAAACTGCCCTGTACATTCTATGGAAATGATAAAATCCACGTTACAATCTATCCAGTTCAGCATAAATTGGTGCGATCGACTTCATCCTGTTCAGACTAACAGAGGTCAGACTTCATCATCCTGATCAGATTAAAAGAAATCGTCCTGGATAGAATAATTGATAGCCGTAAGCTTCATATACAAATATTCAGACATGATTTAAATTTAAACTCTATGATTAATTAATGATCTGCACTGGGAGACAACTCCGGGTTCTTTTGTTGAGACTATTTCTTCTGTTGCTGGCGTAAAGTTTGAAATTCGTTCCTCTAATGAAGTTATTTCTTCTTTTGCTTTCGTAAAATTTGAAATCCGTTCTTCTGTTGAGATTATTTTTTATTTTGCCTGCGTAAAACTTGAGATTCGTTCCTCTGGCTGATTTATATCTCGGAAAAAACCGATCAAAATAATCTTTAAGGGCATATAGTGGCAAAAAAACAAAAGGAGAGAAATCAATAAAGAAAGAACCGAAATTGAATTGTTTTCTTGGCTAACTTGATTTCGTTTTGTTCATTTGCCTTTAAGTACATTTATACAATCTAAAAGTTTTGCAGGTAAATGGATTTTAAAACGCAGGTAAATTTACTTAGAATTTGGAAGTAAGTTGTTCTTCGAAGCAACTTACCTAGAAACTACATACAAGCAATCTAAGACTACCCGAAGTTGTAGGTAAACATTCCTGCAATATACATATAAACTGCAGTCTTTTCCGCCTGGAGTTTCACCTGTTAGCATGTGAAAATTGCCGGTAGAAATACAATCTTGAAATTTTAACTTACAGGTATCTTTTTCGTTAAAAAAACACCTGCAAAATTCGATAGACTAAAGTTAAATTTTTCTAGATTTTTACCTGCAAAAACCAGTTATTAGGGAATTCTAACTGAAGGTCGCATTAACGTTTTGCAGGTAAAAATAACTAAAATTTTTTTCACGTGAATTTTTAGGTAAATTTAAATTCAACTCAGATAGAATTTCCTACATCGTTTCACCATATTTCGTTTTATGAGAAAAGAAACAGAGTCAAATAAATGCAATGTCAAAATTATAGTGATAACGCAAAAAAAACTAAATTCCAATCCCGCACTCTTCTCCTTAAAGATTCTAATGATATTTGATCAGAAATTAGAGTAAGACTGACAACAGTTGTCACTGTTTTTTGTGTTTTCATTGTTTTTCGAACAACCTATATAACCAATGAGGCTCTTGAACTTCATGCAATATCTTTTCACGTGACCTGGAGCTCTGTTTAACGCACAAGACATTTTTGTCTGAAGGATCCTAATTACCCAAAACCAAAGTTCAGCTTCGACAAAATTTTGTGCAGCAAATTTCATTCGATTCCTCTCCTACGTGATTTGGTGGTCCGAAGCGATAATTGCCTGCTCATCTGAGGGCTGAGTTTTTTTTCTTGAGCTTATTGTTTGTTTTCCAGTTTATTGTCAACCAGACGGCTTGGATTTACTTTTTTTAACGCAGAACATATAAAGTTTGTTTCCGGTGTTTTCTGACAATGTCTGATGGTCATTATTAGGTCATCTGACTGTTTTTTAACAATCGCAAGACGCCATTTAAAACTGCAAGTGGCAAAAACAGGAAAATACTTTGTTCTGTGGCCAAAATTCAGTACATCACGTTTCCACCCTTCTTTTAATCAGAAAATATTAAACTAAGTAACTGCAGCCTCACAATTAAGGTAAAAACACGAAAAATAATTACCAATGTCAATCCTTTACACATCTCTTAATCGATTCTATTGAAAGTTGTGCAGAAGCTAGAGTCAGGCTGACTTCAGAGTTCACTGTTTCTTGTGGTTTCATTGTTTTTCGAACCAACAGTGTTACCAATGAGATCAATATGGATTATAGACTCTGTTCACTTGACATGGGATCCCCATATAACACACAAAACAATTACCTAAAAGATCCAATTAACCCAAAAACCAAAGTTCTGTTTCGTCAAATTTTGCTGAGCAAATTTTATTCTATTGCTGTCTTATGAGATTTCGTTGTCCGAAATGACAAATCCCCACTCATTTGAGAACTGAGTTTTTTTTTCTTGTGCATATAGTATGTCTTCCAGTCTATGGTAGTTCAGAGTGCTTGGAATTGCATTTTTGACATAAAACATATGAAGTTCGATTGAGGTGTTGTTGTACAAAATCTGAGGGTCTTTAAAATAATCAAACAGCTTACCTTTGGCCGCTAGAAATTTAGGCAGATACGATCCAGTCCGTATAAAATTATATAAAAGCTTTTGGCAATCGCAAATGGTTATTTTAAACTGCAAGTGAAACTAAACAAGAAAATATTTGTTCTGCAGTCACAACATCCTACATCACTTCACCACCCTTCTTTTTTTTTTCTTTGTGCTTTCATTGTTTTTCGAACAACCAATTTCAATAATGGGGCGCTTGAATGCACTATAGATTCTTTTCACGTGAAATGGGATCCCTCTATAACGCACGACAGAAAAATTTTTGCCCGATTGATCCAAATTACCACAAAAACCAAAATTCCGTTTCGGCAAAACTTTGCGCAGCAATATTCATTATGTTGCTCTCCTACGTAGGTTGGGGGTCCAAAACAGTAATTCATCACTCCTTTGATAGCTGAGTTTCTTTTCCTTGAGCTTACCATTTGTCATTCATGCTATTGTAGTTCAGACTGCTTAGAATTACACCTCTTATTAGACTCTAACGAAAGATGTGCAGAATTCATAGAAAGACCAATTTCAGTTTTCACTGTTATTTTTGTGCTTTCATTGTTTTTCGAACCGTTAATTTAATCAGTGAAGACCTTGAACGCATTATAGCTTCTGTTCACGTGACACGGGATCCCTATCTAACGCACAAAGAAAAATTTTGTCTGCCTAAAAAATGAAAATTACCCCAAAAACCTAAATTCTACGTCGAGAAATTTTTGCAAATGAAAATTGATTCTATCGCTCTCATATGCGATTTGCTTGTGAGAAGCGGTAGCTCCCCACTCATTTGAGAGCTGAGTTTTTTACTCTCGTGCTTACAGTTTACTCTCCAGTCTATTGTACTTCAGACTGCTTGGAGTAAAATTTTTCGACATAGAATTTATTGGTTATGTTGTTGGACAAGGTCTGATGTTCTTTCAGCTAATCAAACAGCCTACCTATGTTTGCTAGATGTTTTCCCAATTAAGCTCGACCCGAATTAAGTCATATGAGAGCTTTTGAACAGTCGCATAATGGTTTCTTTATGCTGCAAGCGAAAATAAACAGGAAAATTTATGTTCTGTGTTCACAACATCCAACATCAATTCGCCACCCTTCTTTTCATGGGGACAAAACTAAGCCAAGTAATTGGAGCTCCAAAATTGAGGGAATGACACGAAAATTACATACCGATGTCAATCATTCACCTTTTTTCTTAATAGGTTCTAATGAACCTTGTGCAGAAATCAGAGTAAATTTGACTTCAGTTTTCACTGTTATTTTGTGCTTTTATTTTTTTGGACCACTAGTTTAATCAGTGAGGCCCTTGAACGCAATATAGGCTCTGTTCACGTGACACAGGATCCTTATATAGGTTACAAAAAATTTTTTGCCTAAAAATCCAAATTATTTCAAAAACTTAAGTTTTGTATCGATAGAATTTTGCGAAGCAAAGTTTAGTCTATCGCTCTCCTACGTAATTTGGTTGTGCAAAACGGTGACTCCCACTCATGTTACAGCTGATTTTTGTTTTTTTTGTGTTTATAGTTTGTTTTCCAGTCTATTGTACTTCAGACTGCGTGGAATCAAATTTTTCGACAAAGAACACATAAAATATGTGGGTTGTGTTACTGGACAAACGGTGATGGTCTGTCAACTAATCAAAGAGCCTGCCTATGTCTACTGGATAATTTCGCAATCCAGATTGACTTTTATTATGTCATATGAGATTTTTTTAACAATCGCATAAAGGCTCCTTCAAACTGCATGTGAATATAAATAGGAAAATATATGTTCTGCGGTCACAACATACTATATCACTTCACCACCCTTCTTTCTATGGGACAGAAACTCAACAAAATATTTGAAGCTCCAAAATTGAGGGTATGACTCAAAAACTAAATGCGAATGGCAATCATGCACATTTCTCTTAACAGATTCTAATGATATTTGTGCAGAAATCAGAGGAAGGCTGACTTCTGTTTTAACTGTTATTTTTGTGCTTTCGTTTTTTTTTCGAACATCCAAATTAATCAGTGAGACACTTGTTGCTTTATAGGGTCTGGTTACGGGGCACGAAATCCCTATAGAACGCACAAAAGAAAAATTTTATTGCCTAAAAAGTCCAAATTAGCCCAAAAACCTCAATTCTGCTTCAACAAAATTTTGCGAAGCAATATTCATTCTATCGCTCTCACACGCAATTTGGTTGTGCGAAGCGGTAATCCCCAACTCATGTGAGAGCTGAGTTTTTTTCGCGTTCTTATGGTTTGTTGTCCAGCCTATTGTTTTTCAGACTGCTTGGAATCATTTTTTTTGACATAAAATACATAAAATTTGATGGTTGTGTTGTTGGACAAGGTCTGATGGTCTTTCTTCTATAAAAAAGCCCACCAATTAAGATTGACTTATATATAGTCGTATTAGAATTTTTTGACAATCGCATAATGAGTTTTTAAAACTGCAGGTGAAAATAAGCAGGAAAATAGATTCTGTGGTCACAACATCCTTCAACAATTCACCACCTTTCTTTTTGTGTTTAGTGTGTTTTCATTGTTTTGCGAACACCCAATTCTGTTCACGTGACACGGGATCCCTATAAAACGCACGAAAGAAAAGTTTTTTGCCTAAATGATCCAAATTGACGCAAAAACCAAAAATCCGCTCCGGCAAAATTTTGCGAAGCAAATTTCTTTCTATCAATCTCTTTTGTAATTTGGTGGTCCGGAGCGATAACTCCCCACTCATTTGAGAGCAGAGTTTTGTTTCTTAAACAAAATATTTTTTTTTCAGTCTATTGTCAATCAGACTGTTTCGAATTACATTTTTCGAATTAGAACAAGGAGAGTTTGAGTGTGGTGTTGTTGGACAAAGTCTGATGGTCTTTCAACTAATCAAACAACCTAATTAGGTCCGCCAGATATATTTGCTATTAAGATTGGCCCTTATCAGGTCATTTGATAGCTTTTTGACAATTGCATAATGACTTCTTCTAACTGCAAGAGAATATAAACAGGAAAATATGTTCTGTAGCCACAGCATCCTCCTTCACTTCACCACCCTTCCTTTATTCAGGACAGAAACTAAGCCAAGTAATTGGAGCTCCAAAATTGAGGGGATGAAAAGAAATTTAAATGTCCCAAAATACCCCAAAAACAAGTTTCTGCTTTGACAAATTTTTTGGTAGCAAATTTCATCCTACTGCACTCCGACGTAACTAAGTGGTCCAAACGTTGATTTAAAGGTTGAATTTTTTGCTCTTGTGCTTATAGTTTGTCCTCCTTTCTAATGTAATTCAGATTGCCTGGAAGTACCTTTTTGACATAGAATATGTTAAGTTCGGTTGTGGTTTTATTAGACAAAAAGTTTTGGTCTCTCAGTTTATCAAACTGCTTACATATGGAGGCTAGTAATTTTGGCCTCTCCAGTCTATTGTACTTCAGACTGCTTGGAGTAAAATTTTTCGACATAGAATTTATTGGTTGTGTTGTTGGACAAGGTCTGATGTTCTTTCAGCTAATCAAACAGCCTACCTATGTTTGTTAGATGTTTTCCCAAATAAGCTCGACCCGAATTAAGTCATATGAGAGCTTTTGAACAGTCGCATGATGGTTTCTTTAAGCTGCAAGCGAAAATAAACAGGAAAATTTATGTTCTGTGTTCACAACATCCAACATCAATTCGCCACCCTTCTTTTCATGGGGACAAAACTAAGCCAAGTAATTGGAGCTCCAAAATTGAGGGAATGACACGAAAATTACATACCGATGTCAATCATTCACCCTTTTTCTTAATAGGTTCTAATGAACCTTGTGCAGAAATCAGAGTAAATTTGACTTCAGTTGTCACTGTTTTTTTGTGCTTTTATTATTTTTTGGACCACTAGTTTAATCAGTGAGGCCCTTGAACGCAATATAGGCTCTGTTCACGTGACACGGGATCCTTATATAGGTTACAAAAAATTTTTTGCCTAAAAATCCAAATTATTTCAAAAACTTAAGTTTTGTAGCGATAGAATTTTGCGAAGCAAAGTTTAGTCTATCGCTCTCCTACGTAATTAGTTGTGCAAAACGGTGACTCCAACTCATGTGACAGCTGATTTTTGTTGTTTTTGTGCTTATAGTTTGTTTTCCAGTCTATTGTACTTCAGACTATAGCAAATTTCATCCTACTGCACTCCGACGTGACTAAGTGGTCCAAACGTTGATTTAAAGATAACACGCTGATAACACGAAAACTAAATACCAATGGCATACACACACGCTTCTTCTGATAGATTATACGGAAATTTTTGCAGTATCAAAGGGAGACTGACTTCAGTTTTCACTGTTTTTTGTGCTTTCATTGTTTTGCGAACAGTCAATTTAATCAGTGAGGCCCTTGAAAGCAATATAAACACTGTTCACGTGACATGGCATCCCTATATAACGCACGACAGAAAAAATTTTCGCCTAATTGATCCAATACCACAAAACCAAAACTCCACGAAACTTTTGCAGAAACCTTGGAAATACCGACTTCAGTTTTCACTAATTTTCTTTGCTTTCATTGTTTTTCGAACCACCAATTTCATCAATGGGGCTCTTAAGCGTACTATAGATTCTGTTCACGTGACATGGGATCCCTATATAACGCACGACAGAAAATTTGTTTGCCTAAATTACCCAAAATAACCCGGAAAACCAAGTTTTTGCTTCGACAAACTTTGGCTTAGCAAATTTCAACCTATTGCTCGCTGACGTGACTTGGTGGTCCAAACTGGTGTTTCTACATTTGTTTCAAAGCAGAATTTTTGCTCTTGTGCTTATAGTATGTCCTTCATTCTAATGTAATTCAGATTACTTGGAAGTACCTTTTCGTCATAGAAGATGTAAAGTTTGGTTGTGGTGTTGTTGGACAAAAAATGATGGTCGTTCAATTATCAAACAGCGTACATATGTAGGATAGTGGTTTTGGCCATTTAGATTTAGTCACCATTAAGTCATTTGACATGTTTTTGACAACCGCAGGATGGTTTTTAAAATGCATGTGAAAAAAATATTTGTTCTGTGGTCAGCATTTCCGACATCGCTTCCCCACCCTTCTTTACTTTAGAAAAAACCTGAGCCATGTAATTGCAGCGTCGAAAATAAGCTGATTACACAAAAACTAAATAGCAATGGCAACCACTCACACTTCTCCTGATAGATTCTAAGCAACTTTGTACAGTATCAGATTGAGACTGACTTCAGTTTCCACTGTTTTTTGTGGTTTCATTGTTTTTCGAACAATATATTGAACCAATGAGGCTTCTGAATTTCATAAAATATCTGTTCATGTGACTTGGGAGCCCTGTTCAACGTACAAGAGATTACATATTTGCCAAAAGGATCCAAATAACCCCTAAAATCAAAGTCATGCTTCGACAAAATTTCCCTAAGCCAATTTTATCCTATTGCTCTCCTTGAAGACTTGATGACCCGAAACGGTGTTTTTGAGTTTTTTTTTAAACTGCATTTTGTGCTCGTCTATTCGTTTGTATTCGAGCCTTTTGTAATTAGGACTGCGACTGCTTTGAATTACCTTTTCCGTCACAGAACATATAGATATTTGATTGTGGTGTTGGACGAATTCTGATCATCTTCCAACAAATCTAACAGCATAATATTGGCTGTTAGAGGTTTGTGTAATTGAACCTCAGAACTTTTTTGGTCATATGACAGCTTTATGACAATTACAAAATGCTCTATTTAAAACTGCAAGTGAAAATAAAGAGGAAATTATTTGCTCTGTTGTTACAATTACCTACATCACATTACCACCCTTTCAAATCAGAAAAGAAAATGAATCAAGTACCTAACTGGAGCGTCACAACTACCGATGGCAATCATGTAAAATTCTCCTAATATATTCTTACAAAATGTTTGCAGAAATCAGAGTGAGATTGACTTCAGTTTTCACTGTTTTCTGTGCTTTAATTTTTTTGCGAACTTCCAATTTAATCAGTGAGGCCCTTGAACGCATTATAGATTCTGTTCAGGTGACATGAGATCCCTACATAACGCACGACAGAAAAAAGTTTTCGCCTAAGTGATCCCAATTACCACAAAAACCAAAATTTCGCCTAATTTTGCGCAGCAAATTTCATTCTTTTGCACTCCTACGTGGGTTGCTGGTCCAAAACAGTAACTCATCACATTTTTTAGAGCTGAGTTTTTTGTTATTGAGTTTACAGTTTGTCCTCCAGTCTATTGAAGTTCAGAATGCTTAGATTTACACCTCTTAAAAGACCCTAACGAAAGTTGTGCAGAAATCATGGAAAGACCTGCTTCAGTTTTCACTGTTATTTTTGTGCTTTCCTTGTTTTTCGAACCACCAATTTCATCAATGGGGCTCTTAAACTCACAATAGATTCTGTTCACGAGACATGGGAGCCCTGTATAACGCACGACAGAAAAGTTTTGCCTAAATGACCCAAATTACCACAAAAACCAGAGTGGGTTGGTGGTCCAAAACAGTAACTCATTACTTGTTTTAGAGCTGAGTTTTCTTGTAATTGAGCTTACAGTTTGCCTTCCAGTCTATTTTAGTTCAGTCTATTGAAGTTCAGAGTGCTTAGAACTACACTTCTTAATAGACTCTAACGAAAGTTGTGCGGAAATCATGGAAAGACCGAATTCAGTTTTCACTGTTATTTTTGTGCTATCATTGTTTTTCGAAGCTCCAATTTAATCATTGAGGCCCTTGAACGCATTACAACTTCTGTTCACGTGACATGATATCTGCATAAAACGCACAAAAGTAAAATTTAACCCAAAAAACTAAATTCTGCTTCAACAAAAATTTGCGAAGCGATATTCGTTCTATCGCTCTCATATGTGAATTGGTTGTGCGAAATGGTACTTCTCCACTCATGTGAGCTCAGTTTTTTGTTCTCGTGCCTACAGTTGGTCCTCCAGTCTATTGTACAGCAGACTGCTTGGAGTTACACTTCTCTTAATAAATTCTAATGAAAGTTGTGCAGAAAAGTTAGAATGACTGACTTCAGTTTTCACTGTCTTTTTTTGTTCTTTGATTGTTTTTCGAACCACTAATTTAATCATTGAGGCCCTTGAACTTTGGGCATTATGGTTTCTGTTCAAGTGACATGGGATCCCTATATAACATACAATAGAAAATAGAAAGAGTTACCCCATTAAGTACAATTATACACTCCAGAAGTTTTTCAAGTAAGTCGATTTGAAAATTCAGGTAAATTAACTTGCAAGTTGCTGATCAATTGATAAAGGGTAAATTTATTTAGAATTTGCAAGTATGTTGTTCTTCAAAGCAACTTACCTAGAAACTACATACAAGCAATTTAAGACAACACGCATTTTCAGGTAAACTTGCCTGCAAAATACCTAGGAAATGCAAAACTTTCCTTCTGGAGTTTCACATTTTTCACCATTTTTTAGGAAGGTTTACGTGCAAGTTGCCTGTAAAAATTTCAGATTGAAATACAAAGAAATTCTTTTTTACAGGTAAACTTTTTGGTAAAAACACGTGCAAACCCTAGATAGATTGAAGTTAAATTTGTCTGGATTTTTACCTCCAAAAAACCAATTTTTAGGTAATTCTATCTGCATGTTGCATTGATGGTTCGCAGGTAAAAATAACTAAAGATTTTTTTTCAGGCAAATTTCCAGGTTAACATTACTACAACCCAGACAGAATATACTACATCATTTCACCAATCTTCGTTTTATGGGAAAAGATACACAGCCATGTAATTGCAACGTCAAAATATTGGGCATAACACAAAAAACAAATGGCAATCGTGCCCTTGTCTCTTTAAAGAATCTAATGAAATTTGTTCAGAAATTAGAGTAAGACTGACATCAGTTTTCACTGTTTTTTTGTGCTTTCATTGTTTTTCGAAGCAAGAAGTAATCAATGAGGCCCTTGAACGCGTTTTAGGTTCTGTCCACGCAACATGGTGTCCGTATATAACGGACAAAGAAAATTTTTTTGCCTGAAGAATCCAAATTACCCCAAAAATATAAATTCTGCTTCGACACAATTTTGCGAAGCAAAATTCATTATAACGCTCTCAGCGCTCATTCTAGCGCTCATTTGGTCTAACAGCTTACTGCTGTCTTCTAGAAATAAGACGCAGTCCGTCTTAGGTTTTATGAAATCTTGTTGACGATCGGTGAGTGATTTTTGTTAAACCAGCGAGTGAAAATACAGAGAAAAGTATCTGCTCTGTTATCACAACTTTCTTCATCCCTTCCCTATTTTTTTGCTGATACACCATTTTAAATAGTAAGGGGGACCACGCAAAATTTGTAGTTACTTTGAAACATTCTTAATATCATTTGAGAAGTATTTACTACACTTTCTTTTGAGTTTTTTTTGGTTTTATACGTCAAAATGTAAATAATTAAAATCATAGTGTAGTTTTGAATTTGAAGGTATTTTCTAGGTGAATTGCGCGCATTCATCATAACTTTGCCAGTATTATACCTGCAAATTTGCTTACCTATAGACGTTGCAGGTTATTTTACCTAGACATTTCATGGAGTGTATGCTTGCTCAATATCTGAGATTTGTTCTTCTGTTGAGATTAGTAGTATTCAGGTCTTGTCTTTATTCTGTGTTTCCTGTTCCAATCGTAGATTTGAGTTGCTATGTTTTTTCTATATTGTCGCCGAGGTTTTTGTTCGAAACATATTACTTCGAGATTACGCCAAAACCTCTTTTTTGTTATGCTTCGGAGCAATTGTGTTGAATTGGCTTGCTTTCACTTTTAGCAGAGTGAGTTTTGCTGATTTGTTTGACATAGGTTTCAAAAAGTGTTATCTTCAATTTAATACAATGAAATAAGGTCAACAGAGTGCATCTCGTTGTAATTGAGGCATACTAAATTTCAGATGTTGGAAGCCGCAATACGATTTCAGATTCTAAATCAAAACTAAATCAAATGTGATTTCAGATTTACGAAAATACAAGTTTCCCCTTTTCGGTTAGATTAAAATCTGCAGATCTTCGAAGCTGCTTTAGCTAAATTTTACTATCTGCTAGCTATTTTTTATTTTGTGGAGTGTTTTTGAACTCTATTAGAAAAACTATGAACTTCAGAAAATTACTTTAAAGGTTTGGTTTTAAAAATCAACTATGATGTATCAAGCTACAAAGTTGCAACTTAAACAAAAATTTTGTACAGCAACAGTTTGCCTGGCTGGGCTGCTGGTGATAATGGGTTTAAATTTGCTAACCAATAGTATATACTATTCGTTAGAGAATTCAAACCCATTATCCCCAGCAGCCCGACCAGGCAAGCTGTTGTTGTACAAAAATTTTATTCCAGTCGCAACTTTGTTAGCTTGATACATCACAAATGATTTGTATTATTGTTATTATTACCCTAACCCTAGCATATGTTCTTTGCAGACGCATAGGGATTTAGCCAATACAACACGTGAGTTGTTTCAATAGTTCGAGCTTAGATAAGAGCTTAATTTTTAGATATGTGCTCTCCTTATTTTTTCAGTTGAGTTGACTCTTGATTTGTGTAGAAGCAACTCGTTTCAGAAAGGATTAGAGTAATAATCCGCCCTTTGGCTTCTCAAGCTAACACAGTTGCAATCTCAGCAGAGTATTGTTAAGCTCTTAGAAGGCCTGGCGAGGGTTCTATCGAGAATAGGAGCTGTCGCACTATGCTCTCAGCAAATATATGTAGTTATCCAATACTGCAGATGGGCTGTTCAAATTGTAAGAAGCACAGATAAATTTAGACTCTTTAGACTTTGAAATTTGCTCCTCCACGATTTTCGATTTTAGGATAAACTGGTCCAATTTTGATGGAAATTTGAAAGGGGCAAGTAAAATGACTTGTGATAAAGAAAACAGCCAAAGCTTCATAAGCTTCATAGAAAAGTCAAGGAGAGGTGCAAAATGTGCTCTGTACACCTAACTTGTAAAGCTGGTTTTACCTTCAAGAGAAAAATTTATCAGAAACGTGGTCACTAATGCTAAAGATTGTATCAAAAAATTTGCTGGAAATTGCTGCAAATAAATCTGATAAATTTTATCTGAAGCTCCTGGTTTTTCCAAAAGGTGTTTTACTCCAAATCGATTTATTTGGAAATGCATCAATGAGCCATTTTCTCGTCATTGATAAAATTAACATGTCAATTTTTCAAACAGTGTATTCAACTTCTCAAGTGTATTCACTTGAGACCAATACTTTATACTGACAAATAGTTCTAATCAGCCTTGTTCAAGAAAAAACCTTGAGTTCAAGGCAAAAGCATTTTAAAAATTAGGTTTTAAAATCTCTATACAGCAATTCAGCCATCAGGAACAAAAATTCTAATTATGAAAGTTTCGAATCTGAAAAACTCATGAACTCTTATTATTGTGTTAACTATGGGCTCGAGAAAGATTAGTTACAATTTAGATTTATTGAAAAATTGAAGTTGAGAAGTCAGCGTTAAAACATTATGCAAAAGTCAATTTATCTGTGAATTTCTGTGAAACTGATCTGTGATTTTGGTGGTTTATTCACCGGTTAATCAAAATTTTCTTTAGCAAAGATAATTTGGTGTCAGATTCCCGGCTCTGTTTGCATTTCTCAAACTCAGTAATTGGTCCCAATGATAGTATTTTTATACTTATTCTTTGACAAAATCTTGGTTCCTTTATTTGAAACACAAATTCCTATGACCTTTGGTTAAAGATACACTCTCATAAATAAAAGTCTATAATTCAAACTTTTGCTGAAGCTTGTTAAAATTTAAATTTTGACTAATTCGGTCTTAGAAACTTTGTGAGCATGCTTAGTAAAATTTAGGGCCACTACCTTGGGTTACCATATAACCTGTAATTTAACGTCATTCTAGACATTTTTTGACGTTCAAAACTTTTGTTTTTTTTATCAAAACTGAGACGCTTTGCTCTTCTTTGTATTGGCTATTTTTTGCCGGGCTTGAGTTTGTTACAACCGTTGGTTCTTTAAAACGACTATATAATTTACTCTCAAAGGGAGAAAAGGGTTAACGGGCTGAAGTGCCAATTTTATTACCCAGGTCGAGGTTTTTGGGTAAATTTTCGTAAGAAGTGCGGTGAATGCGCTGAATTTTCGTAAGAAATGCGGTGATTGCGGTGAATGCGGTGAAAAAAAATAATTCACCGCTTTTCACCGCATTTCTTACAAAAATTCACCACCAAATTCACCGCATTTCTTACGAAAATTCACCGCATAGACTATTATGGCAAATTAATGTAAGAAATGCGGTGAATGCGGTGAATGCGGTGAAAAAAAAATAATTCACCGCTATTCGATCCCAGGTCTAGGTGTCAACGCTAAAAAGCGTTAAATTATGTGAAATTTTGTTGTGGGCTGAAGTATCCATATTGTTTTCAATAAAATCAGTTGGATGCAGATGAAACTGGAGAGTGTTGAAAGCAGACAAAAGTAGTGAGAATATCAAAAAATTTCATTTTTAAACCATTTTTTCTATATGATGGAGCAAATTATCGACCCCCAAACCTAAGTTTTTTTCAACTCTTGCTCTAATCTACTTTCAAATTATTATTGCAAATTTTCAAAAAGAAAATAGTTGGATGCAATTGAAACTGGAAAGTGTTGAAGGCAGACTAAAGTAGTGAGAATATCAAAAAATTTCATTTTTAAGCCATTTTTTCTATATGATTGAGCAAATTATCGACCCCCCCAACCTAGGTTTTCGAACTCTTGTAGTAATCTACCTTAAAAGTATACTTGCAATTTTTCAAAAAATCATTTGCATGCAAGTGAAACTGGAAAGATTTGAAAGCAAACAAAAGTAGTGAAAATAACAAAAAAATATATTTTTAAACCATTTTTTCTATATGATGGAGCAAATAATCGACCCCCCCACCTAAATTTTTGAACTCTTGCTGTAATCTACTTTCAATATATTTTTGCAATTTTTCAGAAAAATCAGTTGCATGCACGTGAAACTGGAAAGATTTGGAAGCAAACAAAAGTAGTGAAAATAACAAAAAAATATTTTTAAACCATTTTTTCTATATGATGGAGCAAATTATTGACCCCCCCACCTAAATTTTTGAACTCTTGCTGTAATCTACTTTCAATATATTTTTGCAATTTTTCAGAAAAATCAGTTGCATGCACGTGAAACTGGAAAGATTTGGAAGCAAACAAAAGTAGTGAAAATTTAATGTCCATGTTTTGCTTAAATATTCATGTTTTTACGACTAAGATTACCACCTTAGTATGTAAAGGTGTTCTACCCGGGTCGAGGTTTGGTGGTGAATTTTCGTAAGAAATGCGGTGAAATGTGGTGAAAAAAAAATAATTTTCACCGCGTATTTCGTACATCTTTTTGCGGTGAATGCGGTGAATCGCGGTGAATTATTTTTTTTCACCGCGTTCTCGGTGGCGGTTAAATTTTTTTTCCACCGCTTAATGCGATGAATTATTTTTTTTCAACGCATCTAGCGGTGAAAAAAAATAATTCACCGCTTGAGAGAAAGCGTTGAATTATTTTTTTTCACCGCTAGATGCGGTGAAAAAAAATAATTCACCACTTTCTCCCAAGCGTTGAATTATTTTTTTTCACCGCTAGATGCGTTGAAAAAAAATAATTCATCGCATTAAGCGGTGGAAAAAAAATTTAACCGCCACCGAGAACGCGGTGAAAAAAAATAATTCACCGCGATTCACCGCATTCACCGCAAAAAGATGTACGAAATACGCGGTGAAAATTATTTTTTTTCACCACATTTCACCGCATTTCTTACGAAAATTCACCACCAAACCTCGACCCGGGTAGAACACCTTTACATACTAAGGTAGTAATCTTAGTCGTAAAAACATGAATATTTAAGCAAAACATGGACATTAAATTTTGCGTCAGTTTCCTCACTTTCTGACATCTCTCCGAATTATTGTCATCTGATGGTGTGATTCAATCTCTGTCACGGATATATAACCACTTCAAAGCAATTCAGGTTCTAAGGACTCTGAATTCTGTAAATAAAAACTTAGAATTTAAAAAACTCTTGAATTTGCAAACTAATGCTAATTTTCTCCTAGGGAAGAAGAGTTACACTTCACATTCATTGAATATGCGAATTAGAGAGGGCAGCGTTTAAAATTTTCAAAAGAGTTGTAATGGATGAGTTGTTCTGCGAGTTTTAGTATTTGCCGATTTATCAAATTTTACGTTCTTAAGGACATTTTGGTCCCAGAATCCTTTCTCTCTTTGCATTATAGGCCAATTAGCTGTTTTTTTTTCAAGTGTCTTTGTACTAAAACTATTTAAACTGTAACTTGCGATTATTTGCGCTTTGGAAAAGTCATGAGCATGTTTAGTCAGTATTTAGGGTCACTATACTTTAAAAACTCAATGGAGCAAAAACAACTCCAATCGTTAAAGCAGGCAGTAAGGCGCCACAGGCGGGAGATCAATTATAATGCTTGCCAGTGTGAGAAGCGCTAGGTGTAATCAAATTACTACTGTTAAAAAGCTGGGTAAAAAAGACTTTCCCAAAACAATAAATAGAGCCCAACGAATTTCTTCGATTGATGCAGCACACGAAACAGACAAAATCTTTTCGTTAGGAGTTCCTGAGGAAACGCTCAACAAAGACAACTGAAAAAAAACCATCAGGATTATCTTGGGTGATTTTGCAGTCACTCGTAAGAACTATTTTGCAGTCTTGCGCTTTATGGTCATTTTTACAATTTATTTTAATTTTATCGATTACCTTATGGCACTGAGGATGTATATATACATTAACAAATCTGATACAATGCTTATTTAGTCAAAAGAACAATTAGCCTGATTTTTCAGACAAACTTATCATATAGTCTCCATGAGGGGGCCACCTAACTCTGCTTGCTCTTGATTGTAATTATTTTCTGTTGAATTAGAGGTCAGAGTTTGTTTGTGTAGCCGCAGATACTGGGGATGTCAAGTTCCGTCGGAAGAGACCTGTACACCCAATTTTCGAATATTGCAAACAATGTTGTGTCTACAAGAAGACCCAATTTCCTGGATCAATTATTGCGGATAAGGGTTCTCAGTAATTGATGGCTTAAGTTTTTGTTACATTAAATTCTTTTTCTTTGTCACCATTTGGCGTAAGAGTAGATCGATTGATTTACTTTTTCTTGCAGTTAATCGCTAAAAGAATAGAAGATAAATTTTTCGTTGTGTTAGGTCTTTTTCAGTTCATACAGCAGTCCGTTGATTGTATTAACTTGTCACGAACAAGGACAACTTTAGTCCCTAGGCGTCCACCAGCCGATCCGCAATGCATTGTCTGCATGAGTTCAGGTACCAAACAAGGACGTGTTATCAGAATACGATATAGAGATGATTGTATGCACGGATTTCTGACACAAAAAACTGTGCGGGAAATATATTTTACTCCTTGTCCAAAATTTTCGCCATTTTTTTCAACAAGTTATCAGCACTTGATCCACTATCTGTTCTTGAAATCGAACTAGAAAAATTACATTACTGAGGCTGGAGATAAATTTCTGAAGACAGTTGAATTCCCATATCTTGGGTTGCTTTCAGAAATCGAATCGACAGCACTATTGGCCTTCGTTTTAAAAAACGGAAAGAAAGCGATGAATACATGGCTGTTGAAAAAATCTCCAGAGAGAAACAAAATTGTACAGACAAGCAATAATCATTAGACAAAAACCAGTGACATCAGATGGTCACCTGGTTGTTAAAGCATTTCGATCAAAAGGATCCATATAGAATGGTAAAGCAGGAATAAACAATCGGATTTATCGCATCGCCCCTAAATATTGAGAGAATTATGTGGTCTAAAATTATTTAACAGTATTTTCAAATTCAATGATGACCGAATTGTATCCCTCAATTTCTAGGACGAATCTTTTCAATCTTCTTGTTTTTTTTATCGCTGATATTGTTAAAGTTTTGTTACCAATTGAAAGATGAGTTCGAAGCGAGATCTTGCAAATAGGAGATCATTTTGAAGCCAACAATTTTTATCTTATATTTTCAACAGAAACTCGGTTAATAGTTAGTTCAAACAATAAATGTATTCTCCAAACAGTAGAAATGGCGGAGGATTACCAACAAAAAATTAATAACTTAAAATAATAAACATATTCAGCAAATTGTGGTTCAATGTCGCCTTCTAAACACAAAACTTATATTTAACATGACTAATATAATTTATCACTGCAGACATTATAGTCACGTTAAAACTTTTTTCAACTGCCAAACGTTTTTTTCAAGGCTAAAAGCGCCGGCTGGGATTCTGACTATTCTCTACCCAACATTTCTTATTAAATTGTTTCCGGACTTGTGTTTTTTGTAACCGCCGCTTATTTAAAACCGTTTTAAAACTTACTTCCATTAACGGATAAACAGTTGTCTGGCTGACAGGCCATTTCTGGTTTAACAACATCCCACAAAAAAGTAGTTTATAAGTAATTGGTGAAACCAGGACTGATAATTTTGCAGTTAAAAAACGGATGTTATATTTTTATTCACTGGCCCCCTTCAGCTCACACTTTAGTTTTTTGGCTGTATTAAATTAACTCAAACAATGACTGCTTTATCTACTGCACGGCCGGCCCATCCACTAGGGTTGTATCTTAAAGATTTTAGGGACATGTGATCTGTGTTCGATGTAAAGAATATTATGTTGATAGATTCTTCAGACAACAATTTGCCCTGTAATGATTTTTTGCTCCTTTCCGAGTTGTTTGCCAAATTTTACGAAAGAATTAGCATTACCTGGTTGAACATCTGTTATTTGGTCAAGTTAGAGACAGTAAACGTGCTGATTTCCAAAGCTCAATATCTGACACTGGAAAAAAAATTCTCTGAAAGAAAGTGAATACCCGTAAATTACGGTCAGTTTCCGAAATCAAAATGAGAGCACTGTTAGCGATTGTACATCAAAGAAATAAATCCAACAAAATTAAGTTTACAGTTTTAACAGAAGCTCGAATCAAAGCTCATTCAAATGACGAGTTTTTTCTCCAGCAAGGTGCTGACCCATTGGATATAGTAATTTCAATGCAATTGGCAAAAAAGGCCCCGGATTAGCGTATTTCGATGATGGAACTTTAGGAGACAATTATTTTCCAAACATGTGATTGTCAATAGCGAAGGTGTCTCCTCTTTGTTTTACCTTGGTCGCTTCTATGTATCTTTTTGTCTGCACAAGCCAACCATTATTTGTGATTATAATTAGGTTTAAATTTCTTTTTGCTGAATTTCATGTTCTTTAAAGATTTTTTAATCGTAATTCATATCAATATTTCTATGCTGCTATCAGAGGTTGCGTCGAATTTTGAACTGATTAAGATGAATTTGGATTGGAGCCTTGATATCTTTATGAATAACTTAGTTTGTTTTTTGTTGATAAAATAGAAACAGTATTAGCTCCTTAACTCAAACAAACCGTATGAAGGGAACTTTTCACACAAATCTCTTCGACATCCTGTGAGTTTTTGATTTGAGTGATTGACAATTGCTTCCAGCGGATCATCGATAAGTATGACACAGATTGATGTAAAACCAAAGAAGACATGTAAAATATTTAGTCAAATTGTGCGGAATAGTTTTTTTCTCTATTTGCATTAATTAAAAATTTTTTTAACAAATCAACTCAAACAACGCATGCTGAGGCTGCTGAAAAAATCTAATTTGGACCTTACTTGTTTTCAGTCATTATCAGGCGACAAATTTATGATTCCTGTTAAGATAAAAAGAATTATTTATGAGCAGAAACATTTGTGTCTTTATTCCCACAATCTCGCCAGAAAGTTTCACAGTGCCTATGACTGATCGAGTTTAACCTAATTGGCCCTGAAAATCTGCCTTGTTTTTTGGATGAACTGCTTTTTATAAGTATGCTGGTTTAAACTTCTCCTCAGCGTTTGACATCATAATGACAAAATGTTTTAGAAATCGAAATTGTAGTGTTTGAGTTAATTAGTTTTGTTCAACCTTTCGCAACGACTTATGATAAGTGGATCTTTTTCCGGTAATGTCAAAGTTAAAGCGAGTGTGCCACAAATTTCTGTAATTGGTCCAGTATTTTCTTCTGTTATCTGATCCCTTTAGAAAATAAACAGAAAAATTGAAGACAGATTATGCTTTCTACGCTTTTGATACCGCATTTTTGTATTCGATTCGACCTTCAACCAATTATTGTTTGAAGATGTTTCAGCTAGGACTCAAAGTTGGTTCAACAATGCAAAATTGAAAATGAATAGGGATAAGAGCTAGTATATGATATTCGGAGAAGCAAAATTGTTAATCAAGGTCTTTCACGTCTGCCAGATGTGGGTGATTACAGTGAACCGGTAGAAACACTAAAGTTTTATACTGATTGCATGTTCAATCTGCAACAACACTCCAAATTTATTTGTTCGAACTCTCTTTAATATTTCCATATAAGGTCGTCAATTCCAGATCTAAACAGCCCTTATTCAGTTAACGAATTCAATCCACGGACAGCTCGATAGACTTTTATTTGTCAACCAGAGATCGTTATCACGTTATTTTACTGTAATTTTCTCTAATTCTGTCAAACGTTTTGTAATCAAAACTTCAGTAAAAATCTAACTATGCAGCGCATTTGATCTTTTAGTTGCCAACATCAACACCAACCTTGCTGTACATGAGCAAGGACACCGGCTACCAATTAAGCAACGCATTCTGTTTTAAATCTTTTCTGTATGCGCATCTCTTTGCACATCAGGCGATCAACATTCTTCATTATCTCATGGATCTCATTAAACGAAACAAAATGGTTACGAGATCTCATTATACTTACAGTTTATTGTTCCTAAACTTTGTTCCAATGTGAAAGACAATCGTTCTTTCATGCAGTCGGTGTTTAATCGGATCGGCTCTTTCGAATTGAAATTTATACCATCTGAATTTTTTTTTGGTAATTTTTAGACTTCAAATGGTGCCTAAATTAGTAATAGTGGCGAGGATGCAGAGGAAAAATCAAATCTCAATTAAAAATTTATTTGATTTCAAAAAAACAATGATCTCCAACCTTGGGTTTATTGTCAAGCATGCTTAACTTAGATTAACAAACGAAACAATTGATTTGTTGTTAATATTGTTGTTGTTGTATTGAGTTGTCAGCTAGATGATAAGGGGACTAACTCCCTGGAGTCTTTTTAAATTATCGATTTTACAATTTTTTAACCTTTGATAAAGTTGCCACGTGTGGGTTGTAACCGGCCCAAAGAATTCTGTTTTCATAGTTCCACATAGTTGAGAGAGTTCTCTTTTCCAATTTTTTCTTTATCAAAGTCATATTTGCAGTTTCTTGTGTTCGCGATACTACGGGTTCAGTAATAACAATCAATTCTGATTTTCTCTTTTTGAACTCACCTCAGATCAATGGAGTCAATCTTTCGACTTTGTTGGTTAACCGGTTTTAATATTTCAATAGGCTCATTTTTGTTGTGCAATAGTTTTGACAGGGCCAATAGGTCATTCAATTGCATAAACAATGAAAGAGGCAACAGATGTAACATCCTTAGGTTGATGAGAAGGCTTCTTTTTTTCTGGTTTTTCATTTTACTGTTTTCGTTGAAAGTGCTCAATCTTCAGTGGTTCTCTTCTCGACAATCAAAAGAAATCATCCCAAACAGTAGAATGGGCACAACTGGTTGCTTTGATAGCATTAGAGGCCATGAGAGATTGGTGCACACCGTTACCGCAAATCTTTGCATTTAGTCGCACTGTTAAGACTTCCTCCAATCAAACTGAGACTCGCTTTCTTTTCTCTTAATCAGACCTGTGGTCACTTGTTAACTTTCAAGCTCAATCAAATTTTGTTTACCCATCTTTCGCTTGCGGTGATATTTTATTGAATTTCAATACCGCCTTTGCCGAAAGCCCGCAGCTTCAAATCATCTGCAACAAGAATCGAGCCCCAAACATTCTTTTCTTCGGATAGTTGGCATGTACATGCAGAACAACATAGGCAAAAGCAGTGAGCCTTGAAGTACGCCGCCAGTCATTTCGATTATTTATTAGCTCATATTGTCAACTCTGACAAACTGTTGTCGTTCGTAGAGGTAATCAACGAGAAATTCCAGAAGACACCCACTAATCCCCATGTTGGGGAGTTTCTCAACTGCGGTACACTTTGTGCAGTACTCTGTCAAAAGTTTTTAAAAAATCGTTGTAGAATCCAATCACATTTTTGTTTGTGTTTCAATCAATCGTTTAAAATATTATTTTCAAGAAGCTCACCATATTCGTCTGACCTGACCAATTTCATACAAACCTCGGCTGATGCTTGGTTAAGAAGTTCATGACGAAGTTACATAGGAGCTCGTAAAAACTTTTTTGGGCACTTTGCTTTTTATTTTCAAAAGGTCTACGTTTCTGTAGATAGGTGTATTGATGGCCATTTTCCTTGTCTTTCGAATCCTTTGAAAGCTTTTTTCATTAAAAAACACTGTGTAGATGTTTACTCAGGATCTTCAAATTTTTTCGAAAAAATATCGGATTGTAGCTACTCATTCCTCGCGATTTCTTTATATTTTACTCACCGAAAGAATCGTAGATAATTCTTGCACTCATGAAAAATTTTATCAACAGAGAGCTGTCGCATTTGACCTCATCTATACTGAACTTTGGTTCTGGCTCGCAGACTGACTGAAAACAATCATCCCAAAAAATTACTCCTTCGTGCATATTTGATGAAGCTTTTCCGGTTTATTTTATTAACTTTGTACGGCTGCGCGACTTATCCAGGTTTTTGAGAGGTCATTAAAAATTTAGTTTGTGCCTCAACTAAACATCAGTTTTTCTTGATAGTTTACGCGGTCCAGATCACCGCCTCAGTAATTGGGTTCTGCAATTTTATATCTAAATTTCTCCTATATGTGGTGGGGTACAATGAAATCTGCATTTTTGGGTCTTCAGAATAATTTAATTCAATGTTCTGGAGTTTATCCATGGCGGAAGTGATTGCTGATGTCGCGTTCTGCAATGAAAATTGACTTCAATCACTGTCTAATAGTACTTAGAGAGCTCGTTGCCCAAGTTGTCGTTGTTAGTGTGAGAAATTTAGTTCGTTCGGAGTCTTCAAGATTGCTCTTTTTATGCCAACAGATTCAACGCTACCAAAGCTACAATTATAGGCCTTTCAGCTTTTAGTGGACAATCTAGCAGCAGTCTAAAAAACTTACGATCCGAGCAGGCATACAGAGCAGAAACATTTTTATCATCAACTGCGTGCACTGAGCAGTTTGCTAAAAAAAAGTTTGTACAAGATGTTTAATGCCCGCGTTGGAAAATCTATTTATCTTTCGAGCGCATTTCCATATAGCGCATTTCCGTGCGGACTACTGCGGCCTTGTCCTTCATAAGCGCTTACAGCATAGTCTGGAAATCATGTAACTGTTATCCACATCTGTTCACTGTTGATGGATTATAGAAGGCACACACAACAATTAATCGATTGTCTATTTGATGTTGCATGTTAAGCAGCAATCAGGTTGCGTCGTCTGGATATATGCAGATGGAATTCTAATGTTCTCGGAAATCAAACTTCCTACACAAGCATTCGTATCGTTTCAAAGATCTTTCTCTACGTTTCTAAGATCTATTAATAGTAAAATGATTGAGGAGCTTTTTGGATTAAGCGTATTCTTTTGACAATGTATTTTGGAGACAAGCTACTTAAAAATTTGAGAATGTGACAGAATTATTTAATTTCCATTGTTTTTCGTAAATTAGTAAGCTTCTGTTTTTCAACTTTGGGATTTTGATGAAGCGTAGTCAGAAACCAGAATCAATTGAGTTCCACTCAATGCTCACGCTAACTCTATCATTTTGCAGTTCAACATTTCTGATTTTCATTTTCTAGGGAGGTACTCCCTCGTCAATTAGATTTGTTCGTTTTATCAGGCACATTTGTTCTTTTCTGCGCTCTCTCAAGTATTAGCTGTGATTCGTACTCCATAGAAAGCTTCAACTATAGGGTCCTGGTTTTTCTTTTGTTGGTCGTGAATTTGACGAGTTGTTTCAGTTCTTAGATTGTTGGTTTAACGCCAATTTCATCTAGTGCTTCTTTCACAGCTTACGCTGTAGGTACGAGATGTTTGGACTTGTTTTTTTTCTGGATCTCGGCTAAAGTTTTTTTATACTCCAGCTGATGTCATGATCACGGTCTTTTTCTCGTTCATTTTCCTCAACTTGAGCTCGCCGTCATTATGAGAATTTGTGGCAATTGCAGCAGCGTTTTGTCAAAGCAGGTGTTCCAGGGACCACGTTCTTTGATATCAAGGCAATATGACTCAGCTCATTAAAGTCTGGTTAAGGATGCATATGGATAACGCACGAAACTCAGACATACTCCTTGACATTAGGATTGAGGCACTTTTTGTTAGTAGTGCAGTTTTTTGCCCTCTTTCATTTTCAGTACTTTTCGAGAGGGAGGCGGAGGAATATGAAGATGTGATCAGAGAGAAAAAAAACCGTACACATGTCATTGACCACATCTCATTCTACGAAGTGAGTTTATGTAAAAGCAAAAGTTTTGAAAATATCGGCAGTTAAAATTGCATTTACAACATTCGTTCAAATTCAATTTAACCAATGGATTACAATGTTTGGTCCAGAGTTGGCGGAGATCTCAGGTATTTTGTTTCCAAATCCTGAAAAGCGAATTCACACAATCCATTTTTGTAATTCAGTTGAAGCGGTCAAATTTTGAACTACCTAAAAGATTTTGAATTTCAAAAGTCCATTCTTATGCATTTTAATTAATAGTATAATGTTAATTGCTACCCAGGGCACTCATCGCGCGTATTTAGTTGGGGCTCTAGTTTTGATGTACATCGCTTCTACTGTTATTAGTTTTTCAACCCCAACATGCATCCAGTAAGTGCCACTCAATATTATGCGCTGTACCAAATCTTTCAACAAGGCGTTGTTGCACCGGAAAAGTTTTCTTCTGATGCTATAAAATTGATGGTAAAATTTTGGCTTGTTCGGCCAACACGGAACTGAACCATTAAACGTAACCTTATTACCAGATGTGATTTTAAATTTGCGTCAAAACATCACTGTAGAGTGGGCAAGCAAGATTCCAGCTCTCATGTGAACATTTTTTGAGTATCACAAAGTTTTTTCAGTTTAACCGTTTTGAGTGGTTTTTCTCTATTATAAAAAAAAACGGCTTATGCACAATTTCTTTAGCACTTTTGTTTGTTTGAGACGTTGGCCGTTTTTTTGGGATAATCTGTTGTCACCTTATTGTTGTGGATATCTTATCCAACGTGCGATTAACAATGCTCGATGAACCTTCAGCTGCATTCCGTTTGGTTTTCAGATTTTTATTGAGAGAATTATTAAAATATTTCCAATCATTGATTGCATTTCAAATCGTATGCATTGTCCTTTGAGTCTCGCTTTTCGTATGTTTTAACGGTGCTCACCCAGAAATTTAAAGTCATGATGGTATCAATAGACCTTTTATACCAATGACAGCTTATTTTTCTGTCTTCGTTTACCTTTATGTTGACATCCAAGGTCAGGTTATTGTTCACTCCGGTTATCTAAAAACTGAATTGTGAGTTTTTTAAGATAGCTTACATACTCAAGGTCCTCCAGAGGTTTCCCTTAACAGTTCACCTTATGTTAACTTTTCAGACTATCAGATTTTTTTCTATTTTGAACGCTCATAACCGCGTGATAGAGTGGACGTGCTGCTAGAACATTAACCAGCTTGTAGTCGTTAGATTTCACTTTTGAAATTTTGAGAGACTGTTCTGTTACGGCCACCGGTACCCGCTATGCGTGGTTTTCGGTTTTCTTTACCTTATGTGCAATGCCTCTACGGTTATCAATTCTTTAGTGTCGCTGCACTGGACAATGAGACGTCAACTAAAGTCGTTTGAAGAACCACAACAGCCTTTGCGTGCTGCCCCAACCTAATCAAATTTCTGGTGCTCTGTCACCTTCGTGGTAACACGAAAGCAAGTTTTTTGATATAAGTGGAATCATATTCAAAGCAAGAAATTTCATAAACGACGTGAAATTTCACATTTTTTCGAAACTCTACTTAGGCGAAAACATGCAAGTATTTAATTCTGCTATACGTAAAAATATTATATAACCAGGATATCTGCTGTAGTTTTTCAATCGTATGCTTAAATTGCCTCTGTATTGCATTAAAGAAATGGGGAAGCTGTAAAAACTTAAAGAATCCAATAATATTTGATATAGTAATCTGATGGTATTCGTATTGGAGCGGACTTAATGTTTGGGTTCTATTCGATTACTCAACCAATTTGTTCTGTTCTGAGCATATCACTCTATCGACTCCTAGTTTTACTCAAGTCTGCCTAATGTTTCTCTAAATTTCACTAAGTAACCCACTAATACAATCAAAGGGATAACATATTAAAAGAGTTTCGAAGCCATTTAGTCTTCTTCTAAGTTTAAAAACTAACGTTTTCGCTATAACTAGCATCGTCAAGTTATCAAAGTTACTTCATGATTGCTTTCTACCAAATTGATATTATATCTAAAACTATTATGAAGATAAGACTTTTTGGTTTCTTGAAACTGGTCAACTAGGTTATCTCGAATTTTAATAATTTTCGAAGATTTCATTTTCAACATTTTGTTAATTTCACTTTTGAAAACTTGACTGTTTTGCTTGCAATATTAGCGTAATTTTTTGCTTTTTTTGCATATATTTTAACTTTTTGAACAAGAAACTCACGTGTCATACCTATACTTGATTGTCGGTTACTGACACCTATATTTGTTGCACGTGTTTGTTTCTTTTTGGTTTTCGTTATCTGATGTGCAATGCCTCTACGATAATCAATTTTTCAGTGTCGCTGCACTGATCAGTGATACGGCAATTAAAAGCCTTTGAAGAACCACAGCAGTCTTTACGCGCTGCCCCCACCCTTATCAAGTTTCTGGTGCTCTGTTATCCTCGTGGTAACATGACAGCAAGTATTTCTATTCAAGCAGGTTTTCCATTCTACTAGACCTAAAAATGTTATTTAATCGAGATATCTTCTGTAGTTTTTCAAACGAATGCTTAAATTACCTCTGTATTTTATTGAAGATGTTTGGAGGGTGTAAAAATTTAAAAAAAAAACAAAAATAATGGATGGAATACTCCGATAGAATTCGTATTGGAGTGGAGCTAATGTTTGATTTCCATCCGAACATTTAACACATTTTTACTCCCCAGAGCATATCCCTCCATCGACTCTGGGCTTTACTGCTTCGATGGTGGTTAGTGCTTCGCTACTTTTTACTAAGTACCATGCTCATACAATCAAAGTGATAATACATTAAAAGAGTTTCTAATCCATTTAGTCTTTATCTAAGATTAAAACGAACGTTTTCGCTATATATGGAATTGTTAAGTTTTCAAGATTACTTCATGATTGCTTTCAACCAGAATGATATCAAATAAACAGTTATCAAAAAAAAGAGTTTTTGATTAAATAAATTTGGTCAACTTGTTTACCTCGATGTTTCGGAACTTTCAAAAAGCTTTCACTTTCAAATTTCGACGTTAGATTTCACTTTTGAAATTTTGAGAGAATGTTCTGCTACGGCCATCGGTGTTCGCTGCCCGTGGTTTTTGATTTTTGTTACCTTATGGGCAATGCGTCTATAGTTATCAATTTTTCAGTGTCGCTGCACTGGTTAATGATACGCCAACTAAAGTCGTTTGAAGAACCACAACAGTCTTTACATGCTGCCCCCACATTTTATCAAGTTTCTGGTGCTATGTTATCCTCGTGGTAACATGACAGCAAGTATTTCCATTCAAACAGGTTTTCCATTCTACTAGACGTAAAAATGTTATTTAATCGAGATATCTTCTTTAGTTTTTCAAACGTATGCTAAATTGCTTCTGTATTGCATTAACGAAATGAGATATCCTCTCGACTATTTTTTCCAATGGTAAATCTTTTTTCTTGGCCTTCAAGGCTTTCTGTTACCTAAAACGAACGTTTACAGAGTTTTGTGTTCAATTCTTGCAGTGCAAATTTCAGGGCACTGATTTTTCAGCCATTTATCATGTTTTTTCTAGGTGTTTCGTCAAACTTTTGAAATTACTCGTGCAAGAGAAAAGCCTTCTAATATATTTTTCTTATAGGGCAGAACTGCCAAAGTTTAGAATTGAAGAGGAATCGGTAGGCATACAATACCATTTGTATGCAAATTTACTTTCCTTGCTAACACATAATCGCGACAAGAAAATCCAGTTCGAGGTTTGCATCTACATTTTCTACTGTAAACTGAAGTTTTTTATGCAATGCGTCAGCTTCAACTTTTCAAAGCAATTCTTCGCCTTTCAAATTTGTACATAACTTAGCATTGACATATCACGCGAAAAACTTTCTCTCTAACTAGAGTTCTGCCTTGGGTAATTTTGTTGCAGTGGCTACAGAGCCATGCGATATCCGGGTTATTTCCATGATAGCCCCCAATAATAGTAGCATTACCAGGATTGAGGAGCTATGAGTTATCTGAACACTAAGCTGGGGGCTATAGTGGGAAGGACCCCAATATTCAACAATATATCGTGCTCGTCGCTGCCTATCATCTGGCACGTCACAAAAAAACCAATTTCCACATTCAACTCTTTTAGTTTTTCCAAACTAATTTTCTTGAACAATTGTGGCATTTGTCTCTGGGCATTTGTCTCGGGGCATTTTTTAAAATGTACATTCCTCTTGGTCGTTTTTTACAGAAAATTTAAGGTTGATCCTATATCTGGAGCCTGAACATTTGAATAGAGGCATCATATAACTGTTTCTTTTAAAGTTTTTTTACGTTCATCAAGTGCGGATGGGTTTTAGAAATTTGTTTAAATTATGGTTACTGCTCCTGCGAATCAACAGAAGGGATCTTAGTTTTAATAAAAAAGGACCATGTACACCATCCGGGAACGATGGATGTAGGTCGGAACATAAGGGATGATGAGTAGCACTTAGCCGGATGCTGCACTCCAAGCTGTTCCCCTACAGACAGTGTAAAGACGGCGCAGTCACAAAAATAACTAACAAAAGGAGAGGAAAGCACCATTATATATAAATAGGAACTGGTAAGGAACTGGTAAGGAACTGGTAAGGAAGGATTAAAATGAAAATAGGCAATCAAGGAATGAGCAAAGGAAAAAAGTTAAGCAGCCATACACTCAGTGCAGCCTTCCCTCCTCCACGACGGCGCTAATCGAAGTCACTGTGAACACGAGGCTTGAGGGCGCGACATCCCCTCAAGCAGAGAACACAGCTCCTCAGAAGTGCGAAGCTGATTTTCCTTCGGATGTAACTTAAGTATCAGCGTACGGCTCTCCGCGTTTTTCGCTGATCTTGGTTGCGAGTTGTCTCATAACGCGCGATGCTGATGGTCCACCACCACCCGAGCAAGCAAAAACCAGTGCGTTGAAACTGCTGTGTTCGGTTTCGCGGATTCGCTCTTCGTACTTATTTCGCTTGATGCTCTCGTGATATTTGTATGCATCTTTTATGGTCTTAGGGCAGCTCTTCGCGTAAGGGTTGAAAATCTTCACTTCGAAGAAATTGCGATTAACGCGGGAGCCCCACAGACCGTTTGCTTTGATGTTCATTCGAGCGTCATCATCAGTATTGGTGAAATTACTCGAGAAAAGTTCTCCATCGAGCGACTGAATTCTTGGCTCTATCTGGACATCGTGGCAAACGTCATCCATCAGGTTTGCAAACACGTCTCTGATTTCGTTGTGTCGTAGGTAGGTATACCCTCCACTGGCGCAATGAAGGGCATGGGTGAGGCTAAATTCTTTCCCGCATGGGCATATAGCTGCCGTGTTCTTCGCTTCCCAGGTGTAGCGAAGTGCTATTCCATCACGGAACTCAGTCTTCGTGAGTTCGAAACCATGTTTTGATAACGGAAACGCTTTAAGCCAGCTAGATGCTTCTTTCTCCGGGGCCAGCTGGATGGTATACTTCATTTCTGGTAGATTGTTTTCGATTCTGGATTTTTTCGAGATGAGTTCACGTTGCATGTCTGCCTTCTGTCTGAGACTGATCTTGGTTTGTTCTAATTCACATTGTTGACTTTCGAATGATTCATTATTAAATGACGCCAACGGAATGGATAGATCAATTGATTTCTCAAGATTTTTATGAAGATCTTGTGGGAGGGTGATGTTAAGCCCATCCATTCTGAGAGGGAGAGAAAAAAGTTCTTTCCTCTTTGATTTTTTCTTTGCCGACGATGTTCGGTATGACTTGGCCAGGCCCCTCCTCTACCTTGTCCAGAACCCCGTCTATTGAGGGTGTAGTACGCGAGAGGAAGATCAAATTCTGTTGAACCCCCTTCGTCAAACATGCATAGGCATTCTGAGGAGAGGTGAGAGCAAAATGATCAAGTCTGTCCAAACTTTTTATGTATTTAATTTCTGCATCTTTCAGGAATTTTTTACTGGCCTCAGAGCTAACAATTACTGATCCCAGGAGTCGAGCGCCCTGTGTGATTTCCACATTTGTGCCTGCAAACTCAGTTGACGCTTGGCGCTCGCCTCTTGGCTTAATTATCAACTGACACTTCGGAGGATTGACAAGATATCCGTACATGGGACCAAGCTGAGTGAGCTTGTCGAAGAGTGCCCTGATATCTTTCAACTTACCGATGACGCTACCATCATCAGCATACCATTTTTGTGTCCAAAAGTCATTGTGAAGTCTTGATATTAGGGGAAGGATTGCGATTCCATACATTGCCGTCGCGAGGGGATCACCTTTTGTCGTACCTTCCTGAGACAGAATGGTCGACTTACCGATGTAGAGATGAGACAGATGGCTATAGGAATTCTGTAAGGCAACATGCAATGATGGGCATAAGGCTTTCACGTTCTCTAATGCTGTTTGTCTATTAATCACATTAATTGCGTTTTTGGCATCAATTAGTAGAATTGCTTCGTTTTCGGGATCATCAAAACTGTGAAGAAGGGAATGTATGGCATGTTCTATGCCGCATTTCTGGCCCAGGCACAGCGGCATGTTTCCACCGAGTGATGTTAGATCTTGCCTGTGGCAATCGACGATTATGCGTCCGGTGATCCGACGCATTACTTCACCAATACCAATAGGTCTCACATCTGGACATTTATCCAGAACCACTAATCGACAACCATTGTACGCAATCAAATCATCTGGTGGTATTATGGACGTGGCCAGCCTCTTAGCAAACTTGGTAACAAGCTTGAACAGGTTCGTGGTGGTCTGTCCGAAAGCACAAAGTAGTCTACGCCAGTCATCGGCGTCGAGACCTGAAGGCCCGGCACTGCCATGAGTCTTCATTGCATGCCTTCGGACAAGCCTCGCACTGATTTTGTCGGAAACAGCGGGGTGGTAGGGAAGTGTGCGTGGATGTTGGCTCTGAATGCAGTTGGACTCCGCGAGTTGCCCTTCAGGATGTTTGTCGCGTAAAATCTCGAGGACCGGTCTACCGTCTATGAGATCGGTAGGTGCGAGCACGCCGTCTTTATGCTCATCCGAAAGAACGAGAATAGCCTTACTGATCTTACCAGGAGACATGAAATCCGTGAACATCTTGTGGTCAGAGTGTTGCTTTTTGTTCCTTGAATTCATTGTCATTTGGATTGCCTTTGCTTCACAGAACAGGTAGGAGAAGTTGCAGCTGTGCCATGCACGCACTCTACGCTTGATGGTCTTATTGTTCGATCCGTCGTCCGTGTTCTTTTCGACTGAGAGTTAAGTGCGGAAGTATCATACAGAGGGTCAGAGATATATCGGATCTATCCGTGTCTACGACAATCGGGGAGAGGACACTGTGAAGGGCTTCGGCGAACTGTTCCCCTGTCTTGTTCTTACTGAGCGAAGGCTTCCATGTGACGACCTTGCGGTACTTCGCGCACTGATACCGCGTGATGAGGCTGGAAGTTATCCCAAAAGTTATCCGATGGTGCGGCAACGGGAAGTTCGGGGGCGTGCGATGTTGCAGGATCTATGAGTGCAGTGTCGGGAACGGTCAAATCATTGTGTAGTGCCGGCGTTGCGATTGCTGTTTCGGTGGCTGCGGTGACATCAGAGCAGCTTTTGTAGCTCAAATTTTCGGTTCACTCTTTCGCTGCGGCTAGGTCACTGCATTTCACGTGAAAATATTTATAACACGTATGACACCAGACGCCTCCCCTACGTAGGGGACCCTTGCAGAGTGGACAATGGCTTTGATCAGCCATCAGGCTACGGGCTAGGAGTGGGGAAGGCTGCACTGAGGGGGACTAGATTAAGTTAATTACAGGAGAGTATAAGCAGCAACGATATTTAAAGTATTGAATGATGTTAACTTGATGTTCACGTGATTTTGTGAACTTTTGCTAGACCAGACAGACTACAGTAACCAATAAGAACGGAAAGCAAGACATTCTTGTAAAATACAAAATAGAGACAGAACCAGAAACATAACCCCTCAACTCAAAAATCGAGCTGCCATAATCCTAAATAATAAAACTCTATCTTCATCACATCTGTAATAACTTTTCTTTATAATCAATTGGTAAATCTAATTTTGATCTAACCACCAGCTGAATATATCTATCGAGACCAAAGGCTTTGACTTTGATTTTTTTTCAGCTTGAACTCGGGAACGAAATTGCTTTAGAAACCTCCAAGCAAAAAAGTAACAGGATTAATTGTACAGACATTAAACTGGCGACAGTTATTTAAAACCAACTAAAAATTTGATAATTTCAAATTTTTAACAAACTTTTACGTAAGAAAACAAACAAAAAAACACTTTTATTCGAAAAAAAACTCGGTAATCGAAATAAAATTCGAAAAACAACGAGATTTGGGGGGTAACAAATCAGATTTCAAATCAGCTCATTGTTCTAGCCTCCGTTACTAGTGCCATCTTCCTACGAATATCATTTTGGAGCAATCTGTTGCTCATTTGTGGAAAAAGTACAGGGTGGGGAAAGGTAGAACATATCAATTGCGTTGAAATAACGAATATTCACAGTTGTTGATAACTTAAAGTGCGCGCAACTCGGCGAAACGAAAACAACAAAAACCATAAAACTGCAGGATACTTGTGCTAAAAACGAAATTTAAAGTTGTTTAAAATGATCAGACATCAGAGAAACGGGGAAAATAATAGAAAATAATGCACCTAGTTTTTTTCTTAAAGTAATTATAGCAAAAAAAGAAATGAAATTCTAAACGAAAGATAAAATGGAGGTTAGTTGAAAGTACTTCGAAAATTATAACAATAGGGGGGACTGTATATTAATCTGTTGCTAGTATTCTATAGTACATTCATTCACTGATTACCTCCTGTTCTTATTTTGAGTTTGTAGTAGATTCGTTTTTTTATTAACTCCGGTTTCCTCATTTCTAGAAAGGTGCTGTTCATTTCGTTTTCCACTTTTACAGTTATTTCATCGTTATTACTTTCCTCTTCTTTAAACTGGGGAGAATTAAGTACATCCAGGAGTTTTTGCTCATAACTTTCCTTCTCAATTACGCCAAAACCATTCCCTTTGTCAAACGGCCCAGCCAAAAATTTGTTATTCATGAGGTGTTTATTTACATTGACAAAGCCACTTTCTATGGGTGTCTCGTTTTTGGCATACAAATTGGTTGCAGACTCGATTTCGAACAGTTCCGTTCTCTGCTTGATTTCTCGTTTTCGCGTAGTGATTGGACAAAGCTTACTCATCCGCCAGAAAATTAATCTCGCTCAACTTGTCCTTGACGATGCTTTGGGCAATAAGAGAGCATTTTTTTGACAAAAACGGGCAGTTCGATACCTTCGAGTGTTCTGATTGCAATATTGTTTGTCTCACGAAGCGTTTTATCTTGCCTCTGCAAAAGTTTATTCTGCTTCGAAAGCATTGCATCACTTTCAGTTTCGACTCGCATTTTGCTAAATTTGTTAAAAACATTGTGAGTGTCACACGTATGTAAAAAAAGGGTTGTACTAAAAACCTTGGGTTTCAAGGTCAAAGATTTAGTTTAAATTTTAATTTATTACTTGATTAATGACTGACACAATCTTGGTAGGTGTCGACATATTGAAATAGACAAAGCTCGGGCTTCGAGCAATACTAACAATTGTAACATATCAGTATTTACTTGGTTAATTTACCACGGTGATGGAACCGATATTGGGTACGGGCAAAATTGAGGATAAAACTCCCTCATTGAATAATAAACCTACCTTCAGAGTTAATCACTCAATTAGATCTTCATTTATCTGAAACAATTCTCTTCTGCTTTTATCTACTTATTAATTGAACTTCAATCCTTGTATTTTAAACAAGTACCACTCTCAACTACAAAAGATAATACATATTGCGCACGGGCGGCTGCTATAGTGGCGACAGAGATTAAAAGTAAATAGAAAACCACCACCCAATAACATTGAGCGTTGTACTAATTTCCAAGAGAAATTTATTTTTTGTTTGAAAGCCAATTTTTAAACTCGAGTTCGACGTCTTAACACCGGAAGAGGAATTGTGGACTGCTGTCGGGATTCAACAACAACAACTGCCGTCTTGGAACTATAAAGTGAGTACTCCCTAAAAATTCAAATAGCATAAATCAGGGCGTACATGTTTTTTTGATAATAAAATAGCGTTCAGAAACATCAGTATTTTAATTTGACTTAATTTGACTGAAACTCAAGCATTAAACCTCGAGTTTTTTTTGCATTTATTGACGAGGGAATTAGAGTTTCAATCATATTTAAAAGCTTTTAACTAGAGTGTCGGAAAAATAGTTCGAGTTTCGAACGGAATTAGTGGCATATTTTGAATAACAACAGCTTTTAAATAAAATAATGATGGCGCGGCACTCCTCAAAAACGCTGTTACCGGAACCGTTTACTGGATCAAATGATTTTGAAAGTTACATTACACACTTTGAGCTCTTGTCACAACTTCAAAAGTGGCAAAGAAAAGAAACAGAAAAAGGCGCCGAGACCGAAATTGATGAACGGCCGCATTATTTCGCGTTAAGTTTACAAAAGTCGGCTATTGATTTCTATCGTACACTTTCGGAGGACACTAGAAAAAGTTATGACGAGACCGTAAAGGCTTTCAGACAACATTATAATGAGAAACCAGTAGTGTTTCGGGGGAGGCTAGCTAGGAGAGTCCAGCAGCCTGGTGCAAAATTAACAGATTTTCTCGGTGATTTGCAAACCTTAGCCTTGAAAGCATACCCTCAGGAGTCTAATGAGATAAGAGAACATCTCAATATGAGAGGATTCCTCGAAGGCATAGAAAATAGTCAGGTGCGACTCGACCTGAGAAAGAACTTGGGTGACGCGGATATGACTTTAGACAAAGCTTTAGAAAGAGCACTACACATTGAAGCAGTCACGAGAATTGAGGAGGAGGATAATGAGCCGCGGGTTTCTGCCATCCAGTCGAATGAAAACACACAACTGGTTAATTCGATTAACGATTTAGTGCAAACACTGCAGACTAATCAACCTAATAGGCGAGAGAATCAAAAGTTTTCATCGCAAGGAGCGCGGCCAAAAGAGTTTCTGCGCGGTAGTCAGCGAAGTTCAAGAGAGAACGAAGATAGAAATAGAAATACTAATAGCTATACTAGAAGCAGTGCTGAGCAAAGACGAAACAATTACGAAAGTAGAGCGCGTTCGCTAACACCGGGAGGTGAGAACAGAAGCCGAGATCAATCGCACGAGAGTCGTGCCGAGCAGTCGAAGGCAGCGGTGAGTTTTGAGAAAGAAAAATGTCGCCGTTGCGGTCAGCGAAACCATGCATCTAGGGAATGCAAAAATTGTTTCGAATGCGGGAGCCCAAATCACTTCAAACGAAATTGTCCGTATTTAAACAAGAATTAGCTGGAAATGGCAGGGCTTCATTTTCAGCCGGCTACGTAAAAACCTTGCGTGGCGGAAACAGCCCAGTGGAGGCGCTGTTCGCAAAAATAATGATAAAAGACAAATTGATAATGGCCTTAATTGATAGTGGAAGTAGTGTTAATATTATAAGCGACACACTCTACAAGCAATTGGGGGAACCGAGCCAGATCAGAATGTGCAATAAAAATATAATAGCTGCCAATAACGGGAAAATGCCTATAATGGGGTCAACAGATATTCAAGTTCAACTTCAGAAATATACATGTGAAATAACAGTCAAATTTCTATTGACCAGAATTGAGATAACGCCTTGTTTATTAGGCATGGAATTCTTGTACAATTTTGACTGTATTTTAAATCTCAGAAAGAACGAACTTTTTTGCGGGGCGATTGAGAAAACATTACAATTGGCCCCATACCAACGAAGTAATAGGAATCTGTTTTTAATTGCTGCTGAGGATCAAGAATTACCTCGTCGCTGCAAGGGTTTCATTAAATGCAAAATTATCGATGAAGAAGGTAACATAACACAGCAAACAGAAATTATAGTCGAACCTATGAAAGGGTCTGAAGACAAATCACTTATTAATAGCGAGATCGCTGAATGACATGGTTGATGATGTTGTATGGGTTGGAGCTCTGAACCCTACATTAGAATCAAAGAAAGTTTACAAAAATGCGAGAATCGCATGTGCGGAAAACATTGAAAAAATTTCAAGAGTACAACAAAATAACCCCGACAATAATAAAGAGCATAGGGACGAATTTGATTTCGACAAACACGTGAACTCAAGTTCAATGAGCTTGTCTTGTGAGGAAATGTCAAAACTGAGGTCACTTTGCACAAAATATGAAATGATATTTTCGCGAAACTCAAATGATATGGGATTTTGCGACCGAATTTATCATAAAATAAAATTAAAAAACGATGCTGTGCCATTCAGACGTACATACGGCAGCATGAGCTTTGAGAACAGAAAAGCCATGAAGAAAATTGTCGAAGACTTGGAACGAGATGACTTAGTCGAACCAACACACTCTGATTGGGCAGCACCATCATTACTGGTACCAAAAAAAAGACGGAACCTACCGTTTAGTTGTAGACTACCGTGGTCTAAACAAACAAATAGAGAAAACATGCTGGCCTTTACCGCGAATTAATGAGGTTATTGATTCACTGGAGGGAAACATGTACTTCTCAAACATTGATCTTATGTCGGGATACTTTCAAATGGCGCTGGAAGAAGAGGGTCAAAATGTAACAGCTTTTATTACACCTTTGGGCCTATATAAGTGGAAGAGGCTCCCTATGGGACTAGCTTCTGCACCAAGAGCTTTTCAAAACCTAATGGAATTAATTTTTGCTGGTCTCTCTTACGAAGTAGCTTTAGTTTATCTAGACGACGTTATCGTCTTCGGAAGAAATTTTGAAGAACATCTTAAACGGTTAGAGCTGGTTTTCCAACGTTTATCGGAGAATGGATTAAAGATTAAAAGATCAAAATGCAATTTCTTCCAAAAGCGCGTCAGCTTTTTAGGACATATTATATCTGAGAGTGGTGTCGAGGTCGACCCAGAGAAAGTAAGAGCGGTAGAAAAAATGAAAGAACCATCATCCCTAAAAGACGTCAGGGCTTTTCTGGGCCTTGTGGGCTATTATCGAAAATTCATTTCGGGTTTCGGAAAAACAGCAGAACCTCTTTACAGGTTACTAAATAAATCAAATAAATTTGAATGGAGTACAGAGTGCACAAGTGCGGTAGCAGAGTTGAAGAAAAAGCTTTTAGAAGCCCCAGTTTTAGGATATCCAAACGATAGGGATCAATATACATTAACAACCGATGCATCGTTGACAGGCATCGGAGCAATTCTTACACAAAAACAAGGAACTGAGGATAGAGTTATTGCATATGCTAGCAGAACTTTGAGTAAAAGTCAACGAAACTACTCAGCAACTAAGCGGGAATTATTCGCAATAGTTCATTTTACCCATTATTTTAAAAACTATTTACTTGGTCAGCATTTTTTAATTATAACGGACCACAGGGCTCTCGTGTGGATCTATAGTTTTAAAGAACCAGACGGTATGGTCGCAAGATGGATAGAGAAACTTGGGCAATTCAACTTTGACATCAAGCATAGAGCAGGAAAGAAAATCCCACACGATGACTGTCTTTCGCGCATAAACACAGAAGATGAGGAACAAACAGCTTTCGTTAATTCTATTGCGCTAGACGTAGAGCAAGACGATACCGACTATAGTAGTCGAGGTTGGCAGTTACACAAACTGCGAGATTCGCAGCAAAATGACAATATACTCAAAGAAGTATATTCATGTGTCATAAACAAAAAAAGACCCGAACCACGGCAAATGAGAAACGGAGCTTCAAAGGAGTTATGGAAATACTGGGTTCAGTATAAAAATCTTTTTCTCATAGAAGGGATTTTGTATCGAAAACACCAAACAGGACCTAACTTTGAAACTGTTTACCAAATGCTGGTACCCTGGGGTAGAGTGTCCAACGTTCTTGAGTTCTTGCATGATTCGCCTAGCGCAGGACACTTTGGTATAGAGAAAACGTACAAAAGAGCTTGCGAAAGGTTTTATTGACCGTGCATGAGAAGGTACGTAAGAAACTGGATAGAAAGCTGTGACGTTTACCTAAAAAGGAAAGGCACTAAGCAGAAACATCGGCATTCACTCTCAAAATGGAAACCTAGTCATCCATTTTGGCAAGTATCTCTTGATATCATGGGTCCACTTCCCGAGTCTCATGGAAACAAGTACATTTTGCTTATCGGTGATCAATTCAGTAAGTGGTATGAAGCTGTAGCGTTACCCAATCAAGAGGCAAAAACTGTGGCAAAAGCGTTTGTTGAACACTGGATACCAGTCAATCGGCTGTCCAGTCAATCTACACAGTGACCAAGGGTCAAACTTCATGTCTAAATTGTTTCGTAGTCTTTGCAGTGAACTAGGAATTCAGAGGACATCAACCACATCCTACCACCCACAAGGGAACGCGATTATTGAACGAACAAATCGAACAATAGAAGAATGCCTCTCCAAATATATAGGACAATACCAACACGAGTGTACTAATTTTCTACCTTTAGTGATGATGGCATATCGATCATCAATTCATAGTGTAACAAGATACAGCCCAGCGTTTGTGGTACTGGGTTTTCCACTGTCGCTACCTATAGACTGCATCTATAGCACACCACAGACCACAATATATGCAACACCAAGTGACTATGTTTTCACGATGAAACAGAAACTACAGGAAACACACCAGTTGTTGCGAGAGTATATGGATGTCGAACAAGAACGCCAGAAGTCGTATTATGATCGCAGTAGGTATGGGCCGTGCTATAAAATTGGCGAAGAAGTGTTAGTTTTCAACCCAACGGTTAAAAAAGGAGAAACAACAAAATTTACTTCTTTCTATAGAGGACCAATCATAATTGTTGAAATTATAAACGATTTGAATTTCAAGGTAGAAGATAAAAAGACGAGGAAAGCTATCAAGGTCCATTATGACCGACTGAAAAAATATAAAACACGAGAAAAACCACTCACGCCTGAGCCTCAGGCGAAACGAAAAACAACCAGTAAGGAGCAAAAGAATATCAATTTGAACAGCTCAGACCATGGCGATATAATTGAAATAGAATTATCAACAGACAGTGAAAGCAATCTAATTACAGAAAATCAATCCGAAGCTGAGGATGCTAGCGATTCACTAAATGTTACAAATGAAACGCCTGAGAATGAAGCTAAAGAATCAGAGCAAGAAACCTCTAAAGGGCAAAGAGAAGGCACAAAATGTTCCCGAGGGTGGAGGTGCAACTTCATCAAAAGCTACCGAGTACACTGAAAAAAAATCAGCGGAAACAAAAATTCCAAAACCCGAAAAAAGGCAACAGGAATCTAGTAGTAAAACAAAAAGTACTGAAGAAAAGATTAATAGTAATGCCAGCGCACCAAAAATGGCCACAAGGTCTAGCAGTCGATTAAAATCGGTGCCTGAGAGATTAAAGAATTACTTTACTGAGCAAGATGAGGAGTACTTTAGCAGCCAGGAAACTCATGATGTTTTTGTTTCAGGAAAATCCAGAAAGAAATAATGGAATCGAAAAGAAAGACGAGTTCGTCTGGAGAATCGTGTGATGGAAAATCACTATGTTTGTATCTGGCATTGCTAGCCGTTTTTGCTTCTCCTTCACTTTGTATTAAATTATACGGCTATGATTTTGACAATATCGTATCAACAAAAATATATTCTTTGGATTACAGTACAAACTGTGATAACAAAATTCGAGTATCTAAAACAATAGAAGAAGGTAGTTTGATATATGCTGAGGTTCAGCCCGAGATAAAATTAAGATTTTGCATGTATGAAGCGGCATATACTGTGTCTGCACTTAAAAAGAGCAATGTATATGACGATGTTGTCTTTATTAACAAAAACTCAAGACTCTTAAAATCCATATATCCATTAAACGAAGTAACCTGTAGGAGCATTTGGCAAAACAAAAACTTTGCTTTACCAGATTTTGGAGATAAAACCTCTAAAGTCAACAATTCAGTAACGGAAAAGATTTTACAACGAGCAAGTGAAACTACGTATGCCGAGGAGCATAGCCAGAGCTTCATGAAAAAAAATAATCGTGAAGGTGCTATGTATGCTGAGCCTGTAGAGTGGGTTTCACCTACAGGAGTAAAACTTATTGGAAATGTGATGATCAATGCAAAACTTTACATCGGAACAATTTGGGGAAAGCTGATACAAAGAAACCTCTTAAGCTTTAAGGATCCCCTAGGTTTCTCGAAAACTGTTTTTATCAAAACCACATATTTTGAAGACGATTTAGTAAACTTTTTTTTTTGAAAATCGTGGTGAGCAAACATGTCAAACGATCAAACACTTTAATAAGGAGGACCCTGTAAAAATTTTTGGTAACAACAAGACCACTTTTATCAGCGGAAAAATATTACACAAAAAAAAATATGAAGATTTTGCATTAGAAATCTTGGAGGAAAAAGCAATTAATTTGTGTGGACAGCAGGTGAAATCAACCGGAGTTCCAGGTGTTTTTTACTCCGAGGAAAGTTCAGAACTGAAAACTGGTAATCTTAAAATAACCATAGAAATGTTTCTTTCAAGCGTTGTTGACACCTTGAATTTCGAACTTCTCAAGGAGAGAGAAATTTTTTTTTGTGAAAATTAGAACACTCCAATACAAGATTCAACGACTAAAAATTCAAACTATGATAGAAATATCAAAAACATTGTTAGTCCATCGGTAGCGCTCTTCGAGAAAGGAACTCACGTCGAAAGAGCAGGATCTGTGTTATATGTTCATAAATGTGCAAAGATGGTAGCAATAACTAAACTTCCCTTTGGCACAGAAGAAGTTCCTGTGTTAGTAGAGGGTCAGAATTTTTCTTCTATTAGATATATGGACCCTATTACAAAAACTTTGTATCATAATTATACAATCGCTGCATGCAACCCGCTGTACCCAAATGTTGTGAAATTAGAAGACGGCAGTTTTCAGCAATATGGAGAAACGCTGAAGAAATTCAATCGTGAGATATATCAGTGGTCGATGAATAATAACTTAAACGCAATAGATGAAAACCTGCATCGCAGCCTTTTCTCCATATCAGACGTAAAACAGAGTCAAATTGCTCGAACAATGCGCCATAATAGTAAGGAATTATCAGTCGGGAAGCATTCCGAGATTCGGATGGAAAATACAGTCATGAAAATTTTATTCATTGGAACGCTCAGTTCCAAAAACAATTTTTTTCAACAAATGAAATAACAATTTTTCGTAACATAAAAATTGAAAGCTTATATGTTTGTTTAAAAGCTAAGGATATTGCTGTGTCAGTCTTAACAGTCTACCTCATATTCCAAGTTGTGAAAAATCTTCCTAAATTGTTCGTCTATTTAGGATTAGTCATTAATGGAGCCTCCTGGCAACAACTGTTGCGGAATCTCGACCCTGTAACGGGAACACGTATGTATAATCAACTACTCAAATTAATTAATGAGCGTCGAGAACAAAAGAAAATGATTGAAGAGAAAGAGTCCTTGAAAGAGTCGGTTGTGTAAAAAAAATGAAAATGGGCTGTCTTGAGTTCAAGACCCAAAAAAAAAGAATGAAAATGACTTGTCTTGAGTTCAGGACGGGAAAAAAAAATGAAAATGAGTTGTCTTGAGTTCAAGACCAATAAAAAACGAAAAAGAGTTGTCTTGAGGTCAAGACAATTAAAAATAAGGGAGAAGTCTTGAGATCAAGGCTGAAAATATTGAGAAACTTTAGAAGCAAAAATGGTTTTTTATTAAACATAGCAGGCAGTGAGACCCCACAAATTCGTGAATATGTGTACTATATGCCAGAGTTGTGGAAAGGTTATTTCGGAGATTTCCCCGGGAGTGTACCGAGTGGAATCTTGTCTGTCATGGACTCGGAAGGTGTCTACACTAGAACTTCTGGCACCCGCCAATATTCGGTCCCGAGCTCTGCAGACTGAAGTGGAACTGCAATGCCAGTGCGCGCAGTTAGAGAAATTGAAGAGTACAAACTCTTTACTCCAAAAAGATCTTGTCGAGCTTCGACAAAAACTAGACAGACATTGCGACAAAGCCAAAGAGGCAACAAGAGAAGCATTGGGAAAACTGAACGCCGAGTGTGGGGCGCTAAGAGATAACCTAAAGGCGGCGGCAGCTAGAAATGCCGAACAAGAGCAGTCAATCAACTTACCTAAGCAGGAGTTGGCCGATCTAAAAGTCAATACTGATAAAAAGAGCGAAGCCCTGGAGAAAATGGAGAAAGAGAATGACCAATTGAGGTCAGAGCTTCAGCAGTTGGAAAACTATAACAAGTACTTGGCGAATGAGTGCCGAAGGAAAGACACTATAATTGATAGACAAAAGCATTCTTTGAAGAACGAGAGAGCCGAAACGAAGGCCACAGAGAAGTGTTTATTCGAGATTCGAAATAAAAATGTACTGAATCGGCCTGCGACATTGTACGAGATTTTGTTGATAAAAAGTTCTGCTTCAAAAGATCAGATCAAAAAACACTACCACAAAATGAGCTTGTTGACTCACCCTGATGCTGGTGGAGATGAGGAGTTTTTCAAGATCATTAATCGAGCATTCCAAATACTGATGAACGATGGGGCGCGAGAAGCGTACAACAATTTCGGGCTGGACGAGGCAGAGAAACTCATGAATGACGAAAAATGATACCTTAACTTTTTATATGAAAAGTACAAACTTTTTGTATTTCAAAACGCACATGTATCGAGAGCTGTAAAATTTGTTTGATTTTATGTGAGTGAGTGGCACACTCTATTCTTATTGAGAGGGGGGCAGTGTGAGTGTCACACGTATGTAAAAAAAGGGGTGTACTAAAAACCTTGGGTTTCAAGGTCAAAGATTTAGTTTAAATTTTAATTTATTACTTGATTAATGACTGACACAATCTTGGTAGGTGTCGACATATTGAAATAGACAAAGCTCGGGCTTCGAGCAATACTAACAATTGTGACATATCAGTATTTACTTGGTTAATTTACCACGGTGATGGAACCGATATTGGGTACGGGCAAAATTGAGGATAAAACTCACTCATTGAATAATAAACCTACCTTCAGAGTTAATCACTCAATTAGATCTTCATTTATTTGAAACAATTCTCTTCTGCTTTTATCTACTTATTAATTAAACTTCAATCCTTGTATTTTAAACAAGTACCACGCTCAACTACAAAAGATAATACATATTGCGCACGGGCGGCTGCTATAACATCGAGGATTTGACATTCAAAATTAAGTAATGTAAATTTGTCGACCTGAGCTGTTTATTTTAGCTTTCCACGGCACTTGTGCTTCAAATTCTTTGTTCTGGAAAAAACCTTATTAAATTGTTCACTGGTAGTTGCTATACAGTCATCGAATTATTCAGATCTATACTACCTTTAGGTTTCCTCCTGGACAAAGTTTGAAGCACAAGCACCGTGGAAAGCTAAATTAAACAGCGCAGGATGAGAAATTCACATAGCTTAATGTTAAATCGTCAATGTCTCTAACTAAGTTATCAAAATGCGAGGCGAAACCGAAAGGGTGATAAAAACGTGTGGCAATGTTTTTAAACTACTGATGTTGCGATTACAACAGATTCTTACAACTTACGCCACTCACCAGGAATTAAACTTCGAGTTTATCACAATAACGTAAATAACAATAAATTTTGAACAACTCAATAACCGGGTTTTATGCGAACCCGTGGATTACTTTATCCTAAATCTTTGAATTGTTATTATTATTTTTATTTATCCTTCGTCCCTGTTTATATAGTAACAGTGGTGCTAAAATAATGAGGAAGCAGATTTGGTAGTGTTAACTGGGCGTTAACATGTTATTTCACGGCTAAGTTATGCAACGTTTATCACAACGAGAGTTGATTGTTGGAACCCGGCTTTGATATAAAAATTTTCTTTATGTACTCTTAGTGTACTCCTAAGTCTTGAGAGTACGACATGAGCAACGTATTGTTTTGACATGTATGGGTGGTCTAAAGTCGGAAAGAGCTTGTTTTTGTAGGGCATCGATTCCAGATACCAATGTCGCAAGCAGCTGCAATCTTTGAAAGATGAGTTTGGCTTTGAGTTGTTCTCTGCGCTTGAGTACGAGTTTGTGCTACTGGAAGGCAGACAGGGGCATCAACCTGTTTTTAGAGGCACCGACATTTGTTCGACGTTTGGTAAGCGATTTTTTACACCAATAAATTTCGATCTTGGTTATCTTCTGCCCCCCCCCCCCCCCCAAAGCTTTGTGGGCATATAATCTTTACGCCCGAAACGCGCACGTGCCGTTTTTTACATAGTAACGTGCTTTATAAATAATATATAAATAATTGTGGGCATGAAAAACTCTTGGGGGGGAAGCAATAGATCCCAGATCGTTTTCCATCTTTGCGCCCAGCTTAGTGAATGAATTTTTTATGCACACCCCACCAACCGCCCCCCCCCCCCCCCCGAAACGTACGTGCATGCCAACCGCACACTGCAACCGGTGAAAGTCCCCGATCCGCACCCATTGAAGAAGACGCTCGACTGAATATCAAGGCAAATGGACTTGGAATTCTCGGCTCATTAGAACTTTTTTTGATGTCAAGATCTGTCCTCCTGCTTCCAGATCATCACCGATAACAACAGGAGCTTCTCTCAAAGAAACTAATTTAACCAAATTGAGAGGACCAGACGGAATGGCGCTAGGAACTACAGTTGAACGGGCGCAGAGCCCATTGAGAAAAAAATGAGAATCAGAGCCGAATCCTCAAATTTGATTGGCCAAATAATCTGATTAGCTTAAATTAAAGTAGAGCAAAAATGGCGAATTGGGTAGTTAACGTTGCCTTATCCCCCCGCTTCACAAAACTGCCCTTAAAATGCTGAGTTTGATATCGGCCAATCAAAGCACGGGAAATATTCGGCTTTGAACCCTTTTTATAGAATTCTGCTCTGCACCCGTTCGGCTCTACCGGCTTACGGACGGAATACTCGGCTCTGCAGACGGAATACCTCCAATATTCTACCAGAAACCGTCAACCTCTAAGTGACGCATTTAGCAGCATCTTTAAAACAATCAGAAGACTAAAAATTATACCAGACGACTGGAGCAACATCACCCATACACAAAAAAAAAGATGATAACATCTAGTAGAGAACTACAGATCGGAGGCTCTTAATTTCTCCCAGCATAGTACTTGAAAAATGTATGATTTTTTGCCAGTACGATCTTCAAATAAAAACTGTCTCAAAATTTCAACACCGGTTTATCAAGAATATCTGTTATCGCAAACCAGCTCACCTAGCTCAAACTGTTAACACAGCTTTGTATTAAGACCCTAAGACTAAGGTTTTCTCGTTCTATACAGACACTGCTGCAGCTTTCGACAAAGTACCGCACAATGAACTGTTATGCAGACAAAAACTAAAACAAGCTGGTATTCCGGAGATATTCAAAGATTCTTTCACCTTTTTGTATATGATTTGAAATTCATTACAGCTAATAAAATCATAATCAACCTGGACCTAAAGCGGTTTGAAAAATGGACCTCGAGAAGTGAGATGCAATTCGCGGAAGGAAAGGCGGAATTCTCCAATTTCGTGCTTACAAGAGAACTTTTGTTTTTAATAAGGAATCCCTCAGCCCATCGGAGTACTTGAAAGACCTGGGCGTCTACGTAAGTCATGATCTAAACACATTGATGAAAAATTGAAGAAAGTTGTAAAAGATCTGTACCTTATAAAACGCAACACCTCTCTAGAGACTAACAATATAGCTAAATTATGTTTATTCAAGTTGATGATTCTGCCTATTGTAACTTACGCGTCATCATGTCTGCACCTAACCAAGCAATCTATATACAAACTTATAATATTCCAAAAGAGTCGTAAAAAGGGCGCTAAATGATTGCATGTCCTCATATCGCACAATGCTAGTGACATCCAATCTGCTGCCTATATCGCTCTACTGCCAAATCCTAGACCTTCTACACTTATCAAAGATCTATCATGAAGCCACATCATCGCCAGTGTTATGGGATGCATCGTACAATAGACTAATGGTCTACCGATTCGAATTGCCGTATGCGAGAACCGAAACATACCGCACCGAATTTGGCTTTAGAAGATGAGTGGTGAAACATCTATCATTCGTAGTTCTTTCGAGCCCCTAGGAATTAAGAAACGAATAACAGCTTTATTCTGGTGTGATTATTTGTGTAAATAAAACGAAGACAACTAATGCACATGGCTGTGTGCGTGCGGGTGCCGGAGCTCGTGCAGCCAATTGAACGTATAGGAGGAGATCCCTCCAGCTTGCTAGAATCCTCACCAACAGGTACAACGTATCACTAAAGAAACACAATCAAAGATCGGGTCTTCCTTATCGAGAACTGTAGCTTTAACCTACGTATGTTTGCATGCACAAGGTCTCATAACCTCTGCCACCAGTGTCATCAAGTTTGTTGGAGACAAATTCTGCAATAAGCCTCGATGAATCATTCAGCGACAATATATGCGCACAAAGATTGCGATTGCGCTACTCAATGGACTTTACGCTAGACAGGCAGATAAAAGTTTTCGTATTGAAAAAACTAGAAGGAAGAGGGTTGACAATAATTTTTGAAAATGATCAAACCAACTACTTAATTTTATTCAATCTCGAATGTGATGTCCATTGAAGCACTTAAAAAGATTTATCGGCTCTTTTCCGTTTGTACTCCCCTTAATCTAGTGGGTGCGTACCATTTGCACCCAACAGACCTTCGACTCACAGAATTGGATATAATGGCATTTGGTGTTATGACACACGAGTATTTTAGAAATGGGCATTTTACCATACAATCCGCTCAAATATTGTGTATTGTAATCATTTACGCCGCGTCCGTTCATATGCAATTTTTGGCCGTTTATTCTTCGGGTGTTTTGCCGGTAAATTTATGAGTGATAAGTAATAAAAGAACTGGGAAGTCATGAAGGATCTCTTAGTTTTTACAACTCTGCGGATCGTACTCGGTTTTTACAAATCTTTTTGCGACTCCATCAGTGATGGTTTTCTGTAGGATTGTTTTTACTTAGAGCTTATTTCTTTTTTTTTGCTTTTCAACGAGAAAGATGGCGGCAGAACGCTAATTTGTTCCAGATTAATGTCTATTGGATAATAATTGCCAACTAAAAAAAATGAATTGGTGAAACACATTTGTCCGTAAGATTTGAAATTCATTACAGCTAATAAAATCATAATCAACCTGGACCTAAAGCGGTTTGAAAAATGGACCTCGAGAAGTGAGATGCAATTCGCAGAAGGAAAGGCGGAATTCTCCAATTTCGTGGTTATAATAGAACTTATGTTTCATCATCGGAGCACTTGAAAGACCTGGGCGTCTACGTAAGTGATAATCTAACTTGGAATACACATATTGATGAAAAATTGAAGAAAATTGTAAAAGATCTGTACCTTATAAAACGCAACACCTCTCTAGAGAATATCAATATAGCTAAATTATGTTTATACAAGTCGATGATTCTGCCTATTGTAACTTACGCGTCATCATGTCAAAAGAGTCGTAAAAAGGGCGCTAAATGATTGCACATCCTAGTATCACACAATGCTAGTGACATCCAATCTGCTGCCTATATCGCTCTACTGCCAAATCCTAGACCTTCTACACTTATCAAAGATCTATCATGAAGCCACATCATCGCCAGTGTTATGGGATGCATCGTACAATAGACTAATGGTCTACCGATTCGAATTGTCCTACGCGAGAACCGAAAGATACCGCACCGAATTAAGCTTTAGAAGATGAGTGGTTGAAACATCTATCATTCGTAGTTTTTTCGAGCCCCTGAATTAAGAAACGAATAACAGCTTTATTCTGGCGTGATTATTTGTGTAAATAAAACGAAGACAACTAATGCACATGGTTGTTTGCTTGCGGCTGCCAAAGGTGCCGGAGCTCGTGCATCCAATTGAACGTATAGGAGGAGATCCCTCCAGCTTGCTGGAATCCTCACCAACAGGTACAACGTATCACTAAAGAAGCACAATCAAAGATTGGGTCTTCCTTATCGAGAACTGTAGCTTTAACCTACGTATGTTTGCATGCACAAGGTCTCATAACCTCTGCCACCAGTGTCATCAAGTTTGTTGGAGACAAATTCTGCAATAAGCCTCGATGAATCATTCAGCGACAATATATGCGCACAAAGATTGCGATTGCGCTACTCAATGGACTTTACGCTAGACAGGCAGATAAAAGTTTTCGTATTGAAAAAACTAGAAGGAAGAGGGTTGACAATAATTTTTGAAAATGATCAAACCAACTACTTAATTTTATTCAATCTCGAATGTGATGTCCATTGAAGCACTTAAAAAGATTTATCGGCTCTTTTCCGTTTGTACTCCCCTTAATCTAGTGGGTGCGTACCATTTGCACCCAACAGACGTTCGACTCACAGAATTGGATATAATGGCATTTGGTGTTATGACACATGAGTATTTTAGAAATGGGCATTTTACCATACAATCCGCTCAAATGATGTGTATTGTAATCATCTACGCTGCGTCCGTTCATATGCAATTTTTGGCCGCTTATTCTTCGGGTGTTTTGCCGGTAAATTTATGAGTGATCAGTAATAAAAGAACTGGGAAGTCATGAAGGATCTCTTGGTTTTTACAACTCTGCGGATCGTACTCGGTTTTTACAAATCTTTCTGCGACTCCATCAGTGATGGTTTTCTGTAGGATTGTTTTTACTTAGAGCTTATTTCTTTTTTTTGCTTTTCAACGAGAAAGAAGGCTGCAGAACGCTAATTTGTTGCAGATTAATGTCTATTGGATAATACTTGCCAACTAAAAAAAGTGAATTGGTGAAACACATTTGTCCGTAAGAGTTAATGGAATATAGCTGAAGTTTTTTATTGCTTTGAAGCAGTTCGTTACAATTAATTTAGTCAAATTGATCTTTTTCTTCTGAGCACTTCAGGTAGGATTTGATACAACAGATTGGTCACAAGGGCAATATTGTCTCCTGATTGTTGATTTGTGGTCGTTAGCGGTTTCAAATTCAGTGCTTACAAATTGAAAATCGCAAAATGATTATATAATTAAAAGCTGTGTTCCCCAGCAGCTAAAAAGATCAATGTAGACAACAGGGAAAAAGATCCACTGAGATATATATTTTTTCCTCAGCAGCCAACAATTTGGAGTGAAATGTTGCTCAAACTAAAACGCCACATCGGAGAGTAATTCTTCAGATTTTTCTCCTACTGTGTTGAAAATCATTAACTGACAACAATTGTGAATAAAATTTATTTGAGAAAAATTTATGTGAGAAAAACAATTGTGATGAAATAATTTATTTTGTGCATTTGTGTTATCTGATCTTTTTACATAAAGCTCCAAATACGGAAGCTCGAAATTTATAAGTTTTTTAATCATTTTTTGAAAGTTGAATGAAATTGCACAAAGATGTCACAGAGAACTATCTGCTGAAAACTAAAAATGTTGGTTATCTCGAAATTTGGTTATTCACATTTTTGGAAAGAAGTTTTCAAAAATCTGTTTCAATGAATGGAAAAGCTTTGGAAACAACGTGAATGTGCCATGCGTGTTCCGCGGGATTATATCTGATTTCAACATTCGAAGGTTTTGCTTTCTTGAAATGGAACGAGAAAAGGAAGATACTTAATTAATAGCCGCCCTCATCTTCTCAGCCGGCTATTATAGCGCTCCTATTTTTTTTTACTCCGTCGAACTTTTTTCGCTTTACCCATTTTGCAGTTTTTTCGACCTTTTGCTTGAAATCTTTTTGACTTCTCTAGGCTAGTTTCA